>NC_080394.1:34027239-34348984 GCF_028751815.1 Salvia miltiorrhiza | reverse complement strand
AAGTAGGAGGCAAAGTCTTCCTAAAAGTATTACCCTCCAAGGGAATAACTAGGATTGACGTAAAAGAAAAGATTACACCACAACTTGTGCGACCATATGAGATTTTAGAAAATAGGCCCAATAGCCTATAGATTGGTGTTACCGCCAAGTTATGAGAATGTCCAATGTTTTTCACATATCCCAATTCAAGAAGTATGTTTTGGATCCAAATGACGTGATCCACCCAAAACGAAATGGTCCTTAGCTCAAATTTGAGCTATGAAGAAAAGCCAAAAGACATCTTGGATCGTTAAGAGCAACCGCTTAGAAACGAGTTCATCACTTTGGTGAAAATCCATGGAGACACCATGGATAAGAAGAAACTACATGAAAATTTGAAGGTAAGATGCTAGAAAGATATCAGAACTGGTGCGATAATATGCAAATTTCGGGACGAAATTTTTGTTAAGGGGGGGTAGTATGTAGTAGCCCGCTATTTTATTTTATGATTAAGATTAGTAAATGCGATATTTAAATTATTGCATCCTCAGTTATTTTTAATCCAGTGATTAATTTCCTGTTAAGTTAGCCTAGATATTTGAATTTAATGCAATTGCATGTTATGATCGCAATCGAATTATTGAGCCAGTCAATAATTTATAATTTTAGATTTATAACTGACTTAGTAAAGTCAAGTTATTTTTTTTTTTTTACTTGCAATAGAAATATCATTTCTATGTATTTACCTTTATCACTCGAGTCGTGGATTTATTTCAGCTTGTGAAGTGAATTAAATCTACAGATTTAATTTAGATTTATTCTACAAGTCACGATGTTAATGGATGAGAAGTCAACAATCAAAATATGAGAATTTTTAGAGTATTTTGTATTTTTAGCAAGACCCGAGATTAATAACATATATAGATTTACCAACAGAGAATGATTTATTTTATTCATCACATCACAACTTTACAACTTATTATTCACTACATCCCTATTTCCTACCTACTACATCAAGAAAACAAACCAAACTTCCTACCTACTACATCAAGAAAAGAAAAGGGAAGGCATGCGTGTGGGAACAAAATCAGCCATTTTAGTAGACTACTCAAGTATAGCCATTAATGCACTCCTTCCAATAAACATATCAGCCAACAACACTCTTCATTCATTCCCTTAGACACCAGATTTTAGACACCAGATTTGAGAGAGAGTAAGATGATTTCTGCTGCCAAACCTTGAGAGGTAAGTCTTGATTCGAATTTCCTCCATTCCTCTTTAGTACCTCCTGAAATTGTCAAGAAACAATATTTGCTGTTTCAGCTTTCATCTCATTGAATCCAATCAACAACATCAGCTACCAACACAAAACAATTGCAAGGTATCTATACTAAGCTCCTTTATTTCGAATCCAGTTTGCATATCATCCAACAAGTATGTTATTTTCTAAAGAATTCAGAATAAGCATAAATAACATAATCATTTTTCCCATATAGAAACAACAGACTTCACTAACACAAGATTATAGAAAAACAAGAGCTCACTAGACTCATGAACAATAGCTTTAGAAATCTCTTTCCCTTCCACGAGAATCATGAAATCCCTAAGGTGTGAAGATGATTCATATTGCATAATAACCATAGCGTTTGAATTGACTTAGCATTTTTGGGGAAAGGGGAGAGGTACTTTGCTGTACCTGTTTCTGTAAACCGGGAGAGGGGTGACTTCCTGTTCCGTCAAACCGAGGGGAAGCAACGATGGTGAAGCTTTTACTGTCTCGCCCGAAGTCGAGTAAGGCAGCGGCCTTTCGCGATAACAGGTCGACGATGACTCTCACCGAATCACAGAGCGGCGACGCCTTGTGGAAAGAGAAGCTAGGGCTCAATTCTTTTGAGTTTGTGTATTTCTGAAATTGCGGAATTGAGAGGAGAAACGATGGTGCGTCGGCCTCACCATAGCTCGGAAGAGCAACAGCGGTGATTCGTGGTGCCTTCACCCAGCACTGACAGCGATGGAAGGAGCCGACCTCGTCGGACCTCAGAACGGCGTCAGAAGCGGCCCCGCTCGTCGGTTACTCGGTGACGGCGGTGGAGGCGATTTTTGATTTGGGAAATTAGGGCTCACCTTCTTTCTACCTCGCATCTGTGAAGTGAGAGGAGAGACGCCAGTTTTCAGGAGACGGCACAAGCCGAAGAACGACGTCGACTCCGCCGGAATATCTGAAGCGTGATCGAGCCCGGGAAGTGGCGGCGATGTCGCCTGAGCCGAAGGAACCTAGGGCTCGATTGGGTTGCTTCGTCGAGACTGAGGAAGGTGAAGACGGCGAGAGAAGAGGACAGACGATGGGTCGGACTTCAGAAGGCGGCGATGTCGCCGGATTTTCAGAGCCGAGGTGACGGCGGCGACTCCAGAAAAGAGCTAGGGCTCAATTTGTAAAATGTGAAGGGGAAATCGCAGAGGAGAAACAGAGAGAGAGGGGTGGAGTCAGGGGCGAAAGCAGAGCCGACGAAGGCAGGCGACGACTCGCCGGAGAAGGTCACCCGCGGCGGTAGTTTTCAGGTGAGAGGAGAAGGCTGCGTGTGCAGCCGTGAATGTGAGAAGAGAGATGGGAGATGGGTTGTTAGATTGGACCTAAGAGTTATTTGAGGAGTGGGCCGAAATTATGGTAATTTGGGCTTCTTTGTTTTTGGGCTAAGGAATTCTTATATGGATTAGCAATGGGCTAGCATTATTTAATTATTTGGGCCCAGACTGATGGGCTGAAAATGCTAGACTTCTTTTAATAATTTGGACTGCTTTAACTATTGAGCCCAAGTAGAGATTAATTATAGATTTGTTAATCGATGAATTAGACTCAATTATTTTTAATTACTGATAAATTGAGACGATGTTATTAATTAGTAAGCGGGCTAGAATATCCTAAGAAGGGTGGATTAATTAAGATTAATAATCCGATATCATAAGACGAGCTTTAATCCAATAGTTAGATTATTAATTAAAGGAATATGAGTCATGCATATTTATTTTACGCATTCTCATTTATTTGAGAATTTTCATCGAGTTAAGGTTTGACCTTATGTTCTCGCATTAAAGGTTAAGCGCAAGAGTAAGAACTAGTCAAGGGGTTACTGAACTGTAGCAAAGCTTTGCTATCAGGTGGGCATTACTTTCATATATATCAAATGAGTTTAAATGTTACGTTCAAGCAAGTTATTTCATGATAAAATCTTTGAGTTAAAGTTATTTCAAGTATTGTCTTGCCATAAAATGTTTAAATTTTAGTATGATATCTATCTGCTTTGGCTTTGCCAATGATGCAATCGAATTCGGGTCCTGAGCAGTTGATAGCTATCCTGCCAGGACTAGTGTACACCAGTGACCGTGAGTCATCTAGCGGGTTGGCCGGTCAAGTGTCCGTGAGAGGTGGCCACCTCTCCGGCACAAAGTTCCAGATATGATAGATTACAAGAGAACTTAGTCTGCAGACGAACTTTAAGAATCACAAATGAATTTAGTAAGCTTGGACCTTTTAGCTAAAACTCCCTTGCTGTACTGTTTATGATGGCATGACAATTTATAGTTTTTACGCAATGATGTGTATATTTAGGCATACGTGCCCACTGAGTACTTTTGTACTCAGCCCTGCATATATTTCTAAATGTGCAGGTTGAGCAATGGCTGATGAAGATGAAGTGATGAGCGGAGCTTTTGTCATGAGTTTAAAATGGACTCTTGGATACATGTCTTCATACATGTAATCAGATTATGTTATTCCGCTACATACTCTCAAGTAATATGTCTTTAAGCTAAGTCGGGTTCATCCGAACTCACGAGTTAATCGAGTCCTTGTGACTAAACAACAGTTATCTTATGATTGTCCCTCCTTAACAATGATTTGATTTCGAGCCTTCATTATTTATTCACCCCCTTTCTATCCCCGCTTCTAATCTCCCTCCCTTAGTCACGGTTTCCCCGATTTAATTATCCTTAATTAGGTTCGGTCGTGACATTAGGGTAGTCCACGTCACCTTCAATTTGGGGGTTTTTTTTTTTGGAACATTAAGAACGGATTCTCAATTCATGTATTCATACGCCAATTTTGAAGTTGATGAGAATATCGCGAATTCTCAAAAAACTTTTGAATTTAGCGGCAATTAACCCTTTTTTAATATTGTTATTCATCAGTATATACTGTCTTATTCAACACTATATATGCCTCATTCATTGTACTCATGATCTCATGGAAAATAGCAATCTCACTGGAGTGCACCCCCTATATACATGTAATACTAATGAACAAAACGTATATCTAATGAACAAGATGTTTATACTGATGAAAAATAAAATTTAAAAAATTCGTAATGAATAAAACATATATACTGATGAACAAGGCCGTATATACTGATGAACAATGCAGTATATACTGATGAATAACAAAATTTAAAATATTCTGCTCCCTCCAGGATTCGAACCCTCTGAAAAAAAAAATCACCCTCCAAATACAATATCAGCCATAGGATTGATAAAATAAACGCACCAGATCGTGCCCTAGATCTCACTAAAATTAGGGGGTCTCATTGGAGCGGCCCCCTATATATAGTGAGATCTAGGGCACGATCTGGTACGTTTATTTTATCAATCTTATGGCTGATATTGTATTTGGAGGGTGATTTTTTTTCCACAGGGTTCGAATCCTGGAGGGAGCAGAATATTTTAAATTTTGTTATTCATCAGTATATACTGCATTGTTCATCAGTATATACATCTTGTTCATTAGATATACGTTTTGTTCATTAGTATTATATGTCTTATTCATTGTCCTAGTGTTTCACGAAAATTATGGGGTCTCACTGGAGCGCGCCCCTATATATATATATATATATATATATATATATATATATATATATAGGGTTGTTTGGAGAAACTCTAAATATATTTCAAAACGAACAAGCTAATATCTTCAAGGCTGGAAATATTTCTATCGAATAAGCTCCATGAAAGGCAAGATAAGCTAGAAGGATAGGCATGCATACACCAAAGATCTTGCAGGGATCTGTACCAAAGATCCTTATCATAAACATTGACTTCGCACAAGGAAATTAAAATTATCAATGCAACTGAAAACAATGAAACACTCGTATTGTCACTCGAAAGATAGAGAGGATCTCTTGCTAGCTCCAAGCAACAGTCGCTATGGTTGGAAACTTCGCCAAGATAGAATTCTACCTCCACAAAGTCTATAAAAAATAGGAGTACTCTGTGAAATCATCGATGAGAGGTGTCCATTTTGTTTGATACATTATGAATATGTGGAACATTTTTTTTTTGCTCATTTGCATACAAAGTGTGAGCTTGCCGTTATAGTTGGTTCGAAATCAATTATGTTGGACATGTAAATTCGATGTACTGATTTAAGTAATATTTGGGTTTTGCAAGGAATAAATGAGCGTTTGAGTGATGAAAATCATTATGAATTTGTGTTGTCTGATATTTATGAAATCATTGGAATGAGATTATATTCAAAAACATGCATCCCGAGTCACTACGAGAATTTGATTGAGTGGATTAAAGTATAATTTTTGTTTAGAACAAACTTATCTAATAATATAATTACACAACCGAGGGATGTAGCTTAATTGACAGAGCATTCAAATTGTGAAGTTGAAGAGCGTGTTGCACAATACGCTCATTGAAGCTTTCACATTGGCTAACAGCCTAATAGTTTAGGCATGTCAACAAGATGGTGTATATAGATATACAATGCTTGCTCGTATGCACATGATTTTTTTAGATGTGCTCTGTTTGAGTGTATATATGTAGAGGAAGATTATTAGCTAGACATATTTTTTTAGATGTGCTTTGTTTGTGTGTATGTATTGGAAGATTATTAGCTAGACATTTTTGTCCTGACTTAAAACTTATCTTAACCATCGATTTTTGTATGATGTAAGATTATAAAAAAAATGAAGTATTACTAAAATAACAAAATTCTTACTATTTTTAACATTTAACATTTTATCAAAATCAAGATAATTCATCCTCCCAATCATGTCGTGGCTAATCAGGTCCCCTTCATTATACCCAATTCTTAGTATTATGTTCCTCATTATACGCGTGTCTAGAAATTATAGTATGGTTTTCGTTTTGAATTTTAAATTTATTATTTAGTAGGACATGGTTTAGCTTGGAAGATTGAACTTACAATCCATCTAATTATTTTGAGCTGATGTGATTGAATTATTTATTCTTTTATAACCAACTTTTTTCTTAGGGTGCGTTATCTTTTATTGTAAATTTATCATGATAAAAAGAGGGATAAATAAAATTTCATCCTTTAAATTCTTCCTTTCTTTTCTCACATTTCCTACAAAATATAATTTGACCTTTACTCATTCATCATTTTCACTACAAAGCAGAGATAATATTATCCCTCTAAAATTGCACTTCGTAAATATATATTTTGAATAAATTTTATTTACCTCAAAAAACAAACTCTTTCTAATGTTTATGTTGTGTGAATGGTTGTGGAACAATTTGAAGGCATTGGGTGGCACATGCTTCATGAAACTATCTTACTGAAATTTTGCCCTTTTCCTTCTGTCACGGAAACATCATACATCTCTCTCACTTTCAGGTGTTTTTCATTTACTAACGCCTATTTTTTGTATATTAAAAGTCTGGCCATAATTAGTCTAAAAAGAAGTCTGGCCTTAATTAAATATCACTTACTCTTATCTAGAGCTGGCAAATCGGGCGGGCCGGGCCGGGCCGGCCCGACCCAGCGGGCTTTTGAGATTTTCTGGGCCGGGTCGGCCCGGCCCGAAATTGACCGGGCTTTTATTTTTCAAGCCCAGCCCAGCCTCGATCGGGCCACCGGGCGGTCGGGCCAAACCCGCCCAATTATTTTTTTTTTCACTAAATCCTATTTTTTTTACAAAAAATTAAATAAACTAAAATAAATCCAAATAATAATTATAGACAAAATAGTAATATCATAGTGAACTTATTTTATACGAAAAACATGGTTTGTGTAATAACCGCTCCAACCAAAGTATAACACGAAACAAATTATACAATGATCAATCCACAGCTAAGAAGGCACTGTATCAAGAAAGATACGCAAGTTCCCATTTCCACTCAATCCACAGTTTTTCGTAATCAAATGAACAAAATCTAGGTACTTTGATACTTTATACATCAAATTTTTGTCAATTTTCAGACTATTAGCACATTACACAAAACAACCTCAGGTAAATGCTGCAACAAATAAGTATGAATCTAAAGTTTTTTCCATAATCATGAATTGCTCTCCAATTAGCACCAATTTCTCTACCACCCCTATTTCATGAATTAAGCTCTAAATTGTGACTTTACATATGAAATAATAATTCTACCTCCAAATACACGACAATTCAACATGTATAGATTTTCAATTCAAATAGTCCGACAAATAAATGAAAACTAAAAAATAAAACTCCAAGTCCAAACAACAAAATATTCAAATAATATTCAATTAAAGTCCAACAAAAGATTGCATTAATTCTTCTCACGTGGATAAGAATTACAACACCTAAATTCAGGACTAACCATTAAAGAAGTAATAAATTAAGGAAATACCGAAATAAAATTAAGGAAATTTGAAAAAGAAGTAATAAATTAAAGTTATTAAACTATAACTAAAATATAAAAAAATTTAAAAAAAAAAAAAAAGAGGTGGGCGGGCTTTTTGGCCCGAAAACCCCGGGCTTTTTAGCCCCAAAGCCCGGTTGGCCCGACGGGCTTACTGGGCGGGCTTTTTAGGCCCGGGTTTTTTTGGGCCTATATTTTGTGCAGCCCAGCCCAGCCCTAAACACGGGCGGGCCGGGCCGGCCCGTCGGGCCGGGTCGATTTTGCCAGCTCTACTCTTATCCCATGAATTACGACTTATAAATTGCATTAATTCTAACTCACCACTTTAATATTGTATATACCTTTCTTCCTCGGTGATATTCATATACTTCATTCATCTAAAAAAAACATCCATATTTTATCGTTTTGAGAAGTTTCTCAAAATCATGCACTTTTCATTTCTAAACACTACTCTACCACAATACTTTTATTTTTTAATTATCTCTATTTTTTATGCTTATTCACAAAAAAATCATCATGACCCACCATTATTTTTTGTTAAAGTAACATAACACTACATAATTGGGACTCATTCGTGTCATCTACACCGCCGTATATTCTTAGCTATAAACGGAGAGAGTATATGTTTAGTATGAGCTATATCTATTTATGTGCTACTTCTCATTAAGAATAATACTATATAAAAATAAATATATACTCCCTCCATTCCTGCTATTTAGTGTAGTATTCCATTCGGGACATAAGACATTGTTATTATCTCTCGTAACATTATATATATATATATATATATATATATATATATATATATACAAAAGTTGATGTTCGAAATGCTATAATATTATATGGTAGTTCCTTGCATTAAAATCGATTGGTGGCATTCGTATATCATTAATTTGATAATTGATCATATTCATTAGTCATTTCCATATCTGTAATCTGTATAGTGTTCAGTTCCCAAATTAGTCACCAAAATAGTAGAAATGCCTTCCATAAAGTTGTGAAAGAATGTATAAATGAAAAATCCCAGTGACAATTTTTGTTGCTGTTATAATATAGTATTAACCTAAATTTATAAAGGAGTGAAATCCCTACTCTAGCCAAAACCTTTTAGTTGTAGGAAAATATGTCCATGAAGATAAATATATGGAAAATGTAGCATTTTTAGTGTTGAATTGACAAAGTTACCCTTAATAATATATATTGATTAATTAGTTTTTTTACTAATTTTCGAAAATTTCACAAAATAGTAAAATCTAAAAAAGTTAAAACAAAAAACAAAACCTAGATTTTGGGTTAAATCATATTTGGGTAAAAAAAAAGTACCGTCTTCTTCCCCAAGTTACCACCGTCTCCGGCGGCTGTTTTTCCGGCGACCTCTTTCCAGCGGTCTCCAAGGCCGTGTTGCTTCTGTTCCTCTCGTTTCCGGTAAGTCACATCCTTCTAATCTCTCATAACACGGAATTTGTCGAGAGGTTTTAGAAAAAATGGTGTTTTGAAATTTTGTTGGGTAAAGTGTGTAACTATCATTTTTTGTGTGTAAACAAGTATATTTCCGTGTAACCATGAACACAAGGCCGGTTCGGACGTCGCAGCGGGAGAGGAAAGGAGACGCAGTGGGAGAGGATAGGAGAGGCGGCAGCCGTTGAGAGACGGCGCCGGTTCGGACGTCCCAGCGGGAGAGGAGAGGAGAGGCGGCAGCCGTGGGGTTTTATGGCTGCTGGACAATGACGGAACGGCGGCAAAGCGGGCGGCCGGCGTCGGATGTCGACGTCACGGCGCGGCGTGAGAACTCAAAGGCGATGGGGAGATGTTAGGGTTTGAGTGTGAATTTTGGGTGTGGTAAATTTGATATAGTAATTTTGTGATGTAATTTTATTTGATTTAATTATATTTTTAATTGAACAAAATAGGATTTAATTTTTCAATTTTTATAAATTATTAAAAATTCAAATAAGGGTAAAAAAGTCTTAAAGGCTATTATTTCCATGTTTTAATTTGAGTGGACATTTTTTCCTTTTATTAAGTTGGAAGGGCTAAGTGAGCCCATTTACTCTTTATAAAGTTGTAAAGTGATTGGAGCAATTGATGAGACTTTTCACTGCTAATTTTAGGTTGAATCGCCTAACCTTTTATTCTCTCTTCTAATTAGCTCTATATATGATCCAATAGCCAGTTCATATAACATTATGATCAGCCCTCAATTAAACACTCTTGTATTTCTCTCTCTCTCTCTCTACTAGAACATGAGATCTTCACACCCAACAACGTCTTTACTACTTTAATATGATCATGCAATTCTTGTCACTTCAACATTTGGCCTCGTTCTTTCAAACAGGGGAATTTCATTGTTCAAATGTCTTCAAGGGGACTACAACTTATATTTAATGAACTATTTGTGTGAAGTGGTCATGTTGAATCCAGATATATATATCCCAATTATTTTACTTTTTACTACTGCATAAAAAGGATAGAATCATATCATATATTGTATTGCTTTCAATTATTCAATAGATATACAATCTATTACCTATGTCAGTGTCTGTTATTAGTAAATAAGCGACCTACGAATTATTTTTCGCATAACTAACTATCAATAGTTACAATTCATCTGCATGCAAGTCCCTGTTGCTTTAAATTAATTATTAACGAAATTCATTATATGAAGAAACAAGTAAAATGCACGTAATAGTTTTAGTATTCTCTATACGGATACATGTCTAATAAAGTCCTAATTCATAATAATTATATAACTATAATTAATCGAGAGACGTAATTATATACAAAGAAGTGAGTGTTCAATAATATTTTTTATAGAATAAGGATCGATCATAAATTGTTGTATAATTAACAGTTTTCCTTTTTTTTCTTTTTTCTTTTTAAATTAAGAATATGATTGACAAGTTAGAAGACATCCATATATAATGTATTAGTGGCGGCCAAGTAAACTTATGTCTAGGTCATTTAATTTGGTGAGTAAGACCAAGGGAATTGTCTTATATTTAATTAATTTCATTATGCATAATATGAAATGCCAAATATTGTACTCGATCTTGAAAACCAAAATACAAGCTATCTTCCACATTGGGAAGTATGTCTATACTAGTATTGTAGTGGCAATGTGGCATAATAAGACATAATGTTTGAGAAATTAATTCATATATATATTAGACATAGTGATGAGTGAAGATCACTATGAATAAAGAACTAGAGTGCTAATTAATAAATTAATATTCTCTGCTTGTTTATAGATTGTTAATCCCGATGGTCTTACTTTTGTGCCAAACTTCGTAGTGCCGGCAGGATAAAGATGTATTCTTTTCTGCTCAAATTTTCATACTTCTTTCTTGAATTGAACCAAATAGATTCCCTTTCTTTCTTTTTATTTTCTTTTTCGTCGTCAAATCTTTAGACTGGTATGTGTAAAAATAATTAAAAAATTAATTAGGCTTCTTTCTTTTCCGCACCTTTGTTACCATTAGTTGTTAATTGAACTAGTATTGTAGCCGTAGGATACATTTCGTAATTTATAAGCTAATTAGAATATTTATAATAGAGTGGGCCCTTTTTTAGAGTCACCCCCACAAGCGGGTATATAGAGGGGCTCTATAATTTTAATTTCATCTTTTAAAAATTAAATTATAAATAAAATAAATATCAAATTTTAAAATAAAAAATTTCTTTAAGTTTAAATTTAAAAATTACAATAATTAATATAAAAAATAGAAATTAGTAAAACTTTCAATAATTAAAATAGAAATTAAAATTATTTGGAAACATACACTTTAAATAAAAAATAGAAATTAGTAAAACTTACAATAATTAAAATAGAAAAAAATAGAAATTAAAATTATTTGGAAACATACACTTTAAGTCCCAAGTCCCACATTGAAGAGTGCAAGTTTCTCTACGATGTGCAGTGTGCACTATAAAAAAATAAAGCTACATCAAGAGTGTAGACGTCTCTACAATGTGTAGTGCATTATAAAAAGAAAAACTACATTAAATTGAGTTTGTATTGAGTCTCACATCGAAGATTGTGGTTTCGGTTGGCCTTTGCCAGAGCCACTAGAACAAGTAAGAGATCCTAAAATGAATGAACTTAAAGAACCGCAGATTTTGACCGAATTGTACAATGTGCACTATAAAAAGATAAGCTACATTAATATGATTTTGTATTGAATCTCACATCGAAGAGTTTATGCTTTTTTACAATGTGGAGCGCACTATAGAAAGAGAAGCTATATTTAATTAAAATTAAAATCATTTTTAACTTTTTTAAAATAAAAAAATAAATTTTAAATTTATTTAAAAGAGCGCATGCAGTGCACCCTCGAGCCCCTCTCCAATTATCTCGCCGTTGTTTGAGCCCCTAGGCTCGCCAATCGAAAGGGGCTCGCTGGAGCATGGCTCGAGCCCCGCTGTACATGCTCTTACCAAATACAAATAATAATTATATGAAGTGACAAATTACAATAAATTGTACTCCCTCCGTCCACGAAAAGTATGACACTTTTGTCATTTTGGGTGTCCACAAAAAGTATGACACTTTCCATTTTAATACATGACTCCACCACTTTTTCTTACTCCATTTTTTATCCTTACAGACACTCATTATTTATAAAAAAATCATCCTTAATTTATTATGAACCACTCATTTCAAATTTTGATAGGACCCTTTCTCCACTACATAAAAATTAACACCAATTTTCTTTAAATATGTGCCCATCAAGAGTATCAAATAATTTACAATAAATTGATAAACTGACAAATAATTAAATTACACTACACTACACTAAAATATATTACATGATAAACTGACAAATAAATTACAATAAATTATATCAAACACTACACTATTATGTAAATTCCAAAACTTTGATTGAATTCTATTATTGCATACCACAAAAAGATTCTATTTGAAAATTATTATACTTTTAATTTATTCTAATTTTGTGTTTTAATCCGGAATAAGGATTTTAGGGTTTGTAATTTGTAAGGTCGTTAGAGAATACATTATGTGTCATGGTTGTTATTTTTTATTTTAATGTTTGTGATGTTTATTGCGTCCCACGTTACATGATCTGATGAAGCGCAGTCTGTTGGTAAGACGCTTCTCCTCCAAATAATAATAGCTCCAAATAATAGGTCGGGAGTTCAAACCATCTTAAAAGTTAAAGTGTGAATATATTTTTTTTAATAATAACAATTAAAAAAATGTGTCCCACCTTACATAATTATGTCACGTATATAACGGACAACTTAAATGTAATTTAGGGATAAATCGATATTGATTGCAAAATCATAATCAGTTAATGGTGAGGTAATTTATAGGTGAGATGGACTTACGTGAGCGCTTTATTTCTGCGGGCATGGTGTGAGCGCGGGTCTGGGTCACGACCCGACCCGGATCCGGCTCCACCTTAAATATTAAAAAAAAATATAACCGATTTTAATATATTATATAAAACTGTTAAAGCATTGAATATCAAGAGAGCCCTTAGCTCAATTGGTTTAGGCTCCACAGCTTATGCAAGCTAGACTTGGGTTCGAAACCCACTAGAAGCGAAATTTTGGGCTTCATTTCATTTATTTTGTTATTTCTTTTAATACTTGTAGTTTCTTTCTTTTAAGTATATAGTTTCATTTATTTTGTTATTTCTTTTAATACTTGTAGTTTCTTTCTTTTAAGTAATTTTGGGCTTCATTTCATTTATTTTGTTATTTCTTTTAATACTTGTAGTTTCTTTCTTTTAAGTATATAGTTTCATTTATTTTGTTATTTCTTTTAATACTTGTAGTTTCTTTCTTTTAAGTATATAGTTTATTTTTTTTTTTGTAGTTTCAAAATAATACTTGTAGTTTCTTTCTTTTAAGTATGTAGTTTCTTTCTTTTAAGTATGTAATTTCTTTATTAAAATAATACTTGTAGTTTTTTTTTTGTAGTTTATTAAAGTAATACTTGTAGTTTCTTTCTTTTAAATATAGTTTTTTTTGTAGTTTTTTTCTTTTAAATATGTAATTTTTTTTTATTAAAATAATACTTGTAGTTTCTTTGTTTTAAGTATGTAGTTTCTTTATTTTAAATATGTAATTTCTTTATTAAAATAATACTTGTAGTTTCTTTCTTTTAAGTATGTAGTTTCTTTCTTTTAAGTATGCAATTTCTTTATTAAAATAATACTTGTAGTTTCTTTCTTTTAATACTTGTAGTTTCTTTCTTTTAAGTATGTAATTTCTTTCTTTCTTTTATAGTTTCTTTCTTTTATACTTGCAGTTTTTTTTTTCTTTTTTCTATAGTTTATTTCTTTTAATACTTTTAGTTTCTTTTAAGTATGTAGTTTCTTTTTTCTTGTTCTTCTTTTTTCTTTTCGTTTCAAATTTTTAATTATTTTTTTATTTTAGTTTGAAAAATAGTATCATTTGTTCTATATTAAAGGTTTCATTTAGTTTGAAAAATAGTATCATTTGTTCTATATTAAAGGTTTCATTTAATAAGAAAAATAGTATAATTTGTTCTTTTATTCTATATTAAAGGTTTCATTTAGTAAGAAAAATAGTATCATTTGTTCTACAATATTTCAAATGACACTTACATGTAAATGACACTATACTAAACCCTAAACCCTAAACCTTAAACATTATGACACTATCAAATGACACTATGACAGTTCAAATGACACTACAAGATTTCAAATGACACTACGAGATTTCAAATGAAACTTCAACAATTAAAATGACACTATAAGATTTCAAATGCTACTATGACATTTCAAAGACACTTCGAATGACGCTATGACATTTCAAATGACACTATGACATTTCAAATGACATTATAACAATTCAAAATGACATTATAACATTTCAAATGACACTACAAGATTTAAAAATAACACTATGACATTCAAATGACACTACAAGATTTTAAATGACACTATGACATTTCGAATGACACTACAAGATTTCAAAGACACTACAAGATTTCAAATGACACTATGCCATTTCAAATAAAACTTCAACAATTGAAATGACACTACAAGATTTCAAAGGACACTATAACATATCAAAATGACACTACAAGATTTCAAATGACACTACAAGATTTCAAATGAAACTTCAAAAATTGAATGACACTACGAGATTTCAAATAACACTATGACATTTCAAATGACACTATGACATTTCAAAGGACACTACAAGATTTCAAATGACACTATGACATTTCAAATAAAACTTCAACAATTGAAATGACACTACAAGATTTCAAAGGACACTATAACATATCAAAATGACACTACAAGATTTCAAATGACACTATGAGATTTCAACTGACACTTCGAATGACACTATAACATTTTGAAATGTTATAGTGTCATTCGAAATGTTATAGTGTCAATTTTAAGATTTCATGTAGTGCCATTCGAAATCTTAAAGTGTCATTTTGAAATGTTATAGTGTCATTTTAAAATGTTATAGTGTCATTCGAAATGTTCAAAAGCGTCATTGCAAATCTTATAGTGTCATTCGAAATGTTATAGTGTCATTTGAAATGTTCAAAAGTTTCATTTGTTGAAACTATTAAAGTGTCATTTTGAAATGTTATAATGGCATTCGAAATGTTATAGTGTCATTTTTAAGATTTCATGTAGTGTCATTCGAAATCTTAAAGTGTCATTTGAAGTGTTGAAGTGTCATTTGAAGTGTTGATGTGTCATTTGAAATGTCATTGTGTCATTTGAATTCTTCGAGTGTCATTTGAAGTGTTGAAGTGTCATTCGAAATGTCATAGTGTCATTTTAAGTGTTGAAGTGTTATTTGTATTCTTTTAGTGTCATTTCAATTCTTCAAGTGTCATTTGAAGTGTTGAAGTGTCATTCTAAATTTCAAAGTGTCATTTTAAGTGTTGAAGTGTCATATGAAATAACACTTCAACACTTACAATGACATTATGAAATTTCGAATGACACTTCAACACTATAAATGACACTCAAAGAATTCAAATGGCACTTGAAGAATTGCAATGACACTATGACATTTCAAATGACACATCAACACTTCAAATAACACTTGAAGAATTCAAATGACACTTTGAAACTTAGAATGACACTTCAACACTTCAATTAACACTTGAAGAATTCAAATGACACTATGATATTTCAAATGACACATCAACACTTCAAATGACACTTCAACACTTCAAATGACACTATGACATTTCAAATGACACATCAACACTTCAAATAACACTTAAAGAATTCAAATGACACTATGACACTTAAAATGACACTTTGAAATTTACAATGACACTTCAACACTTCAAATGAAACTTCAACACTTGAAATGACACTTGAAGAATTCTAATGACACCGTGATATTTCAAATGACACTTTGAAATTTAGAATGACGCTTCAACACTTCAAATGACACTTGAAGAATTGAAATGACACTTCAACACTTGAAATGACAATTTGAAATGTTAAAGTGTCATTTGAAATATAGTAGTGTCATTTAATATTTTATAGTTTCTTTTGAAATGTTAAAGTGTCATTTGAAATGTTATAATATTATTTGATATTTTATAGTTTCTTTTGAAATGTTATAGTGTCATTTCAAATATTGTAGTGTCATTTCAAATGTTATAGAGTCATTTGAAATCTAGTAGTGTCATTCAAATTATTAAAGCGTCATTCTAAATCTTAAAGTGTCATATTAAATGTCATTTAAAATGTTATAGTATCAATTTCAAAATCACATAGTGTCAATTTAATGTATTAATAGTGCCACTTGACAAGTAGTGTCATTTATATTTACGTATCAATTATAGAAAATGTCATTTACAATGTCATAGTGTCAATTATTATAAGTAGTTTCATTTGTGTATCTGAATAGTGTCAATTTTCTATTATTAAAAGTGTCATTTACCAAGAAAAAACAGTGACGTGTATATATATTAAAAGTTTCAATTGCAAAATAAAAAGTGTCATTTTCCTTCTTTTTTCTTTTTCGTTTTTACCTTCTTCTTTATTCTTTTTTTTCTTTTTTTTCTTCTTCTTCTTTTTTGTTTTTCGTTTCAAATTTTTAATTATTATTTTATTTTATTTAGTTTCAAAAATAGTATCATTTGTTCTATATTAAAAGTTTCATTTAGTAAGAAAAATAGTACTCCCTCCGTCCCAAAGGAAATGTCCTCCTTCTTTTGGGCACGGTTATTAAGGATGCATAATCTGCCTAATCTAGTAGAATATTAAGGAAATTTCAGTTTCTACTAGATTAGGCAGCATATAAGATTCAATGACAGATTATGCATCATTTCAGTTTCTACTAGATTAGGCAGATTATGCATCCTTAATAACCGTGCCCACAAGAAGGAGGACATTTCCTTTGGGACGGAGGGAGTATCATTTATCCTATATTAAAGGTTTCATTTACTAAAAAAAACAGTATCATTTGTTCTATATTTAAAGGTTTTATTTAGTAAGAAAAATAGCATCATTTGTTCTATATTTAAAGGTTTCATTAATAAATGATATTAAAAATTTTGTTCTTTTTTTTTTGTTCAGGTTTCATTTAGTTTGAAAAATAGTGTCATTTATTAAAAGAAATGGTGCCATTTACATATATTAAAAGTGGCATTCACTAAGATTTATAGTGTCATTTTCATAGTAGTATCATTTACGAATCAATTACCTACCAAATTCCCATGTAAAATGAAACAAATTTGTTGCTCATATAGAAAAGAGACAACCTGCAGCGAAAGAAAATTGAATTGAAGGAATGAATTTTATCATTGAGTACTCTGAGGTCAAGGGAATCGCTGCTGCTGCCCGTCGGTCGAGAGAAAAGGGGGAGGCGCTGCTATCAGTGGAAGAAGAAGGCAGCGGCGCTATTGCTGTCTCCGACGAATGGTAGCGACAAAGAGAGAGAGAGACGCAAGGACTGTAGGCGGCGGCAGGCCCTCGCGGTTGTTGGCCGAAGCAGGGGATGAGGAAGATGGTGGCAGTCCTGCTGCTGTTTTCATCGTCGGCAAACGACGATGGCGGTGGCAGGCGACGTCGCTTGTAAGGGAAAAGAGAACCTAAGGTTTCCAAAATTTGGGAATTTTGTGTGATTAGAGAGAGAACACAGAGGAAAGTTTCTAGAATTTGAGATATGGAGATAAGGTGGAGGTGGTGGCCGGATCTGAGAGGGAGGCCGCGTGAGAGAGATGAGGGAGACGACAAATGAGAGAGCGAGAGAAGGTTCAGAGAAGATACAAAGAGAGTGTGCAGCATTTTTTTTTTTAAATATTTATAAAACGGGTCAAAAGACCCATTTTTCAACGGGTCGGGTGCGCGCATGGTGAGCGCCGGATTAATGAAGCGCGCATTTTAGTTTTTGCGTTTATAGGTAGAAGCTTCTTGTGTGCAAAAATAAGAATTTTACGAAAATTTTGTTATTTACTAGTACATGCTATTATTAGAATAATTAAATAATAACAATTTAATAGAATTACAATCTAACTCATATTTACAATGAAACTAGCACTTGCACTCGTACGTGCAACGCATGTAAAATATTTTTATATTTTATTATATTTAAAATTAATTACTATTTGATTATTATATAAAAAATTTAAATATAATTAAAAATACTATAATTTAAGATAATTTTAGTTTAAATAAAAATAATAAAAAATAATTCATATTAATAAAAAATGATATTGTGAAAAAAGAAAACAATATAAGTTAAAAGATAATTGAAAAAAATAAATTTATTCAAAAAAAGAGGAGAGAGGAGAGAGAACTTTCTTAAGTTTTAATCTTTAAATAAATATAATTTTTATATTTTAAATTCAATATTTATATAACATATATCAAATTAAAGCTCTTGTCATGATCTTTAATTTGATATGCACATCAAATATTTTATAATTAGTCTAATTTCACAATTTTAAAAAAGAAATAAAATAGAAAAATAAGAAGTGTAAAAAAAAAAAAAAGATGTATAGCTTATACATAAACCTTCAATTTTATTCTAACTACAAAAATGCCACTCAATTTTGAAATTGATTTGAAATCAATTTGAAATTGAAAACTCCATTTTTAATATAGTATAGACGTATAATTTAATTCAATCATACTACTTAACAGTCGAAAAAAAATGAATATTATATTTCATCAATAATAATAATTATAAATAAAATAAGATAATATAGTTGATATATAAAATAATATCCAAAATTAATTATGAACTTTAGCCTCTCAAAGGAGTATTATTTATTTGGGCGGGTCTTGCATGCGGCGGTCGCACTCCAGTGCGACGGGTCCGCCCCGACCCGCGCCCGACCCGACCCGTGTCCAGACCCGAAATCCTGAATCCTAAATTATTACATTTGTTTATAATAATTATTACTTTTAATAAGCATGAAATATACATTTGTTCGCACAAATGTATACTTATATAAATATAGGTATTTACCTTCATTTAATATAAAGTACTCCCTCCGTCCACCAAAAATATGCCACTTTACTTTCGGCACAGGTTTTAATAAAATGTGAGTGAAGTTGATAGTGGAGTAAGGGTCCCACTTTAAATGTGAGTGGAATGGTGTAGACCCTACTACTAAAAATGGATGTGACATATTTTTTGTGGACGGACGAAAAAGGAATTTGTGGCATATTTTTGGTGGACGGAGGGAGTATTATATTTTCTAAACCCTAAATTCTATAAACTAAACCCTAAACCCTGTAAACTAAACCCTAAGCCTGAACACTAAACCCTAATAGGAGTATTTACTTTTAATAAGCATAAGATATACATTTGGTCACACAAATATATACTTATATTAATATAAATATTTACCTTCATTCAATATAAAACATTATACATATCAATATACATTTATATGAACAAATGTATATATTATGTTTATTGAAAGTAACAATTATTATAAACAAATGTAATAATTAGGAGTATGGGTCAAACCCACGCGGATCAGGGTTCCGGGTCAGGAGGGCGGGTTTGGAGCCGGGTCGACCCGTCGCACACCTGTGCGACGGTCGCACCCAATAATTGGCATATTTATTTTAATAGTAAAAAAATTCATACCCTTCAGTGAATTGGAACCGATTACAAGAATTGCATTGTTGAATATATATGATATGATAATCATTGAATTCTCCTAATTTAATTTCCTATGCCACAATAATTATAATTTGCTAATAATAATTATTATGATTGGTAGGTACCTCTATAAAACCTTAATGGAATGGAGCGACTGATGCGTCTTCGACTTTTGGGCCATTTGGCCCTCTTTTTCTCTTTATTTGTGTCAGTTCAGGTCTGTCCAGGGGGAAAACAAAGTTGTGGAGGAAGGAAGATCAGTAGAGCGGAAACGGAAGAAATGCGGTCAGAATGGGCATTACCGAGCCCAGATTGCCAAATCATGTTTGCCAGCATGGAGCTTCGGCCAACAAGTACCTCTCCAATTCAACTTGGGGCATGGGAACCTGGAGCCACCACCTGGTATGAGCCACACCGATAAGAGCAGTCGGTCTGATCGTTACCAGAAGAAGCAGACAGCCAGAGCCATAAAAGGAAGGTCAATCTCGGAGATCTCATGGAACAAGCGGAAGGTTGAAGAAGAGACTAGAAGGACCGAAGGGATGGGAAAGGTTGACTAAGCTTGCAGCTGGACGCCATCTTCAATCAGGATCAATCAAAGATCGAGCTAATTAAGGAAAGAAGATCCCGGCGAAGATTTGGAACCGGCGCAGCTAGGGTTAGGCCTCTACCATTCGGCAGTATAAAAGACTAATGTTGTGCAACGTGAAGAAGCTCTTGGCACCCCGAACATTTTACTTTTCATCAGTTATTGCTTTTATTCGCCGCGTGTGGCATTCAAAACACTTGACATTTCCGTACTTCAATTCCGTAGTGTTTTTACTTTTGGACAAGTTCGAAGGCTTGAAGCCTAGGTATTATTTTATCCAATTCAGTATTTCATTTCGCTTAATCATGAGTTTAATTCTTTTTGCAACTATGAATTTTATTATGTGTGAGTAATCCTTTAGGTGAGGTTTTAGGGGTGGAAATAATTGTTGTTAACATGTAAACATTCGTGAGGCATTTGTTCTTTCGGTTGAGTCTCGTGGTTCCAGACGGATCTGTGCCAAACCATGGACAGTAGGGGCCTGACGGGAGACCCTCGTTCGGTAAAATGCTGTCCGTGTCAAGCAAAGGCCAGGGTATACCAGGGCGTGACAATCGGTATACCCAAGACCGAGTAGCTGAGCAGCGTCAACAAAAGGCGTTGTAGATCCGGAAGGTGGGGAAAGGATTGATGGGATACACTGTCCTTCCTCAGTCTTGGGCTTCTCTAGAGAATATCCATCAACTGTGACGAGGCATAAAGCCATGGTTATCAAACGAGGAAAGCAATCTTGGCGCCGTAGCATGTCTATGACTGGTCGGTCGACAAGGCCGGAAATAGTTGAGTCCAGGAGGCATGTGTCACTCTAGTGCGGAGTTGGGGACCTCAGGAGAGAAGGTTGATGAGGGTCATACTTGGTGAGTAACGGGTATGACTACTATCTAAGGAGGAGTGAAGCACTGCCTTGTGACCGGGGATCGTGTGACCTTCGGACCAAGTGACCACAATGAGATCAACCATCCTATATGTGAAGTGTAATCCCGTGAAACGCCCCGATGTCTTTGGGCCACGCCTCGGAATTGCATGGATCATAGACGGATCATCAGTGTGCCTATGACCGAAACGAATGTTAACAACAGTTATGACCTAACCGAATAACCTCACCCCTTTGTTATCATTGATCTTGTTATTTCTTGTGCAGAGTATACAGATTGAGAATTGTGACACCTCAGTTTGTCGTTGGAGAACAAAGTGGTTCCTCACTCCCTGTGGGATTCGACCCTACGCTTACCACTAAGACTAAGTCCTTGTCGTGAGAAGTAGGAGCGTGTATTGTCCGTACTGGGCTTACACAGGTATTTTGTCCGCACCGCACGACGGGTGTGTGCCAAAATTGGCGCCGTTGCCGGGGAGTGACGCGCAGCAATTTTGTTCTCTCCTCATTCCATTTTCCGCTACTGGTGTATGCGTGGAACTCGTAGAGCTGTAAGAGCGTTGGTGTTTGACCCTGATATTGATCGCACCGAAAGACGATTACGCGCAGGAGCACGGATAGCGAGACGCGAAGCTATGGCAGAAGATGCACCACATGCAGAAGCCGTGCCGGAGCAGACCCTCAGACAGTTGGCGTACCCAACTAACCTCAACTTGAGGCCGAACGGAATCACCTTACCCGCAAATCCGTTCGCACCTCGTCGGTATGAAATGAAGCCCTCATTGCTTCAGATCTTACCGAAGTTCAATGGATACCAAGGAGATGACCCTCATACTCATCTCCAAGATTTTGAGATGACAATCATGCACCAATCAAACGATGAGCAGCAAGAGTATGTCAAGTTGATACTCTTCCCTTTTACCTTGGTGGACAACGCAAGAAGATGGCTGTATGATCTACCCGCGGGTAGTGTTACTACATGGGCACAACTGCAACAAGCTTTCTTAGAAGAATTCTTCCCAGCAGCACGAGTGGAGCGAATGCGGTGGGATATCCGAAGCATCAGGCAAGATGGGCTAGAATCCTTCTACGAATACTGGACGAGATTCAAGAGAATGTTAAGCAATTGCCCCCATCACCAAATCTCTCCAAAAGATCAGGTGGAGGGCTTTGTAAAGGGCATGCGGAGGAACGATCGCAGTCTGGTTCTAGCAGCTTGTAATGGATCATTGATGAGCAAAACCCCGATGGAGATTTTCCAGTTATTGGGCACCATGGCAGAAGAATCACGTGATGAAGGGCATGAAAGGAATCTTGAGAGACCAAGGAAAGCTGAAGAGAAAGGGGAGATGTCTAATTTGGAGAAAACAATGGAGAAGAGCATGAATGAACTCAAAGAACTTCTGTCGGGCTTGACTATACCGAAGAAGGTTCGCCAGTGTGGCCTTTGCGATGCCACTGGACACCAATCTGAAAATTGTCCAAATTTTGGTGAGGATATTGTTGATGTCAATGCTATCGGAGGACATGATGGGAACCCACGAAAGTACGATCCTTATGCAAATACTTACAACCCCGGATGGAGGGATCACCCCAACTTTCGGTGGAAGCAGGATGGTCAGCCCCAGCAACAGAACAATATGGGCGCACCAATGCAACGTCCTCAGTATAATCAGAACCAGCAACAACAACAGTACCAGTTAGGACCACATCAACACCATAACCAGAATCAGCAACAACCTCCTTACCAACCCCCACATCGGAGAGCACCCTGGGAAGAAGCAATTGAAAGCATGGCTAAGGAGAGCGAGAAGTTTCGCAATGAAATTCGAGCCGGCATAAACCAAACTAACCAGCAAATTAGTCATTTGACTAAGGCAGTGGCCAAACTAGAGGAGAACGCTGGTAAACTCCCAGCCATGGGAATCAACCCCAGAGAGCATGCCCAAGTGGTGTTAACCGAATTTCCTGAGGGGGAAGAAAAGGAGGAAGAATTGTTAGCAGAGGCTGAATTGCTTCGAGGAGGATGGAATAAGAACGGGAAAGGTCCAACTGATGAACAAGCTGGAGGTAGTAACCCAACCGAAGCACCTTACACAGGACGCCTGAAGCAGAAAGCCAGAGAGAAAGAAGCAAGTGAAATGATGAAGATGTTTCAAAAAGTTGAACTGAGCATACCTCTACTCGATGCCATCAGGCAGATTCCTAAATATGCCAAATTCTTGAAAGATCTCTGTTCAAGAAAAGTCAAAATGGAGGAAGAGGTCCGATACGTGATGGGAGAAAGTGTTTCGGCGGTGATCCAACGGAAGCTACCCACTAAGCGGAAGGATCCAGGGATGTTCACTATTCCATGCAACATAGGAGGAACCAACATGGATAAGGCGATGATGGATCTGGGAGCCTCCATTAATGTGATGCCATTGGCCGTATACAAGAGACTAAATATTGGCGAGATGAGGAACACCCGTGTGGTCATACAGTTAGCTGATAGGTCCAACGCTTACCCTGAAGGAGTAGTGGAGGACGTGCTGATCAAGGTCGGGGATTTGATTTTTCCAGCAGATTTCTACGTCCTAGATACCGGACCTGAAACTGGAGAGAATGCCATATTATTGGGAAGGCCATTCATGATGACCGCCGGAACCAAGATTGATATGAAAACAGGAATATTGACATGTGAGTTCGATGGGGTCCAAGTAGAATTCAACATCTATGAGACTATGAAAAGGAAACAAGCAATGGAGACGGTGGACATGGTCGACGTATTTGAACCCTTGGTGCAGGAACAAGGAATTACTTTCGGTTCCAGGGATACCACAGAGAAGGTGATTCAGTATGGTCTAACGGATCGGGATGCTGAGCATATGGAGGACGATGAAATGAAGGAAGCTATCATGGAACTCTACTCCCTCAGAGAAAGCACCTTAGAAGCCGAGGTGGAGGTAGATCAGAAGATCAAGGAATTAATCCAGGAAGTCTATCTAGCTGGAGGAGCAGAGATAAGCAAACCGGAGTTATTGTCTCAGTATGGGCAGTACGAGAAGCTGCTACCTTCAATCCAGAAAGCACCCGTTTTGGAGCTCAAACAATTACCTAAGCATTTACAATATGCTTATCTGGGACCAGAAGAGACGCTACCAGTTATCATCAGTTCTGATCTAACTGTTGTGCAGCAAGAGCGTTTGGTGAGAGTACTACGAGAAAATAGGGAAGCCATCGGTTGGACCTTAGCCGATATCAAAGGCATCAGCCCTACGGAGTGCATGCATCACATTTACCTTGAGGAGGGAGCCAAACCCGTTCGAGACTCTCAAAGAAAGATGAACCCGGTCATGAAAGAGGTAGTGCTGAAGGAAATCCTTAAGCTGTTGGAATTGGGAATCATTTATCCCATATCCGACAGCCAGTGGGTGAGTCCAGTCCATGTCGTACCGAAGAAATCAGGGGTACAGGTTGTGGAGAATGATCAAGGCGAGCTCGTGCCCACCCGATTGCAAACTGGATGGAGAGTTTGCATTGACTATCGGAAGCTGAACGATGCTACCAGAAAGGACCACTTCCCATTACCCTTTATCGACCAGATGTTGGAGAGACTAGCCGGTAATGCCTATTACTGTTTCCTAGACGGGTATTCTGGATATATGCAAATTTTTGTGGCACATGAAGACCAGGAGAAAACCACTTTCACCTGCGTATTTGGGACATTTGCATACCGGAGAATGCCGTTCGGACTCTGCAACGCACCGGGAACCTTTCAGCGGTGTATGATGAGTATCTTCTCCGACTTATTGGAGAATTGCATTGAAGTATTCATGGATGACTTCACCGTATATGGCAGTTCTTTCGACACATGTTTGAAGCATCTAGAGCTTGTTTTGAAAAGATGTGTGGAGAAAAGCCTGGTCCTTAATTATGAGAAATGCCATTTTATGGTTAGGGAAGGGATAGTGCTTGGGCACGTGATTTCAGAAAGAGGGATTGAAGTGGACAAAGCGAAAGTCGATTCCATTGCCAAATTGCCTTACCCGACAACCGTAAAGCACATACGGGCATTCCTCGGCCATGCAGGCTTCTACCGGCGATTTATCAAGGACTTCGCCAAGATTGCCCAGCCCATGACCAGACTTCTCCAACAAGACGTGCCGTTTGAGTTTGATGATGATTGTAAGGAGGCCTTCACGATTCTGAGAAGCAAGCTGGTGTCGGCCCCCATTATTCAACCGCCAGTATGGGATTTACCGTTCGAGATCATGTGTGATGCCAGCAACCACGCAGTTGGAGCAGTACTGGGACAGAAGAAAGGCAAGGAGAGTTGCGTGATCTATTACGCATCCAAAACACTGAACCCAGCACAGTGCAGCTATACAACTACCGAGAAAGAACTCCTGGCGGTGGTATTTGCCATAGAGAAGTTTCGCTCCTACCTTTTGGGAACGAAGGCGGTGGTCTACACGGATCATGCCGTGTTGAAGTACTTAATGGCCAAGAAGGAATCCAAACCTCGACTCATCAGGTGGATTTTGCTACTACAAGAGTTCAATATAGAGATAAGGGACAAGAAAGGAGCTGCAAACCTCGTGGCAGACCATTTGAGCAGGTTGCAACTGGAGGAGGATGACGGTATGCCCATTACCGATACATTTCCAGACGAAAAACTTTATTCCATGAGCACCCTGGAGGATGAAGAAGAACTATACGCTCTAACCAAGCAGGAGCCCTGGTATGCGGATATAGCTAACTATCTGGTTACTAAGGAGTTACCCTCAGGATTGACAAGATTCGAACAACGGAAGTTACTCGCGCAAGCGCGATACTACCATTGGGAAGATCCATATCTCTGGAAGACTGGAGCAGATCAAGTCATACGGAGATGCATACCTGAGGATGAGCATACCCAAATTTTGGACATGTGTCATGGGACAGCAAATAGCGGACATTTTGGAGGAAAGCGCACAGCCCACAGAATTTTGGAGAGTGGATTCTACTGGCCCACAATATTTGCGGATGCAAGGAAATGGGTACAGAGCTGCCCGAAGTGCCAGATGACTGGAGGGATCACCGCAAGGGATGAAATGCCACAAGTTCCAATCATGCCGGTCGAAGTTTTCGACGTATGGGGGATTGACTTTATGGGTCCCTTCCCAAAGTCAAAGAACTACGAATACATTCTGGTGGCAGTGGACTACGTATCAAAGTGGGTTGAAGCCAAGGCAACCGCAAGCAATGATGCCCATACCGTGGCAGGTTTCCTGAAGGAGCAAGTGTTCGGGAGATACGGTGTACCAAAAATTCTAATCAGTGACCAAGGATCGCATTTCTGTAATGCCATTATCAGATCACTAACCAAGAAGATGGGGGTGACACACAAGGTCACCACTGCATATCACCCCCAAGCAAATGGGCAGGCCGAGATTTCAAACAGGGAGATAAAGAGTATCCTAGAAAAGGTGGTGCACCCCAACCGTAAAGACTGGAGTGACCATCTAGGGGATGCGTTATGGGCATACAGAACTGCTTTCAAGACACCCATCGGAATGTCCCCGTTTCGCCTACTTTATGGCAAAAGATGTCACTTACCCGTGGAAATTGAACACAAGGCGTACTGGGCAATTAAGCAAATCAACCTCAGTATGACCCTAGCTGGAGAAACAAGGAAACTGCAACTGAGCGAGTTGGAGGAACTGCGGTTGGAGGCTTACGACAACGCGGTGCTCTATAAGGAGCGAACCAAAAGGATCCATGATGCCAAGATCAGGAAGAAGGAATTTTTAGTGGGACAAAAGGTCCTACTCTTCAACTCACGCTTCAAGATGATGGCTGGAAAACTCCGCTCAAAATGGTCAGGACCATTCGTGATCAAAGAAATCTTTTCAAACGGAAGCATTGAAGTATATGATCAAAATGGAGTTGATACGTTCGTGGTGAATGGGCACCGCCTTAAGCCTTATCACGAGCTTGCTGAAATAGAAAAGGAGAAGGAGGAATGCTACCTCCTCGACCCTGAGTACGAGTGAAGAGTGAAGGGAGGTCGAGCTCAAGACGGGAAACAAGAGCGCTTGCTGGGAGGCAACCCAGCGTGGTTACTTCGGTATGGTCTATACCGATTTTTTTCTTTTCTTTTCTTTTAAGTTGTTTTGTTTCGTGTTTGGATGCACTAACTTGCAGGTAAGTCGGGCTGAGATAATTGGAAAAAGGCCCAGAGGTTGATCCGAGCCCACTTTGCGTTGCAAAGTGTGTAGGTGGAGAGCTAGGGATTGGAACGGTCTGGGAGAGGGCTTACGCAGGGAAATGACGCAAGCGTGTCAGGGGCAGGCGGCGATGGGACTGCAACCCTTCGGTTTCCGCAGAAAATTTGAATTTCAAATTTCGGTCATGATTTTTATTTCCTTAAAATTCCTTTTTTCTGCCATAACCGCCACACTTACCATATTCAAAGCCTTAACCCACGATTTTCTTCCCCACAAACCCTAACCTCCGGAAACTGCTACACCACGATCACCACTCACCTCAAACCCTAAATTTCCATAACTGCCGATCACCTTTCTTAAAAGCAAACCCTACCCCCAAAATTCCCACAGAATCCGAACTCCTACACAAATTCTAAGTTTTTAGAACTCTGCAACTCGCAATGGCAAAAACCAAAGGAGAGGGCTCCGGCAGTACCCAACCGCCGAAGAAGAAAGGCACCAAACCTCCACCTCCAAAGCGCACCACAAGGCGAAGCGCTTCGGAGGAGACTTCTACCAAAGTTACTGAAGACCCTTTGCTGAAAATCCAGCCCGAAGACAAAGGGCGTGCCGAAGTTCTCCAACAAGAGGAGCGAGAAACAGCAAAAGCAGCCGCCGAGTCTACGCAACCGGAAGAAGGGGAGCCCGAGCTCACCCCGCCCGTGAAGAAAACAAGGAAGGCTCAGGCAAGCAAAGCAACTCCGGCGCGATCCATTGTCGCACCACCACCTGTTCAAGTTCAACCGCAACCACAAATTCCGGAAGCCTCCATGCAGGAAGGAAAGACAGCTTCTGAAGATACGGAAGGGAAAGAACAAGAAGAAGCGGAAGAGAAGAGCGAAGAAGAAAAGGAGGAGGAGAAGGAGGCTGAGGAAGCAGAGGAGGTTGAGGCAATTCAAGAGAAGGAAGTGGAAATCCCAACACCCCAGAGCAAGAGACCCGGAGTAAAGAGAAAGCTAGATGTTGCAAAACCTCCACTACCAGTCAAGGCCCAACCAAAGAAGGCCAGCAGTAAAACCCGGACTGCACAAAGCAAGAAGCTACGGAAACCCACTGCAGCCGAAAAAGGAAAGGCCAAGGAGATAGAGGAGCCAATGGAAGTAGATCCAGAGAGAACCGAGACGGTTGAGAGCTCCAACTCAGAGGATGTGATCGCCCCTGCTAAGCCGGTGACGAGCACGCTCACATCAAAACCCAAGGGCATCAAGCGCAAGGGAGTGGTGCGACCCAGCACTACGGAAACGGTTATACCGAGAGACAGTGAGAGGTATGCAGTCTTGAAAAACCGGGAGATCACCCCTTGGTATTATCTGGTGACTGAAGTATTGGAGGGTTTCGGGATGAAAGAGCGTGTACAGGGATATTTTCAGAATGTCGGTTGGGGGAAGATTTTGGAGTGGAATGTGTTGGCATTCAAGAATCTGTCGGAGGAGTTCATGAGCACGGTGGAATTCAAGCCAAAGGGAAACTACTCGATTGAAACACCAGGTACCCTCCGCTTCCAGTTGCGGGGGAAGACGTTCCCTCTGTCCATCAACGACTTGAACATCCACCTGGGGGTGATTGAAGCCACAGAGGTGTACGATGATGAGTACAAGCAAGCCGAGACCATGGCTCCACCGGAGTGGCGCAGTCAGATTGACCAGTACTGGTCCCAACTCTCAACAGGGACCAAGTATGTGAAGAATATTAGCAAATCCAACGAACTCCGCGACCCAGCCTTGCAGATTTGCCATCGTTGGTTGGCCTATAACATCTATGGCCGGATTGAGGGATCCAACATCGTCACGCAGCAAGAGCTCTTTGTGCTTTGGTGCATGGTGGAGAGAAAGAGGGTGAACTTTGGGTTCACCGCTGCACTACAATTTCAGTATGGGGTAACCCATACCAACAAGTATCTCTCCCTATGCCCACTGGTGACCCTCTTGGCGAGGAAGCTTGCTGGTTTCAACGAGAAAGCCGCGGATGAGGCAGCTATGGCAGAAACCCGATTCTTTGATATCGGGAGGCTCGTGCGGTGGCGGATTGTTGAGATGGATGAAGGAGGAGACTACCGTTTGGTCCAACCAGAAGGCAGCTCAGTTCGACCTGAACCGAAGGTTGCAAGGGAACAAGGAACCTCTCGCCCAGTCAATAGCGAGATTATCAAACTGACGGACGAACTGAAAGAAGTCAAGGACGAGCTGGTGATGCTGGGAGGAGAAGTGGCCACACTGAGGGACACTGTGGAGGAAGGATTCAAAGCGATGGAAGCTTGCTTTAAGGAAATCAAAGAGATGATGGCTGCGGAGGTGAGATCCTCCGACCAAAATGACTAAGTACTTTCCCCTGAACTCGTAGATTAGGATTTTATTTTATCTTTTGCTTTTTCTTGTTTTAGCGTCTGTTTTGTCTGTGATAGAGTCGAGTCTACTTGCATTGTTTGATGGTGAAAGATTATGCATGCTGATTTCTGTTTTGGTATGATTGGTGGATTGAGTATGAAATGCATGATGGTAGTTGTGAGAATACAGAGAATACCCCACCGGTGAGATCAGGACCAAAATTAAAAAAAAAATGCATGCTTGTGGTGAGAATTTGCTGTGACTAGGGAATCTTGGTTTTGTTTGAGGACTCAATTTTGCTAGTACATGACTTGTGTGATTTGGGCACGATTCTTTGACTTATGGCCCCAGATTTTCTTTGATAACTAGTATGAAAATAATCCCTAGTATGCCAACTTGAGCCGAACTCATTCTTTCTTAAGCTTTGATAATGCTATATCTAGGAGGAAGAATTTGTGAAATGAATGAAATGGTGAACAGGGGATTATAAGAAAAGAAAGAAATTTGGGCACAAGAAGAAATTTTGTGACTAAAGATGATTGCCCATAAGAAGAATCAAAAGGGAAATGAACCCCATTGAAAGCGGGAAATTAAGGGTTAGTTATAGCTGTACTGAATGTGTATGCTGAGTAAGGATGATACTGAAATTAGCCACTGGACCATATTTTCCCACCTTAGCTCCGTATGCCACATTACAACCCAACAAAGACCCTTTGATAAGTCATACTAGTGTGCTTAATTTGTAGTCTTCGATCAAACTCTTAGAGGAACTAGCACAGCAAATTATGAGTGCAAACACATAGCCCGGTGCTTGAGCGAGAAGAGAGACTACCATCACACTTTATGCATGATCAGTACTCTGGTTTGTGGTTTGACTGAACTGAATGACGCATGTTGGTATGATCTGATCCTAAAATATATGCAAGTTTCGTGTCTCTTAGTTTTATTTCTTTTCTTTCGCCCTTTTCGTCCGTGTCTTCTGTGAATCCACCTACATACTTGAGGGCAAGTATGCTTTAAGTGTGTAGGTGTGATGCGTCTTCGACTTTTGGGCCATTTGGCCCTCTTTTTCTCTTTATTTGTGTCAGTTCAGGTCTGTCCAGGGGGAAAACAAAGTTGTGGAGGAAGGAAGATCAGTAGAGCGGAAACGGAAGAAATGCGGTCAGAATGGGCATTACCGAGCCCAGATTGCCAAATCATGTTTGCCAGCATGGAGCTTCGGCCAACAAGTACCTCTCCAATTCAACTTGGGGCATGGGAACCTGGAGCCACCACCTGGTATGAGCCACACCGATAAGAGCAGTCGGTCTGATCGTTACCAGAAGAAGCAGACAGCCAGAGCCATAAAAGGAAGGTCAATCTCGGAGATCTCATGGAACAAGCGGAAGGTTGAAGAAGAGACTAGAAGGACCGAAGGGATGGGAAAGGTTGACTAAGCTTGCAGCTGGACGCCATCTTCAATCAGGATCAATCAAAGATCGAGCTAATTAAGGAAAGAAGATCCCGGCGAAGATTTGGAACCGGCGCAGCTAGGGTTAGGCCTCTACCATTCGGCAGTATAAAAGACTAATGTTGTGCAACGTGAAGAAGCTCTTGGCACCCCGAACATTTTACTTTTCATCAGTTATTGCTTTTATTCGCCGCGTGTGGCATTCAAAACACTTGACATTTCCGTACTTCAATTCCGTAGTGTTTTTACTTTTGGACAAGTTCGAAGGCTTGAAGCCTAGGTATTATTTTATCCAATTCAGTATTTCATTTCGCTTAATCATGAGTTTAATTCTTTTTGCAACTATGAATTTTATTATGTGTGAGTAATCCTTTAGGTGAGGTTTTAGGGGTGGAAATAATTGTTGTTAACATGTAAACATTCGTGAGGCATTTGTTCTTTCGGTTGAGTCTCGTGGTTCCAGACGGATCTGTGCCAAACCATGGACAGTAGGGGCCTGACGGGAGACCCTCGTTCGGTAAAATGCTGTCCGTGTCAAGCAAAGGCCAGGGTATACCAGGGCGTGACAATCGGTATACCCAAGACCGAGTAGCTGAGCAGCGTCAACAAAAGGCGTTGTAGATCCGGAAGGTGGGGAAAGGATTGATGGGATACACTGTCCTTCCTCAGTCTTGGGCTTCTCTAGAGAATATCCATCAACTGTGACGAGGCATAAAGCCATGGTTATCAAACGAGGAAAGCAATCTTGGCGCCGTAGCATGTCTATGACTGGTCGGTCGACAAGGCCGGAAATAGTTGAGTCCAGGAGGCATGTGTCACTCTAGTGCGGAGTTGGGGACCTCAGGAGAGAAGGTTGATGAGGGTCATACTTGGTGAGTAACGGGTATGACTACTATCTAAGGAGGAGTGAAACACTGCCTTGTGACCGGGGATCGTGTGACCTTCGGACCAAGTGACCACAATGAGATCAACCATCCTATATGTGAAGTGTAATCCCGTGAAACGCCCCGATGTCTTTGGGCCACGCCTCGGAATTGCATGGATCATAGACGGATCATCAGTGTGCCTATGACCGAAACGAATGTTAACAACAGTTATGACCTAACCGAATAACCTCACCCCTTTGTTATCATTGATCTTGTTATTTCTTGTGCAGAGTATACAGATTGAGAATTGTGACACCTCAGTTTGTCGTTGGAGAACAAAGTGGTTCCTCACTCCCTGTGGGATTCGACCCTACGCTTACCACTAAGACTAAGTCCTTGTCGTGAGAAGTAGGAGCGTGTATTGTCCGTACTGGGCTTACACAGGTATTTTGTCCGCACCGCACGACGGGTGTGTGCCAGCGACCAACAGATTTCTATTCGTGAATCCCTTTGGCATATCACATGCATCTGAAGTCTGTCATGATGATAAGACACAGAAGTTAGCAGATGGATTACTTGATGCAATAGAAAATCAACTTGTGTTGGTGCCTTCTAATATAGGGTGAGTATTAATTTGTATCCATATCTCATAATGATTTGTTGGAAATCTTAGGAAACTTGCTTATTTTCAATTAGTTTTGCATGTTATTTCAACTCTCGTATGAATAGTGAACATTGGATTCTAGCAATCATTGAATTGTATAAAGATTGTATCTATTTGATGGACCCTCTTTCTCATCAGACTCCTGATGCAACATGAAAATTTGTGATTGACACGTACGTTTTAGAATTTTCAAGTTATTTTTTTGCCTTTATAGATAATGTTAATGCTAATGTTCTCATTGTCTTTTGTTTTGAAGCACAATGACTATTTTCAATGCCAACAAGGAAAAAAGGAAATTCAAAAAAGCACCAAATTGAGAATTATGTATTTTAATTTCTAGTTATATTATATTCTATATAAACTCACAATTTATTTTTTTAATATAGGGTCTATTCAACCAGATTCAAAGCAAGGCGGATTTTATGTGTTACGGTTTATGAAAGAGATAGTAAAAGCATTTGCAAATGATGACTTCAAAGATTCTCTAACCACATTGGTAACAAAATACAATCTTAAATCTTAATCTATCATTATAAGTAATGACTAAAAACTTTGTATATGCACTTGTTTGTTTGTAGTTGCATAAATGTGAACATTCTTGTCGTGAGATTGACGATGTTTGTGAGGATTGGACGACTTGTGTGATCAAAGAGGTTTGTGAAATAGTCCATGGAATTTCATATCCATTTTATAAATTTTATTTATATTAATTAACTAATTAAACAACTATTGCAATGTCCAATAATGCATAACTCACTTTAACTCACTTTGTTTTGTAGATTGATATGTGAGATAATAGTATTGGTCTATGAAGAAGTTTCAGATTATGAATATGGGTATTTGAAAGGATATTATTTTGAGTTTTGTTGTTTCTATTAGTTTAACTATAGGTGGATTCAAATATTAGCCATAACTTATTCTATGTATATGATATGGATGTAGACTTTGAATGTTGGAAGATTAATGTATGAGTATTTTTAGTGTTTTTTTGCATTTTGTGTTGCCGTATATTATTTAATACTCCCTTCATCCCCCATATTTATGCATATCTTTCCTTTTTGGTACGTCCCCCAAATTTATGCATAGTCTATTTTTGGATACTACCTCACACATAATTTTTATAATTTTACCATTTCTAACTTGCATTATTTACTCACAATCTACTTAACAATGCTCTCAAAAAATGGGACCATTTTTCCACTATCAATACTTCAAACAACTTTTTATTAAACTCGTACCTTAGTCAAACATACATATTTATGGGGGACGAAGGGAGTACAATTTATTGGCTTTTAAAATTAAAAAACAAGAAAGTAGAATAAATATAGAAAAACTGTCATCTATTATACGCCCTCCGTCTATGAAACAAAGTCCCATTTCATGTTGGGCACGGAGATTAATACCTAAGGTGTTGTGAGTGGAATAAAAGGGTAGTTGATAAACATGCATTTTTACCTCTTGGTGTGTCATATTTGATGTTTAGTTATGAAGATTTTGTGTTTGATGGTTTATTTGAGCTTATATTGGTTTATGGTCAAGAACTTGTCACTTCCTTGTTGTTTGAACGAATTTTCAAAAATAATGAAGCAGAATTTGGAAGAATTGGCTGAAATACAAGTTGTATTTAGTCTCTAGAGGAGTTCGTGAGCGCAAACGGATTGTAAATCCGAGTTCGAACAAGGGAGAACGAGTCAAAACAAAATCATTGCGCAAAGCTGTCAGGACCTCGTCGGGCATTTCGGCGCCTCATGCGGGCTGGGCGCGCGGCCGCGCCTCGGGCCGCATGCCAGCTCAGTTTTCGCACGTTTTTATTTATTTATTATTTTAGCTATTTTTCGATCCTACACAGTTTTGACCTATATTTTGAGACCTATGGCATATAAATACTCCCCATAAACATATTTAAAAAACCTTTTATCATATTCTACAGTTCTACTTTTCCTGAGAGCTGAGAGAGACAGACGGAGAAGACTTCAAGAGCAAGAACTGAAGATTCACTTTTTTCCCTACTATTTATTTGTGAATGTTTATTTTTATTCTTGATTTTCCATTGCTAGTTCATATGTCTATGTGTGGCTAGTAATCTGTTATCCTAAGGTTTAGGAAGTAAACAGATTTGGATTCTTGACAGTTTTGATTCAATTAATCAGATTTATTTATGCTTTTTCAGTTCTTGTGCCTATTGTTTGCTTTATTGCCCGATTACCAATTTAGCATAATCTTGGGTTTTAATTTGATATCCGGAGATGATAATTATTACTTGAACGAAGAACATTGAACAAATATATTTTAATCCTAAAGGGAATTGGTATTTATGAAGACATTAATCCTAGGAACTTTTAGGAGTTGCATGTTAGAAGTGTGATCCAGGGACGGTAGCCTTGCATGTAATCAACTGTTTGTATGTCACGGGAGCGGGTATAGACTAACTTTGAGATTGTCCTAGGAGAATTATCTTTATTGTTGAATTGAATCTGTTAAGATTTCCAATCTGTTGAAACCTTTACCTTGAGATAATTTATTTCTATTTTATTCTTACCCGCAACTTGATTTATTTGTTTTCCAGTATTTATATTTCTTAGTTTTAAAATCAAACCTTCAATTCTGTTATTCAAATAGAGAATAATAATCTATGGTAGGAATTAATATTATTTGGTCTCTGTGGAATACGACCTTACTTGCTACTGTACACAATTGCATCCGTACACTTGCGGCGTGTTAAAGAAATTAGCGAACATTAGTGGTTAAGATATTTAATTACTTTTGTTAATCTTTCATTAGGAAAAGACCTTTACACTTATATAAATAGATAAGCTTCACAAATAGAGAACTCACTAATAATCAACATCTAAGACATCAACAAGGCAATAATAAAAACACAAAAAAGAACTCAACTTACTATTAAGCAACAGCCTAGCACGAATAACAAAAAATTTGCTTTACTAAGAAAATTATTAGCCAAAACAAGTAGAAGTAAATAAACTTCCATTATCTTCAACATTCATCAGCAAAAACGAAGCTCAAAATGAAGAAGCAAGCAAGCAGAAACAACCACACTCACATACAACGAAACATAAAAAAGACAACCAAAATCGAACGTGAAGCACAGATCTAGATGAATTCAACAGAGATTTGAAACATCTCTAACCCTCAGATATGGTGTTCTAAATCTCGGCGCACTTGGCGACCACGTTGTGGTCATTAATGGCTTCCTCATCCTCAATCAAGTAGTTGGCACACTCATTCTTCCCATTCTTGGCCAAGACCGTCGAGATCTTGACGCGGGAGATGACAAACCACTGAATGAGTGAGAAGATGATTCCGATGAAGGTGCACACTGGAATCACGATCCCAATCCTCAAATATGACAACAATGTCATTCTCATTCTCACGAGAACATTAACTAACTCCCCGAAATATATACGGAGAATTAAATTATAAAGATAGGAAAATTTTGAAAGAAAAAGAACAACGAAAGAGTGAGAATGACAAAAAGAGTCACGAATTTGAGGAGGTTTTCGCAAATTAATTGGGTTGGGTAATTAGTGAGAGTGTTAATGATTTAATTGGAGTGGGTTAATTATTTGGGGCGGGTCCATTAGTGGCAAAGGGTAGTAAATACAAAAAAGAATGGAGGATGTAAATATACAAAAAGCGGAATAGGACTTTATTTGGTGGATAAATATTTATGGGTAAGTAGGACTTTATTTCGTGGACGAATGGAGTAATATACATGAAATTGAAAAACTGTAATATATACTCCCTCCGTCCCACGAATCTTGACACGTTTATAAATATAGTAACAATTAGCTAAACAATAAGGGTTCTTATTACCTTCTCTCTCTTACTTTATCATCTTCCCTCTCCTACTTTATCACTTTTATACTTTATTACATACACACTTAAAACATTAATCTACAACTCCTTAATTCTCGTGCCGAAACCAAACGTGTCAAGATTCGTGGGACGGGGGGAGTACATTAATACATGACATTTTTTAATTAAGTGTCGTATAATCCGTAAACATTGAGGGAGTACATTACATACATGACATTTATATATAGAAAAATGGTCATCCATATATAAACATTGTCATGTATGAGCGCATACATGAACTTATTAAGTATCATCGGAAAAAGTGGCATATATACATGACATACATGACACTTCTCCATACACATATATGACGCATTTTTAGGGTATTCTATAAGCATTTTTTTCAGTATTGATTAAATTTGTAAATGTTTGTTCATGTTTTCTTTACATATAAATATTACTCTCTTCGTCCACGAAGAGTGCCTGTTTATTAATCCCTCCGTCCCGGCTATCTTGTGACCTTTTTTTGAACACGAGAATTAAGAAAGTAATATTTTGTGTGTAGGTGGAAAAGTGAAAAGGTGAATAAAGAGTAATGGACACTCAAAAAAGAAAGTGTCTAAAAGATAGGTGGGACTGAGAGATTACTATTTTCATCCGTCGAGTGTGTGTTTTTCTTTTTTAGAGATTCCCCCTTATATTTTAAAGAGTAATACTATTTGGACAAAATTTGTTCGGACAAAAGAATGTTAAATACTTTAAAAAATCGATTTATTTAAAAAATTTAGTTCAAATTTAAAAAGAATTTAGTTATTTTTATTATTTTCTCCACGTTGTAATTTATTGATAATTCTTTAACAATTTTGTTTTTATTAGTAGTAGTATTTTTGTAGTTTTTGTATTTTTAAAATAATAAAAATTTTAAAAAATATTAAAAACTTACAAAAAAAATACTAATAATGTGGAGAAAACAATAAAACTAACTAAATTACTTTTTATTTTGAACCAAAAATTTTAAATAAATTTATTTTTTTAAATAATTAATCAATATTTTGTCCGGACATAATTTGTCCAAATAGCATTATTGTGGGCCTCTTACAATACTAAAATCACATCTTTCAACCATTTTATTAAAACTCGTGTCATCCACTCCACCACACACTATTTGTGAACGGAGGAAGTAATATACTCACTCCGTCCCAGTAGAATAGTCATGTTTCTTTTCGGCATGGAGATTAAGAAACTTGTATTTTGAGTGTAATCATATTATTTGTAGTGTAAAATCATTATCGAAAATAGAAATAAAACTATTATAATGGGACGTCTCGAAAAGGAAAACAGGACTATTAGAATGGAACCGGGAGAGTATTAATTTATTGGACAATTGTGAATGCTTTTGGAGGGACGAAAATGACATTTTTATAAATTTGGCCAATATTTAACTTTTATGTAGTATCAATAGATTCAAGGGAATCAAATCAAACTAGCTTTAATGTCAAATGGGATCCTCTGTCCCACTATTTTGTGTGTATCACTGTGTACCTCTCTTAATTTATCTATTTTATAATTATTTTTTATAAAAATAAAAAATATTATTATATTATGAACTCTAATTAATATTTTTAACTAAAAATTGAAATTTTATAAAAATTATATATATCCTAACTTTGAATTAATGAACCCAAATAATCAATTATTAATTCAAATAAATATTAAAAAATAATTATAAACCCTAATTGGATGAGTGAACCCTTGTTAATTATCTTTTTTATAATATTAAAGCATAATAAATTAAAATTAAAAAAAATATAATTAAAAATTATAATAAATTAAGAGTGGTACACTGTGAATCTGTGATACACACATGCAAGTGTAAACGAAAATGATGGAAACATAACCAAATGATACAATCGAAACAAGAATCGGGCTCTATGACCATATATTATCGCAAATAATTTCACATTTAATTTTCAAATTCATCATTTAGATTAATTCAATTTTCAAATATCTTATGCATATATGTTCAATATAAATTAATTGTTCGAGACTCAGTGGCCATATAATTAAATATTTTATCATTAAACAATCGTGCTTTTCATTATAAATAAATTTAGTAAATCTATTTGCCACAAAACTTTGAACCCTTGATTTCACAAATTAGTGAATTACCCGTCGAATCATCCGACAAACGATTCCGCCGTTCTATTATTTGGTGCATGAAAGTTACTTTCGCCTTATATAGGAGTATCATTTAAAATGTTTATATAAATTTGATTCATCACCGTCTTTATTTAGATTATATATATACTAGTGCGTAACGTGTCGAATTTTGAAGGAAAATTATTTTAAATTATAATTTAAATTATATTATATTATTTTTATATAATGTGTAATTATTTATATATAAATTATTTTTAAATTTATTTAATTTGAGGCAATAGAGTTCAAATTATATTAATCTCAACCATATTATTTAACTAAATGTTACCTTTTTATTTGAATAAAACATTTACCCTTTTATACTCCCTCCTTAAAAGTCTGTCCCAATTTTCTTTTTAGGACATCCTAAAAAAGTTTGCCCCAATCTCCAACCTTTTTTTTGTTACATGATCACACGATTCACACCATCAATTATACAATTACAATCCTTTAAACACTATTTTTATACATGAACCCACCATCAAATAATTTTTTTTTTACCAACTTTTGATAAAATTCATGTCATCTCCTTGGGGCAAACTTTTAAGGGACGGAGGGATTATGAGTTTTCATTTAATGAAGTTTTAAAAAAGGTTAATGTAGGATTGAAAATTTTAGAAAAATCAAAAGAAAAAATATGTAAATTTGATGGAGGATATAATGTGCCACATTTGTCGTCAATTGTATATAAACGACATTTTTATTAATTTTGTACAAATTGTTTACATTGACGAATAAGAATTAAGTTAATACATTATTTGTCATCTGAATCATATATGACCATATCATCATCTAAAGCTCGAAAGATGACATATGACTCTTGAATACCAAACATTTGAGCATAATCTCGTCTTAATCTTGAAATACTATATCTAACTTTTATGCGTCAATCTTTCAAACATTACTATCTGGGGCTTTAAATATCATAACTCAAATTTGAATATCATTTCATTTGGAACTTGAAAGATCAAAGCTGACTTGTGAGAATATATCATTAGTAGCTTGTAAGATCATAACTAACTTTTAAACATCATCTTGTATAGAGTTTGAAAAATCATGACATACTTTTGTACATTATTTCATTTGGAGCTTGAAATGTCATAATTAAGTTTCAAGCATCATCTCGTTTGGAGTTTGAATGAACAAAATTGACTTGTAAACATCATCTTATTTGAAGTTTTAAAAGACCATAACTAAGTTTTGAGAATCATCTCGTGTGAAACTTAAGAAAATTGATGTGAGATATAAATTATATTAATTTATTTAGAATTTCAATTGGTAAATTTTCATAAAAAAATCATTGTTGAATCAAAATTTTATTTTAAAAAATTTATATAAAATATTTTATTTTATGGTCAAATTAAATTAAAGAAATAATTTATTTAATCACAATAATTTTTTTTAAAATTAAATTAATTAAATCATTTATTTAACCAAATAAAATTTATCAAATTAAATTGACAAAGCAATTCAAATTTTACTAATCTCAATCATTTCGCTAATTAAATGTAGATTCCTAATTTGGGGAGTAAGAGCTTCCTCTCATATAAGTTTTATTTTAGTGAAATCTCATAAATAATCAAGGTGAGATGAAATTATTTATTTCACTCGATGATGATTATTATAGGTTTGATGGCGGATTAAAGATTTTAAATATATTTTAATATTATATCTTGTATTCTACTTTATCTAAATTCTTCATTTATGCATTATTAATTGGGTTAATTGCATATAAATTACTGAACTTTCAACAAATTCTCATTTTGCATACAAACATTTAAATCTTTATTAAAATTACTCAACTATTATTTTTTTCTCATTTTGCATATTTGCCCATTTTTCATCGTGTTGTTATGGCATAAATATACTCGCTTGGCATGAATATGCTCACATATCATAAATATGACCGTGTGAAAAAATAAAACTGACGTTGTAATGTATAGTTGGATGAAAACGACGTCATTTCTGGCCCAAAGTTTGGTAGAAAAATGGACAAATATGCAAAATGAGAAGAAATTAATAGTTGAGTAATTTTAATAAAAAGTTTAAAGCTCATGTGCAAAATGAGAATTTATTGAAAGCTCAGTAATTTATATGCAATTAACCCTTATTAATTTTATAATTTATTTATGGCTTGAGTATCAAATTCACTCCTAACATAGAGACCTCTATCAAGTATAGATCCCTATACTCGACTTTGGTTCAACTAAACCCACGAAGTCGTTAATTTGATGCAATTACCCCCTCTGCCCTAACGGTTATTTATAACACCGTTAACTATTTTAATTTTTTTTCATTGGTGGTGAGACCCACGCCTTTTTCTTCGCTAAGCTCGTTGGAAACCCGTTGGAAAACTGAGCACTGCCCACAAAGTCTGAAAATGCCCAAAATAAAAATTCTGAAGCCAACAAAATCCCAACGAAACACATCATCAAATCGGATCTCAAATCTCGTTGGTATCTCATCTTGACCAGCGACATTCATCAGTGAAAATTTCTCCATTTTCGATCGAAAATCCCAATAGAAGATCTCGACATCCAGCCCTTGTGAGAATCCCCAATGCTGAATTGATCGCCCCTAACTACAAATCTCTAAACTCAATCTGTGCTTCCCAACAATTTTGAGCAAGTCCCAGCGAAGCCCGACGACTCTTCGCGTAAAATCAGTTCAGATTCGTCGATTATTCAATTAAAGGAATCAACCGCCATTTTATCTACCTTCAAATCGAGCCTAGGGCTTTCTTCAGCCCCGACAACAACCATAGTTGTCGTTCACCTCTCGACCAAGTGGGCAGACGCTCGTGCGTCTGGTCCTCGTCTCTCTCTCTCTCTCTCTCTCGGTGTGAACAACAATAGTTGTTGCTGCATGCAGAGCCTCAGCTAAAATCGCCACCCACGAACCATGCCGGCTACGGGCCACCGACCACCACAATGTTGTTCCATTTTTTCAGGGCATACTGTTGGGAACTTATTGAAATATCCTTATCCTTGTTTTGATGATACCAAAATCCATAGGCCTTAATTGTAATAGACTAGAACTGTTCGAACTCAAGTGTTAGAGTTCTTTTCTAGTTTAGTTTGCTGTTCTGAAGACTGAAGGACGAAGGACTGAAGACTGAAGACTGAAGACTGAAGTTACCAACTGAAGTATCAGTTGAAGAATCAGTCTGGAACTGATTACTTAATGCGTGCCACGTGGATTCAGCGGACTGATACTAAAGTCAAGTATCAGTTAAACATTCTTCCTCGGACTAAACCTCCAACATTCAAAGGAAGCCACGTACTCCAAAAGTACAGCCGCATTAAATGCAGAGATCTCAGGATCATCCCTCTCTGCAGAGGTCATTCCTATTTGGTGGTTACTTTATCAGAGACGTCACATCTCCTGCTCTTCAACATAGCTGTTCTCACCAAACAAGGAACCTCGAAGATTGAAGCCTCAGCCCAAATTCGAAAAGCTCTCCAACGGAAGAAATCTTGAAGACGTTCTCCGCCAACGGATCTATTCAAGACCTCTCCTATAAATATATAGCGCTCGAGGATCACTTCAATCTTCACCGATTCAACGACATAAGCTGAAACTCTGCCAAAATTGTTTCTCAGCCAAAGCTTAACCTCTCCAAAGCTTGAATCAAAGAAGAGAATACCAAAGCCAAAAATCAGTCACTGCTGATTATATACATTTTATTAGACCTTAGGCAAACCTCTGTTTACCCAAAGCCTAGGTCAAAACTAAACTAACTCCAAAGAACTTGTTCTTTGAAGTTTAGTTGGCAAGATTTCAAACCTCCATTCGAGAGATAGAATCGAGTGTTTGAGTTGAAAAGGAGTTCAGGAAGGTACTCTGACTCCGTGAGATCCTAGTGCAGGTTCGTGCTAGGAGTGAAAAATCCAGCGCGAGTGAAGTGTTGGTACTGAAGATTGGATCTTCAGTTGATTCGGTTGTGTGCACTCGGGTAAGCACACAGATAGGTTTGCAGTGCACCAGTTAAGCACTTGCGGAGTAAAATTGTTGGTCTGATCAACCGACTGTGGATGTAGGAAGTGTTTTTCCGAACCACGTAAAAATCTATGTGTTATTTACAGCTTTCAGTTTTACATTCTTACTTGTGCTCTTTCCATTGATAAACTGAACACTGACTAAATGCAAAGAGAAACCTAAGACTAACAACGTGCTCAACAAAGGCTATTTCGAAATAAAGTTATTTCCGCTGCGTATGTTATCAGTCTGACTGATCTATCCTCTGATAGTCATGAAGACTTGTAACATCTATGTTTTAGCAAACTCGACTGAAGCCTTAACGTGCATCAGTTAAGTTCCAGTGACTTAACTGATAACTCTTTACTGAAGAGTATTTCAGTATCAATCGTCAACCCTGTTTGGTCAAAACTCCTTTCAGTTAACAGGCGTCTAAGTTTGCGTGTAAAGTTTCATTTTGATCTCTATCTTGAGATCCCTCTGATTTTAAGAAAAATAGCCTATAGGTGTATTCTCCCCCCCCCATACACCTATTCGAGACCCTCCGGACCTAACACATACCAATACTGAAGATGATCGCCAGGTATCAGCCGCTTCTACATTGCAAATATGATCTTGAAATCAGTGATCCCCAAAATTAATGCCAAGTGTATCAGCGATCTCAAATCTACATCTCAAATCAATGTTGTTCCATTTTTGGGCTAGGGCACATTCAAAGTCTATAGTTTCGGCGAGCTTGGCGAAGAAGAAGGCGTGGGTCCCACCACCAACAAAATAAAAAATAAAAATAAAATAGTTAACGGTGTTAAGCAACCGTTAGGGCAGAGGGGGTAATTGCACCAAATTAACGACTTCGGGGGTTTAGTTGAACCAAAGTCGAGTATAGGGATCTATACGTAATAGGGGCCTCTATGTTAGGGGTGGATTTGATACTTAACCCTTTATTTATAATAAATAATATATATGCCTCTGAGAAACATAAAATTAATACAAATATATATACATCTAATTATGAACATTGAATTAAAACCATTTGTCGTACATAAATTATAATTTTTTCTTCTTATCACACATATAAATCTAGCTAACTTTTATCAAGATAAAACAAATAATAAAATTTATTAATTTAAACTATGTGTAAAGTTAATATGAATTATATATATTAGTAATTATATTTATTAAGATTAATGCATCTTATATGGAACGTGATAATTAATTAATTAATAAATAATAGAGAATATATATGGTAAATCATTTCAAATGAATGAGATTTGAGGGATTTTGAAATAGTGGAATTTGAGAGTGTCACATAGGATAAGTGGTTTTCATATTATAAAGAAGATACCAGTTATTATTTAAAAAAGAAAAGTTTGAATCAAATTAACTATATATTCTAGGCAATCGCCGTCGATAAGTTAATTCAAAACGAGATATTGACTAATCCGAACTGATAAATTCTCAAGCACGAACTTATGCAGAGGCCATGCACTCCAAGAGTGGGTTTCCCCCTATTTTGGAGAGAAAATGGTGAGTTTTGAGCCCCAAAAAGAGTAGGTCTAACCACTTGATAAAAACATAATTCATATTTTCAAAATTAATTTTTTTTATCAAGAATAATTGTACCCAAACTCTACCACATATATGCATGCCCTTACAAAAGCTCTTCATAATATTTGATGTAGATCCATAACCACACAAAAAAATTCGGTATCGAAAGTAGGTATATATTCGTTAGAATATTAATGTTCATTAAGAAATTACTATGTCCAAATTACTTCCATCTCATTTGTCTATATCAATTAAATCATAATTTCGGAACAATTTTAATCATTATTTGAATAATTGAAATGAGCAATTGTAGCAATTTTGTAAAGAATCATTCACACACATTTTACTTGAATCAAGTAGAATTTTCAGGTGATTTATTTATCTGGAACGAAATTCATCCATAAAATAGCAGTGAGATATCAATATCTGGATGAAACTGAGATTGGGAAATTAATAAAAAAGAATTTCGTACCTTATGTTGGATTATAAATCTTGAATCGGACGTGACATCCTGCCTAAATCTCATGCCCATTATTAGAAGAGAAAGGGGAGCGTGAAAAATGGGAAATCTGGAGGGTATTTTGGAGAAATCACAATATAGCTTTTAATTTAGAGTAGAGAACTCAAGCAAACGCAACGACGTCGTAGTTGGAAGCCCTTTTGTAGCGTAGCTCGGTGGCCGACCCTCATGTCTACGTGCAGACGCAAAGAAGATCCAAAAAATTGTAGCGTAAGCGCCAAACCCTTCCTTCTCTCTCCTCACATCCAACGGCGCACTAAAATCCTCAGCCACCCCTTCCGATCTCCACCGTTGCTTGCTTTATTTTCTTCATAATTTTAGGCTTTTGTCCCTTCCTTAGCTTAGGTGTAGTTTTGTTGTTGATTTTTAAGTTGCTGGTTGTTTAGGTTAGGCCTCCTCCCTCCTCCTCAACTCTCTCTTTCTCTCTCTCTCTCTCTGTGCAAAAATATTTCCCTCAAACTTCTCTCATCATCATCATTGGAGGAATCCAAATTTTACAATGGTAATGCCTGCGTACAATCCAGTATTGTCATGTATTTCTATCCCCTCTCTCGTTCGATACTCTTGTTTCTCTCTCTAAAGTTTGGTTAGAGAGAGATATAGGAAGATAGAAAAAAAAAGAAAAAAGTAGTGTTGAATGTTGTGAAAAAAGATTGTTTATTGGGTTGTGGCAGGGCACAATGCTGGTTCCTCCGTGGCTGGAGCGGCTCCTCAACACCTCATTCTTCAACATCTGCCGCACCCACGGCGACGCCGCCCGCAGCGAATGCAACATGTATTGCTTGGACTGCAATGCCGACGCCTTCTGCTTCTACTGCCGCTCCTCCAAACACAAAGACCATCAAGTAATTCAGGTGCAGTTTTTTTTTTTTTTGGGTGTTGATTGATTATAGCGTACGTTAATTAGGACATGTTGAATATTGCAGTAAGTGGTTTTTGATGTGGACATTAATCAATAAAAGAATTGAGCAATTCCTTGTTTTCTCCACCAATTAATTCTGACGGCATTGTGAATTTTGATTGTAGATACGGCGATCTTCGTACCATGATGTGGTGAGGGTTTCGGAGATTCAGAAGGTTTTGGACATAAGCGGAGTTCAGACATATGTAATAAACAGCGCGAGGGTTTTGTTTCTGAACGAGAGACCTCAGCCCAAAGGCGGGAAGGCCGTGTCTCATGTCTGCGAAATCTGTGGGAGAAGCCTCTTGGACACATTCCGCTTCTGTTCTTTGGGATGCAAGGTCAGCATCTTCTCTCTCTAGCCTCCTCAGATTAATTATGTAATCAAGATGATAATCAGTCGCCATCACCATGCTACAACTCGTAATCAAAATCAATAATCATAATTGTCAATTGTAATGTTTCTGCCATTGATAAAGAATGAAGGGATGATGATCATCACCGTCGCCATCATTTTCATCGCATAACCAACTCATGCCCATCATAATCATCTTTTTTGTTATGTAATGTGTGCTTCATTATCATCACTACCGTCCTCATTTAATATTTACATATATGAATGTTAGGTTGTAGGGATAAAGGGCAATGGGGATGCAAGCTTTATTGAAGCGGCATCATCATCAAGAAGAGGAGGAGGAAATTACATGATGTCGTCATCATCATCAAGGGATCAAGAGGAGGAATTGCGTGACGGCTCACAACAAGACATATACCCGCCCACGCCCCCTCCACCTCCTTCAAGTTCAAGATCAAGAAGAAAAGGCATTCCGCAAAGGGCACCTTTTAGGTCATAATTCTTTCTTTTTTTTTTAATTAATTAAAATATAGTTTTCTTCACCTTAAATTAAATTTTAATTAAAACAAATTACTCCTAAACCCACTTTATACAACTCACATTTTGGGGTCCTTGTCCCCCAAAAAAAGTAATTGTAGGTAGCTCAAATTTTAATTCAAATTTGGGGATTCTTTCTTTCTTTCCTTGGTTTTTAGGGTGGGTGGGGGGGTGGGTAGGGGTCCCAACTCAAAACAAAAAACAAAATCTGTTGAGGATAGAGAGGATCAATAATGCAAAAGAATTGTTATTGAAATTTGTTTGCAAGGGTGTACAATATTGTAATTAATTAATTAATAGAAATTTATAAAAGTAAAGTTGGCCACTTCTTGTTGAGTCCGTCCCGTTTCATAGTTTTCATGGGGCCATCAACCCACATGCTCCGTTTACATAAAGAACAACACCTTTAATTTAATTTGTTTATTAACATTATAACATGCAATGAGGCAAATCACCTTTCTTTCATTGTTACTCGGTTTGGATATTCTCTCTCTTTTAATTAATTTGCCCTTTTCTTCATCTCTCAACCTAAACAAAATTAATCAGATGCGGATGCAATTGCGAAGCTTTGTTTGTGGCTGTAGTTAAATCCTATTTTCAGCCGAACAATTAGGCAAAGTGTAACGAATATTCAGGTTCTGTCACTTTTTTGATAGAAATTGATTTATACTCCATTATATTTCAAGAATTAATCGGAATAAGGAAAGTCCTATTGGAAGCAATCAAAGCTTGATTTTTAGTCTTTTTAGATGAAGAGTGCATTTTTTAATTCATCCGACAGACTATTATTAATATAAAAAGACTTTTGAGGATTAAATTATTAATTCAACAAGTAGGGAGAAGGTTCGTTTTCTCGTGGTTTGAAGCAGTGGATATTCTCGTCAACCAATTAACTATATATGAGCAATTATGATTAGGTAACTAATCCTTTAAGTAGCATTGAAAATTTCAAACGTATTAATATCACTAGGGTCACAGGGTCCACTCTATGAATATAAATATCCAGCAACATGTTTTGTCCTAAGTAAAATTTGGATTGGCTTAGGTGGTTGAATTTTTACGGTTAATTTGATAATGAGTTTGTGCTAAATAGGTAGTAAATGGTTCATTTATTAGACATGCATGCGTAGACTAGTATTTAATGGACCAAATGTACTTACTATATATTGGCTTTACTTGTCCACAAATTGGTGTCTCTATTAATCACTTAATTAATATCATTTATAAGTTTTGATTATACAACTCAAGTGTGCTGAAATCAAATTGACTATTTTTGGAAGAGAGTCTACTTCTGGTGCATTTGCTTGCAATACCTGAACATGTACATCGACTAATCCATTTATTGAATCACTTATATTGATCTAGAAACTATATCTGTGTCAAATTCGGTTGGATTAGGTGAATAATTAAGGTTGGTGATGCATGATGGAAGTTTGGTTCTTCAATTAACTGTTACATTTGAATCATGTTATTGTAATTTTCTTTTCATCAAAATCATGTTATCTTATTTATTTAGAACCAATTATTTTGGCAATGATGTCCATGTGCCCATCGCGATCCTATTTATTAGGAATTATCACTCTTTTTTTAGTTGAATTTAGTAGCTGCATAGAATAGATCTTTTTATATATTTTCCAAACAGCTGATTAACTGGAAATAGACGTTATTCTCCTGTCATAATATTTGAATTGTGAAGAAAATAACCGTTTTCACAAATAAAATCAGTTTGTTTCGGTATAAAATTTGAGTCTAGCAATTGGTTTAAATTAGCTAAATGATTCTAATTAGGCCTAATTTTGGAGGGCTTGGATAAAGGCAGGCCCAATAATGGCAGGCTTCAAACAGCTGTAAAGTTTTCGTTTTAGATTGTTAGGCCCAGAGCATATATATATGATTGTGAGTCTGGGTGTGTGTTTTATTTTTATTAATTCGGTTCGGTAATTCTGAAGTTTGATCCAAGATCAGATGACTTGTTTCACAAATTGTATATCACTTGAGTACCATCGTGGCATACATTTTCTTAATAGTAATTATGAACATAAAAAAAATATATGTAAACTAATAATCTTTTTTTAATTTATTAACCAAAAATTGAGACTAAAAAATTATAATCCCTAATTTGTATATCATTCAAATCAATCAATTTTTGTTCACTAAACTAAACAGAGTATTTGAAATTTTGTGTGGCCAAACATACTTGCGCGCAAACCGCCGGGTACAAGGGTGATAATTGGAATGTGGGCCTTAATGAGACAACACAGAGTGAGTGAGCACCAGAGGCCTACAAATATCCACCACTTAAATGGGAACCAAGAGCATTTCCAGCGCAGGAGCCTTCTTCAGTTTTATTGATGTAATCCTCGTTTAAGAGTCTCTTCTTCGTAATTGAGTTCTATAAAATTTATTGTTATTTTCTTTAAAATAAATGGAGTATATTTTAAGATTAAAATAAAAAATTTCATTAAAATTATTTTTGAATAGAACAATAATTAAAAAATATTAGAAATTAAAAAATACAATAAAAATTTTGAAAGCTATATTAAGTTGATTTTATATTGAATCTCGCATCAAAAAGTGTATGCTTCTCTACAATCTGTAGTGCATTATAAATAGAGAAGCTTAGATCCTCCTGATACGAGTTCGTAAGCGCAAACGAATCGTGAATCAAAATTTGGACGAAAAAGATATGGCCAAAACAAAAACGTTGCGCGCTGGGATAGACAGGCCACTCGGTCATAACCGCAGTCGCATCCCTTGACTGCAGGTGAAAGGCAAAAATCCTCCCAAATGTTGTCTCAGTCGCGATTTTATCAGTATTTTCAAGTTACGTACTGTATTTTTCTCACGTTTCTATATACATGTCCTTTTGTTAACCTATTAGACACCTCTTTACACCTTTCTTCTTCCTCTTTTCATATTTTGCAGTTTTACACTTAGAACTTTATAGCTTTCATAGATTAGATTTATTTTCTGCAATATTCAATATTCCAATTGTTCATTCAGAATTCTTTTCGGGTTTTATCTATTTTTATTTATTTCAATTATTTTCTTTTTAATTATATCTTTCATTTATGTTTGGCTAGTTTCTTTTCTAATTACAGGGTCTATACATAGATAATTGAATATGTATTTTTGATTTATTGATATTAATGTTGTGACTTATGATTCATGGTGCTTGATTTCTTGTGAATTATCTTATCAATAATTTACATGTCTGGCTATTCAATTTGAGACTTGAATGTCATAATTGTTCAGCTGATTCAAGAATGCACATTGAGACTTGAATGTGATAGATTGGCTATAGAAAGCTATTCTTTGTGTGCTATTGAGAGTTAATTTAATTCTCTTGAGACTTGAATGTGATAATTGTTCAAATGCATGATTTAGTTTTACCTTGAGACTTGAATGTGATAGATTGGCTATAGGAAGCTATTCTTTGTATGCTATTGAGAGTTAATTTATTTCTCTTTAGACTTGAATGTAATAGGGAATTTATTAATTTACTTTCATAGTTATTCGCTAGAGAATATTATGAACATGACTGTGATGTTTCATCAAGGCTGGATTAAAATTGGTAATTGAAACAATAGGTTGAATGCATGTGTTTAATTAATGATAGTACATTCCCTAGGGCCAATATCATTATTATTTGAGTTATTCTTCTGGTTTTATTTGTTATGTTTTCAGTCTAGTATTTTTATTCTCCATCATATTTTGTTGTTGCATGGATATTGCTTGACAATTTATTAGGATTACTTAGAGCAGTCCCTGAGGATACGATACTATGCTTGCTATTTATACTACGATTACATCTTGTTAGTTGTGGTATTTTTGTTGCTATAAAATTAGTGATAAATAGTGCACTGTAAAAAAAAAAAAAAAAAAACTATATTAAGTTAATTTTGTATTGCATCTAACATTGAAGAATGTATGTTTCTCTACAATATATAATACACTATAAAAAATGAAGCTATATTCAATTAAATTAAAATTAAAATTATACAATTCAAGTAAAAAATAAATAAATAAAAAATCAAAGGGACGAGTGCATCCAAATTGAACACTAGCGGAAAAGGAGACATAAAATGTCTAATCCCTCAAGGAGGCAATCGAATCCGCGGCGCGGTAGCGACAACGAGCTCGTTGGAGCATAGTTCGAGTCAATCCAACTAGATGCATTGCGGATGCTTTAAAGTCGTGGATAGGAAATAGGAATTTATCGAATTTTAATAAATTATAAAAAATGTACTACTTAGTTAAAACTACGATGAGCAAGATTATATGATACTTTGATTGGTTTATACAGTGGTTACATGTTTGATTTATATAGTGCTTACAAGTTGGAATAACTCAGTAAAGCATCAAAGTTTCCTTTTCCATTAATAATGTCAATTTTTTTTGAACTGTCCTATTTATAATAGAGTAAATATATAAAACTATCCACTTTCATATTGTAAAGATAAAAATTGTCCACTAAGATAAAAATAATAAAAACTGTCCACTTTTTTATTGAAAAGACGGAAATACCCTTAACATTAAAAACATAAAAATTAACTATTTTTCTCTCATTCTCTCTCTCCTCTTTCTCTCTATACGCATTCTCTCCCCCATTCTCTTCTCTCTCTCATCTCTCTTTCTCGAGCGACGCTACGGCGGACCAGGTCAAACAAGGTGGCGAGGCGCGGGCAGATACGGTGGAGGAAGCCACCGTCGGTAGAGCCGGGAGAGGTGGACATCAAATGCTGCCTCAACTGGCACCGCATCGACCTGCTGCGCCGCTTCTCCTTCTCGCGGCGGCGCGCGGCGGAGGAACACATGTTTCTCCTGCTACTGCCTATTTCCCGCCGCTCGAGAACCGCTGCCTCAACGAGGCCGCCATCAGATCCATCCCGATCTTCAAGTTCGGGAGCGAAGCCTTCTCCGACGACAACGACGCCGCGAAATCTCAATCTCAATCCCGCGATTGCGCGGTTTGCTTGAACGAATTCCAGCGGGGAGAGAAGCTGCGCACGATTCCGAATTGCAGCCACATCTTCCACATCGATTGCCAGACTGCTAAATTAATTCCGAATCAGTAGCTGCCGCGCCGTCGATCGACCGCCTGAAACCCTATCGCCGCCGCCTGCAACCCTAATTTCTGAGGAGAAGACGCCGCAGATCTGGCTCTCTCTCTTTCTCATGGTCGATCTCCGCCTACGAGATCTTCATCCGCGCCAACCTCTCCTCCGCCTAATCTAGAGGGGTTATGTGCTGTCACCTCTGCCTCGCGCTGCCTCCGTCAATTGCTCTACTTCGAATCCAATTTCCCGATCTGATTTATTAGATATAAGGAAGAGTAGGAATTCGCGGTGATACACAACCGCCGCTGGGAATTCGTGCTTTTGCTTAGGATCTGCATTGGTGTGGCTGCCCGAGGCGACCACCACCCCCCGATACTTGAAACTGCAAGCAATGCTCCAAACGGCACAAGACCTCGGACATGAAGGGGCGATCATCCCTCGAGTCCTGCAAGCATTTCTCCATTGTCTAACCAAATATCCTCAAAGAGTCGGGATTGATCTTGCCCACAAGAAAAGGATCAACAATGCTATCTAGCTGCCCATTTTTCTGCAATGACATTCCCCAATAAGCCAAGTTCACTTGCTCTTTAGGAAGGCAACGGTCCACTACGTGCCTTGCACACAACACTTCAAGAAGCACCACTCCAAACGAGTAGACGTCGGATTTCGGAGTTAGCTGCAAACATGTGTAATACTCAGTATTCAAATACCCAAAGCTTCCCTTCACTTGAGTGGTGAAACGAGTCTCATCAACAGAGCCCGTCACAGAGAGCCCGAAATCAGCAACTTTCGCCACGTTGTTCTCGTCCAACAAGATGTTTGTGGACTTGATGTCTCTATGAACGACTGTCTCGGTGCAGCCAGTGTGAAGATAGTCCAGACCCCTCGCCGCACCAATGCAGATTCTAAGCCTCTGCATTGAATTGATGGATTGGTATTGTTTAATAAAATATTGTTTCTAAATTCAGATGTTCATTGAATTTGAGATTTGATTGTGAGAGCATCTAAATTGATTTGGTGAGTTTTTTTTTTTATCGGATTTAGTGAATTTTTAAGATACCAACTTCAAAATACCAACTTTGAAATTATTGCCCAACAATGTTCGTTTGTTTTGGTTGTTGGCAAAATTTAGGAGTCCATGATTTTGATTGTATTGTAATGATAATTAATTAATATATTTAACTGGTATTTTGAGAGTGTATAGATCGATTGAAAGATAAAGAGATTTTGGACAATTGATTAAAGTTCTTGAATTCACAACTAGATCTATGAATTCACAACTTAAATGTTCTTGAATTCACAACTTAATATTCTTGAATTCACAACGAGATCTATGAATTTACAACTAAAACTTGAATTCACAACCAAAATAAATTCTAGTTTTAATTGTGAATTCAAACTTTAAAAACCCCAAATTCACAACTACTTGAATTCACAACCAAAATAAATTCTGGTTGTGAATTAAATTTTAATTGTGAATTCGACTGGTTGTTAATTCGCAACAAAAAAATTCTGATTGTGAATTAAATTTTAGGGTTTAGGGTTTAGGGTTTACGGTTCACAACTAAGGTTTACGGTTTCAGTTCAGTTCAGTTGTGAATTTACTGTTTCAGTTCAGTTGTGAATTCACAATCGTAATAATTCACAACTAGGGTTTACGGTTTCAGTTCAGTTCAGTTGTGAATTTACTGTTTCAGTTCAGTTGTGAATTCACAATCATAATAATTCACAACTAGGGTTTAGGTTTATGATTTAGGGTTTAGGGTTTCAGTTCATTTCAATTGTGAATTTACTTATTAAGTTCATTTGTGAATTTACTGTTTCGGTTCAGTTGTGAATTCACAATCGTAATAATTCACAACTAGGGTTTACGGTTTAGGGTTTCAGTTCAGTTCAGTTCAGTTGTGAATTTACTGTTTCAGTTCAGTTGTGAATTCACAATTGTAATAATTCACTACTAGGGTTTAGGTTTAGGTTTAGGTTTAGGGTTTAGTGTTTCAGTTCAGTTCAATTGTGAATTCACAATCGTAATAATTCACAACTAGGGTTTAGGTTTAGGGTTTAGGGTTTAGAGTTTAGATAGGGTTTACGGTTGTGAATTAAATTTTCGTTGTGAATTCGACTGGTTTTGAATTCACAACCAAATAATTCTTATTGTGAATTAAATTTAGGTTGTGAATTCACAACCAAAAAATTCTGGTTGTGAATTAAATTTTGATTATGAATTCGTTTGGTTGTGAATTAAATTTTGATTGTGAATTCGACTGGTTGTGAATTCATAAACAAAAAATTCTGGTTGTGAATTCGATTGGTTGTGAATTCACAATTCACAACCAGTGTGAATTCACAACCAAATTGGTTGTGAATTCACACTGGTTGTGAATTGCGGGATTTTTTAAAGGGGTGATGTAAAGTGGACATTTTTTTAATTTTTAATGTGAAGGGCATTTTGGTAACAGTGGAAATTTTTTAAGTTTTTTATTTTAGTGAACATTTTTTATTTTTACAATATGAAAGTGGCCATTTTAAAAATTCACTCTTTATAATATTTTGATTCATAAAAAAAATTATGGTCCTAATTGTACTAAGGAAAACATAAGGGTCCTTCCTACTTTTTGATTAAAACATTTTTAATTTTCTTTCTAGTCATTAAACAAGTGGGTACATTTTATGCCTTAAATAACCCTTTCTTAATTTGATTGCTTTAAATTTTTTGAAACATTATTAATAAAATGAAGAGACTATTATTTCTAAAATTTTGTTAAACAAAAGCCTTTTATTTAGAGACTACGATTGTAGTCAATAAAATTTGGAAGATATACGTCAATTCTATTTGGAGAAATTACTAAGAGCATTTACAACAAGGATCGTAAAGTGAACGTGCGCACGTACCGATGCCGGGGGAGGGAGGGGGTGGCGAAGCTATGCACCGCGTGTGAAAGAGAAGAGAGAAAACGCCTGGGTGGCACAAACAATGACAAAAAAGAAAAAAAAAATGAAAATATGATTTGCAAGGACAGAATGCCAATTTATTATTATTATTATTATTATTATTATTAAAGAGTTGTTTGGTAATAGTCTTCTCCTTTTTTCTTATTTTCTTTTCCTTTATTTTTTATTTTCTTCTATAAATACTTCATTCTCCCTCATTCAATTTACACCATTCTCTTCTTCTTCACTTTCTTCTTATTTTTTTCATTTAAAAAAATATGGAGCGTGACTGGGAAAATTGGTGGAACAACAACTCACAAAAATCCAGCGTCGTTGCCGAGAAACCCAAATTGGTCTGATGGTACTTTTTCGCCATTCTCTCAAGAATCAAATGCATTCACTTCGGCGGGTATTGAGGGAATCAACTTTATTATTGTAATTATATTTTTTTAAATTGATATGGGGTTTAATTTTTATTTTAATGTAATCTTTTATAATTAATGTAATATTAAATTTGAGTTTTAATTTAGAAATACACTTAAATTAAAGATAAAATAAAATTAAAGAACATGAAAATAGAGAACCTCAATTTGAGTAAGTGAAAAGGCTCTTAAATGATGGGGTCTCCCTAAAAGCCCCTTAAAGGTAGGGATGTAAATGAATCAAATAATTTTGGTTTGATTCGGTATTCGATTCGAATTTTTGATATTCGAATACGAACTTTTATGATTCGAATACGAATACAAATATTTTTTGTGATTCGTTTAGTTATCGAATATGATTCGAGAATCACGATATTCGATTCGGTATTCGAAAATATTTGATATATATATATATATATATATACACCAAAAGTAAATAATAAAATAGATTTAAAGTAAAATAAATAAAAAATACTAGTAATATTTATTAAAATAAAAGTGAATTATAATAATAGCACTGTTGATAGCATTCGCATGCTTGCTTTATTTATTCAAACAATTCTAGTTCATTGAAGTGCTATGACGTACTTCTATTTATTGAAGTGTTATATAAGAGTTGTTATTGATGTTTGCTTTATTCAAATGCTTACTTATGCTATCCAAACTTTTGAATATTAGGTTTGGATTATAGTTTGAGAGTTGGATTTTGAAACAGAAGAATATATTTTTAGCATATATTATTGAATTTTTAAGTAAATGTAATGTGCGTGATCTTCATATTATTTGAAATATTATTTTAGATTTTTTTTTTATTAAAATCGCGAATTGAATATATTCGAATTAAACTAAATAGTAGAAATTTTTGAATAAAATATTCGATTTAAATTGTATAACGTACACTTGTAAAAATATGAAACGAATATTTGATTCGATTCGAGTATTCGCGAATCAGTATACGAATCGAATACGAATAGTAAAATATGATTCGAAAGATATTCGAATGCTGATTCGAATATACAATTACTTTTATGAATATGAATCGAATCCAATGATATTCGATTCGATTCGGTTCGTTTACATCCCCACTTAAAGGGAACTCACGGTATGGATGCTCTAGAGATCAACTTGACTTGGATTGCGTTCACTTTTATTACAATATTTAATTAGCCTTAAAATAAAAATTTGATTTATAAAAAATAATGAATTTTAGAAAGGCAGAATTGGATTGGAGGCATTAGAAGCCTTCCCCGTCCGCAACCACGGGAAGGAGCTGAGCCACTTAGGATCGAAATGGCTCAACGACCCACTCCTCCTCAGAATACCGCTGGACGAAGACGAAAACGACGTCGCACTCGGATCAAACACCACCAGCGACAGATCCATCGACATCGACCGCTTCAGCCGCGACATCGACCTCCGCTCCATCGGCGTCATCAGAGATGCGCAATGACGGAGCAAACCCCCCGAAGACGGAGCCGGAGGCTCATCGCTACCGTTACTCCCATTATTCTCGCCGCTTCGGCTACGATTATTCGGATCTTCGGCTAGATCGGGAGATGCCGACGCCGCATCTGTTTTCTGCCGGAACACCACCGGCAGACGGCACAGCGGACAGCTGGTGTGCGCCGCGAACCACTGGTCGATGCAGGAAACGTGGAAGGCGTGGCTGCAGTTAGGCAGCAGACGCACAGCGTCTTCGTCCTCCAATTCCCCCAGGCACACCGCGCATTCTCCCTGATCGATGCCGCCGCGCTTCACCACGGAGAACGTGAGGATCGGAATCGCTGCGAGGACTTTCTCGTCGACGCCGGTCGGAGGCGGCGCGGCGGCCAGTTGCGCCGCCTCGGCATCGACGGCGCGGCGCCTTTTGCAGTACTTGACCAGTAAAAGGTGGTATGCCACTATAGCCATGGCCGTGATGACTATGCCAAGCATGGAGATGAGTAACGGACTCAAGACGGAAGTGTGGGTGCCGCTTTGAACCATAGACGGTGAACTCAAGCCCTCCATCGTTCATCACATTTGTGCGGCAAATTCCTGGTATGCTTTCTCTGGACTAACTGTGATATCTTATTGTTGATTGTGTGGTTAATTAAGTTGAAAGAAGCAGCAATTATTATGCTACTATCTCTTCAATCAATGTATATATTATCCAAAGAAAACAATATCTTCACCTACATTTTGGGAATGATAGAATCTAAAAGTGGGGGAGTAGTAGCTATTTGAAACGGGCAAAGCTGTGTGCACGTGTTAGAAATATAGAGGAAGGGCGAGGGAAGAACGGTGGTAGATGCGACAAGTGGGAGGAGGAATTGGGCTTGGGCGCTGAGTCTTGAAATCTCTTGGCTAATTTATTAGAAAAAGTGGGGTTTATAAGTTGAAGTTGTTGAGAGTTTGGTAGAATTTATGATATGGTTTATCATCTATGGATGATTTGTCATATAACGATTTGGCGATTGGTTGCTGCCGTCCCTATGTTTATACATGGATGCAGGAATATGCAATTTTGACTATTTCCAAACTGTCCCTTGACGCACAACTGTACGTATATATATTCTTCCTGTTTTTACGTGTCTTCGCTATCTTGTTCAACCTTATTAGGCAATAAATACATAAACTATAAAAAATTTAATAGACCAGAATGTAATTTCCTGTACTTAAAGTAGTCCGGAAAAACTTTGATAACATCTTAAGATTTTGTTGCTATCTGCTAGATTTGTATACATTCTTGATTCAATGGAGATTTTCTGGTTTCCTATATCCATATCATTAATTATTGTGAAAACCTTTTTATTTGGATTTTGTTTTGTTATTGTTGTTGAAATGGAAATTACTACTCCCTTCGTCCCACCATTTTAGTCCCTTATTCCATTTTGAGATGTCCCAAAAAGATAGTCCACTTTTCTAATTAATACTATATAAAAATATTATTTTTACTTAATTAACCTTATTTAATGCTTCACTTAAATGTGAAAAGGATGTGTGGAAATAATAAATAAGGGTATAAAAGATAAAAATATGAAAATTAAATGCATTTTCTTAATATGTGTGAAAAATGGGAGGGGACTAAAATGGTGGGACGGAGGGAGTATATAAAAGGAGAAAACGAAAGAAAAAAACCCTCGATTTTATTTGGATTTTGTTTTGTTATACTTTTTATTTGGATTATTAATTGCATTTAATCTTGTAATTTTTTTTTATAAGTTATAGTACAACTTCATGTCTCATCATGTGTGAAGATTTTAATTTGGTCTTGCTACTTCACTCGCTAGGAGTACAAGCTAAGGCCTTTTTAATAATGTGGTTATTTGTTGTAAAGATACATAAATTGGAACCAACTATGATAATCAATTTTTGTTTTATAATTACAATATTAAAATTAAATATCGTGTCACAATTGACTCACCATGAGACCTTTAGCCTTAGACATTAACCACTTTACTACTAAACCATCTCACATACACAAGGATAATAATCAGTTCTTGATTAGTCTAATTTTGATGATTTTTTTTCAAAAACAAATATTATTATTATTATATATTATTATTATTATTATTATTATTATTATTATTATTATTATTATTATTATTATTATCCATGTTTTTAATAATAAATAATTGTCGATTTGTCATGTCGAGGACATATTGATGAAAAAATTTCAATAATAATAATAATAATAATAATAATAAAGATGTTCAAAATATAAGATGTTTTAAGATTTTGTACTATGATTAAGAATTAACTCCAAATTTTAAAAATTCATTCTTCTCACTTCTTAAATTAAACTAGAATTTATTCTTTCTAATGAGAGTATATAATTATTTTATTATTTAATTTTATTTTTATTAGTTAATAATTTATTGTAAGGGTTTATTTTGATGACATCAAGCTTGCGGTTGGGAAAGACATGACTACTCATAGCCATGTCCGGCGGGTGAATTGATGGCAGCCTGCTGCCAGCGCTTTGTGTCCGCGGGTCTGGGGCAGCGTGTTGTTACTTCCCTGTCTTGCGATTGTTTTTGGCCATGGGTGGTTGGCCCTTCGATGGTTCAGGAGATGGGTGACTGGCTGGCAGCTTAACTGTCGTTGCTGTCGTTGCTTTGCTGCCGAGGGTTTGGAGCAGACCGTGGGTGGTTGGTTTTTGGGTGGTTCGGTTGGGAGCTGGTGGATTGAGATAAAGTGTTTCTAGGACCCTTTTACAACTCCTGGGTGCGCTCAGGGTTGGGGTGCTGAGAGTCGGGCCTTGATGGTTGCTCCGCGATTGGGACTATCTTCCTTGTGGTAGTCGGCATTGAGTTTTGTTGCTGCTGTTCTTTTTTCGTTTTTTGTTTTTGGCTCGTGTCTCTGTTGGTCTAAGCTGGGTTGTCTAAGGACGATGGTCAGGCCGGAGTTCTTGAGGCAACTCTTTCCGCTTAGCCAACTTTTTTTCTTGTCTTTTGACTTCTTTGTAGACGAGTACTCTTTTTCCTCTTGCCGGGTTTTCTGGCAAGGGGTTTTAATGAGGCTCGGCCCTTTGTCTGCTTCTTTGTGCTTTCAAGGGTTCTAGTCTAGGTTTTTCATTTTTTCTTTTCAATAAAGTTTAATTTAAGTTATTGTAAGGGTTTATATAGCCAAAGTTAGGGTACATAATTTTTCTAGATTTATTTTTAAAATAAAAACTAAATAATTCATAATATTATAAGAAATTTGAGAAAAATATTAAAATAAGAAATACTCCCTCCGTCCCGCCCAAGATGCTACATATTCCTTTTCGGGTCGTCCCAACGAAGATGCTACATTTCTATATTTGGCAAAAATAAGAAATTTTAAACACTTAATTAACACTAATTAAGTATTTCTTTATTACATTCTCTATCCTACTTTATCACTTTATTACCTTTTCTTTTTTACTTTATCACTTTATTACTTTGTCTCTCCTACTTTATCACTTTATTATTACACACCTAAAACATTAATCTACAGCTCCTTAAATCCCGTGCCGAAAATCAAATATAGCGTCTTGACCGGGACAGAGGGAGTATAATAATAGAATACGGTTACACAAACAAAACTGAGATACCATGTCTCATTCAGTTATGAAGACATATGATTTTACTAAACAATAAATTTATGCAACTAGATTGTGGCTGCCCACAAACTAGTTAAATAGGAAAAAAAATAATTAATTTAATTTATTTTTTAAATAAAAAATAAATTAGTTATTTTATTGTATTGTCTACATTATAGGCTTGTAGCTATATGGAGTATATTTTTTATCTTTTGGTATTTTTTTATTTTTATTTTATTTAAAAAAATAAAAGATTACTAAAATAGAGTAAAATAATTAAATCATTTTTTATTTAAATATAAATTAAATAATCTTTTTTTCTATTTAATTAATTTATGAACGATCACAAGCTGTTTGACATCACTCTTTACATTTAATCACTGGAACAAATAAATTTTTTGTTTTCACACTCACCGTTGCATTAACTTCGAAAAAAGAAATCTTCAAACTTAACTATTCCCAAAGTTTCTTTTTTTTTGGAAATAGTTTTTTTCTCAAAAAAAAAACTATTCCCAAAGTTTCTTTATAAAAAAAACTATTCCCCAAGTTTCGGCAAAAGAAAAGCCTTATCCCAAACAAGATAAACTCCACATTTTCGCTTTATTCTCTCGCAAGTTTTCTAAAGAAAATGTAAATACGGTTATCCAATTTCCACTAGTGCGCGAAAATATTGCAGTTTGAATGTATCACACCACATTTATATATAGCCTTCGACTTGAAATTCTCTAGTCCACAATCATCCCTCCTCACTTTCAATCGAAAACACATCGTTCCCAATCGTCTTCATCGGTGAACACATTCTTCCAAACCCTTTTCTTTTTTCTTCAAAGAGAGAAAATCCTAATAAGAGAGATGGCCGCGGAAAAACCTTATTCGAGAATCTTAATGTTCCCATGGCTAGCCCACGGCCATGTGTTCCCTTTCCTCGAGCTCGCGAAGAAGCTCTCTTCTAGAAACTTCCACATCTACTTCTGCTCCACATCAATCAACCTCGATTCCGTCAAAACGAATCTCAACAGCGACAAAGATTCCTCATACTCGATCGAATTGGTCGAGCTGAATCTCCCACCACTCCCCGACCTCCCACCACACTACCACACAAACAAAAACGTCCCACTCCACCTCATGCCCCTCCTACTTCAGGCGTTCCAGATGTCGGCGCCGGTGTTCGCCGACATCATTGCTAAGCTCACGCCTGACTTGCTTATCTACGACGGGTTCCAGCCGTGGGCAGCCAAGGCCGCGGCTGCCCACGACATCCCCGCCGTGTTCTTCTCCATCGCCAATTCGCCGTCGCTGGCGTTCTTCCACCATATGCATACGCATAAAAATCCTGAATCTTTCCCTTATAATGCAATTAGGTTAAGGGATTATGAAATGAGGGATTTGATCGAGCAGAGCAAGTACATGGAGCAGGTGAAAGATAAGGAGGAATTAGGGTTTGCATTTGGCGTTTTTAGATTGTCTTGTGAGATTGTGTTGATCAAGAGCTGCCGAGGGATTGAGGAGAATTATGCTGATTATCTCTCTAAATTAAGTGAGAGAAAGGTTTTGTTTACCGGTGTGTTGGTTAAGAAACCGGAAGATGAAAAGAGAGAAGGTTTGGAGATCATGAAATGGCTAGGAGAGAGAAGCATAAGGTCGACTTTGTATATTTCTTTTGGGAGTGAGAATTATTTGTCAAAGGAGCAAATGGTGGAGATAGCGAAAGGATTGGAGGAGATTGATGTTAATTTTATATGGGTGGCTCGGGCGCCGGCAGGGGGCGATGCCGCCGAGCTGCCGGAGGGGTTCGAGGGGAGGACGAGGGAGAGGGGGTTGGTGGTGCGGGGGTGGGCCCCACAGGGAGCGATCCTGGCCCACGAGAGTGTGGGGGCGTTCATGACGCACTGCGGGTGGAGCTCGATCTCGGAGAGCACGTGGTTCGGGGTTCCAGTGGTGGGACTGCCATTGAAGTATGACCAAACGGTGAACGCGAGAGTGGCGGTGGAGGCTGGGATCGGGGTGGAGGTGGCGAGGGGCGGGGAAGGGGAATTTGACGGTGGGGCGGTGGCAAGGGCTGTGGGGGAGGTGATAGGGGAGGGAGGGGAGGGGTTTAGGAGGAAGGTGGGGGACTGGAGGAAGAAGATGGAGATGGAGGAAGATGGAGCCATTGATGAAGTTGTGAAGGAGTTATCTAGGGTTTGTGGCAAGAAATGATGGTTTTGTTCGGTTAGATTTTACATTTTCTTTATCATGCATTTGAATAGTGAGATATAATAAAATTCAGGGTACGCTATATGTTTGCCTTTTGTTAGGCAGCACCCTACCGTAGCAAAAACCTTTTAATTATAGGAAATTATAGCCATACAAATAAAAATATGGAAATAATAACATTTCTGATTAAAATACTCTTTTAGTGTGTAACAGTGTAAAATACATTATTACACACTTTTTCACAATCACACTTTTACGATATTACGCACTTTTATGAAAAAGTGTAACAATGAAAAATACACTATTACACGATTTTTTAAAAAGTGTGTAATAGTGTATTTTACATTATTACACACTTTTTCGCAATTACACACTTTTTCGTAAATATTAAGGGTATAATGTACATTTACATTAAAAATGCTAGTTTTTCTATATTTTTATTTGGATGGACATTTTTTTTCTTTTCTTATCTAAGAAGGGCTAATTGGGGGATTTTTTTTAATTTTGGGAATATTAAGAACAAATTCTTGATTCATGTATTCCTACGTCGATTTTTAAATTGGTGAGAATATGGCGAAATTTCGAAAAGCTTTTGAATTTTACGGCAATTAACCCTAATTTTATTTAAGCAATTTTTTTTTCCTGAAAAATGTTAAACTCGACTTTCAAAAATAAGAACAATACAACCAGTCACTACAAGAAAAGTAACCAGACACTGTCTGAAAGGTCGATGGAGCCATGACCGTCGGTGATTGCCGGCGGAAGGCCGACGGACCGACGTCGGTAGTCCTATATTGAAATGGCAGATGCAACCAGCGACAGATTCAATGACAGAAGGCCATAGGACAAGCGCACCGACGGCTTTACCGACGTCATCTCCGACGGATTTGTGACTGACGGAATGGTGTTCGTCGTTGTTTACCGGAGGCGAGCCCTAATGTGATTTTAGAAATAACTCTTCATATATTGTGTATTTCCCGTCGATCCCTCTCTCATCTCGCATCTCTCTCCCATCGCCACACTCCACCGCTGTCACCACTTTCCTTCACCACCACCACCGCCAAGTGTTTATTCTAATCTCTTTATTGTAATTTGCTCTTTCTCTGTCTCTCTCACACTTAATGTTTCATCTCTTTCTCACAGTTGCCGTTGCGTTCCACCACCTCCGCTCCACAACCGCCACAACATCTTTGATGATTTTCAATAATAAGAACAACACAAATAACTACACTCACTCTTTTTGAATTGAAGCAATGTAAACATGAAAAAGAAAATGTCGATTTTCAATAACAAGAATTAAGAACAACACAAACAACTACACTCAAACTCCTAGTTGTTCTTATATGAGAGAGAGAGAGATGGGCTGCCATTAGTAAAAGACACGAAATGGACATCAATAGCTTTAGTTTTGGGCCAACGGGGTTAAACCCAGTAGTCTATGGTAGCCCAAGCAGGAAAAAGATCATCACTTTGCTTCTTTTATTTTATATAGTTAAATTACTATAAAAAATTGAAATTCCTCCACTAAAGTTGTTTTTCTTACTAGTAGCATTTCCGGTTCCTATTCTTATCTTACCAAATTATCTTTTTCACTTTTGAAATGAGGAATAAAGGAAATAGTCAAATCATTGTGCCATTCTGCCAAATATGAATTGTCAACGTTTGTGATTTTTTTTTTTGAATAAATTAACAGTATTAAATAAAGAAATTTAAAGACCGCCCTACAGGAGACTCGAATCCGAAATCTTTGGCCTCAGGCATTAACCCCTTACTGCTTGACCAACACACGCACACCGTTTGTGATTCATTTTGATATTATGTAAGGTCGCATGTGGAATCAAGCATTCGTATTAGGAATCAGATCTGCGCCAGACTTTTGTGCTGGTAGTTCCAGGACACTCGCCTCTAATCCGATCTGTCATGAACTAACAAATAAGATACTCCTATTAAATTGAGGAACCCATCTCATTGTCAAACATTGGAGAAAGATTCAAAATCATGTGATAGAATAAGCTTTTATGGATGTGACGTGCATCAATAATTTTCCACCATTCATGATCTGATCATCCTCAAACTCACAGATACCACAGATCTCAAACTCAAAGAATCCCATGGTGTCCAAATGTTTGAGCTTCAGTCTCCATCTCCACCAAAACCACATCTTCTCAAACCCAAAACCCAACTACCACTTGAAGAAATCACTAATATTCCCAACCAACTTAACTAAAAAACACCCAACCCTGCCGAAAAGATGCTACCCATATCCCCTGATGTCATCAAATCATTCTCAAACAATCTCCCAGTTCAACGAGTGGGAGCCCGACCCGACCCTGACGAACGATGACCTCAAGCCGACGGCGTGGGCCCACCGGAGTCTCTCGGGGGTGGACATGGCGAGCCTGTGGGTGGGGCTGGTGGTGGGGGTGCCATCATATTACCTAGCCGGCAGCCTAGTCGATCTGGGCATGGCGTGGTGGCAAGGCATAGCCACCGTGGTCGCCGCCAACATAATCCTGCTCTTCCCACTAGTCCTAACCGGCCATCCGGGCACAAAATACGGAATCTCCTTCCCGGTCCTAGCCAGATCCTCCTTCGGCATCCGTGGCGCTCATATCCCCACTCTTCTCAGAGCATTAGTTGGGTGCGGTTGGTATGGGATCGAATCTTGGATCGGCGGCGAAGCAATCCTTCTTCTCCTTCCAAGAGTCCTCAAGGAATCATCTCTTGCAGAGCCATTGAAGTGGCTTGGAACTTCGCCTCTGGCATTTGGTTGCTTCATCGTGTTCTGGCTGCTGCAGCTGGGAACATTCTGGAATGGAATCGAAGGAATCCGACAGCTTGAAAAATACGCAGCTCCCATTCTGACTCTGCTCACTCTCTCCCTCCTCATGTGGTCATATGTTAGAGCTGGTGGGTTCGGCCACATGCTCTCTCTCTCATCAAAGCTTTCATACTCCGAATTCTGGGCGCTTTTCTTCCCTTCACTCACAGCAAACATCAGCTTCTGGGCTACGCTAGCACTCAACATCCCAGATTTCACTCGCTACGCCAAGACCCAGCACGATCAGATCATAGGCCAAGCCGGTCTCCCTGTCTTCATGGGCGCATTCACATTCGTGGGCCTCGCCGTAACTTCATCCACCCCACTCATATTCGGTGAACTCATCTCCAGCCCAATTCAACTTCTGGGAAGAATCGGTGGGATTTGGACCAAAATCCTGGCCATCTTAGGCATAAGTCTGGCCACCATCACCACCAACGTGGCCGCCAACGTGGTCGCCCCTGCGAACGCGCTGGTCAATCTCAGCCCTTCCACCTTCACGTTCCGTAGGGGAGCGCTCCTCACGGCCCTCCTCGGGATCGCGTTCCAGCCGTGGCGGCTGCTGCAATCCAGCGAGAGTTTCGTGTACACGTGGCTGGTGGGGTACTCGGCGTTGATGGGGCCCATCGCCGCCGTGATTTTGGTGGATTATTATCTCATCAAGGGCGCTGAATTGAGCGTCCCAGATCTCTACACGTTGAACCCCAGAGGGGCTTACTACTACGTCGGTGGCTACAATTTGGGTGCCATTGGAGCGTTGCTCCTTGGGATTTTGCCAGTGCTTCCGGGTTTCTTCAATAAGGTTGGAATTTTGAGCTACGTTCCTCGCGCGTTCATGCTCATTTACAACAATGCGTGGTTCTTTACCTTCTTCTTAGCTGGGTTTGTGTACTGGATAATGAATAGGCGGACTCATGAATACCTCACAGAGCCCCTGCTGCCTAATTCTGCATCTTAGTTACATATTATGATTTCAATCTCCTTTTCCCAACATATCTACTTTACCTTCAATTTCTCAAACCATATTTGTACAAAACTGGAGCTAGCTTGTATTTGTTGTGTTGATTGGACGGACCACTCCAGATTTACACCGGTCATGTATATGGACCTTTTTTTTATCAGCAGCGGTAATTTATCAATTTTGTGACTAAAATACTCAATTAAGAATCTCAATAATTGGAATTCTCAAAATAATATACTCTATCTTTAAGCCCTTTTTAAATTTAGTTATTTTTTATATTCAACTTCAATGAAATCGTTTCTTGAATAAAATACTACATTCCAATTCAATAGAGAATTTACTAGTGATAATTTGAAAAGGATTAGAAAATGTGATTTTTTATTTGAAAAGGATTAGAAAATGTGATTTTTTTAGTACTCATTCCCTCAACAAAACATTTTCTATTTTAGTCGTCCACGAAACATCTTCTTAGTCTATTTTTGAAAATAATTCCACTAACTATCACTCTTACAATTTTCATATATTGTCACTAATGAACCTATTTATTTTTGAAAATAACTTCATTAACTATATCACTTTTTTAAATTTGCTGGACATTTTCTTGATTCATCAAATATACAACTTATTTTTTTAAAAAAATCTATGTCCACTCCTCTTAGGAAATGTTTCGTGGACAAAGAGATTATTAAATTAATAATTTCAATCATTGAACCTAAATATTATTTTACAAGTCCTGAAAATTGAAATCATAGATTACATATCTTGCTAGCAGTATATCGATAAAACTTCATTTATGCTGCTTGCAGAAGATCATTAGAAGATTTTTGGTTTATGAGTAAATTCTAAAATTACTCTTAAAAATTAAAATGGCTGGGGAAGTTTCTTCCTCCCAATATTTATGGGGAAAAGCAATAGACACTTATATTAGATGTATTGGGCCAGAATTCTTGTAAAATTTCAATTACGCTGGGCTGAAACGTTTCGACCGTGATTTGCGAGGCCCACGTGTTTCTTCCAAATTCATTCTAGGACTATCCAAGGTTTGTCGATCCGACGTTTGCAGATGTTAGGATTCGGTCACCAAAATTTAAAAATCTTCAAACTTAATCAACAAACGAAAAACACTCAAAGAAAAATAGAACAATGGCGCACGAGAAGTTTAAATGGTTTGATTATAAGAGCATCCGTAGTTGGGGGCTCGGCAGCCGGTGCGCGCCGGGCTCGGCCGACCCCCAATGTTGCGCCTCACAGGCCCAAAGTCAGCCTTCTCTCGCGCTCCGGGCTCAGACGGGAAAAATGATGGGCGCGTGTAATGCACGCCCAATAAAAAAAACAAAGAGGTGGTTTCCTGTACATCCGAATATACCGTACACACGGGTTGTACCCGACCTAGTTCCTGACCCAATTGGACTATCTTGACCCATTTGTTTTTGAAATGACACTAACACTAACACAAAATTACACTAACACGGTCTTGGAATGACACTAACACTATTTTATTTTACAAATGACATTATTTCGAAAATAACACTAACACTATTTTGTTTTACAAATGACACTATTTTCAAAAATAACATTAACACTATATTGAAATGACACTAACACTACATGTAAATGACACTAACACTATATCGAAATGACACTAATGCTTGACATTCGGGTATGATAGTCTAGTTGGGTCGGATCCAGGTCAGGATCCGAGTCGAGTACGACCCGAGTGTACAGTACACCCAGGTGCACAGAAGATTTTGTGAGAATTTTTTTTACTGTTTTTAATTGATTTTTTATATAAAAATCGTTTAACTTTAATTTAAATTTGAATTAAATGTAAATTCACTATTTATAGTGAAGCTATATATAGTAGCTTCACTATTTATAGTGTACTACACATTGTAGATAAACCTATAATTTTTTAATGTGGAATTCAATTTTTTTTGAAACGATGTTGAATTCAATTTAAAATCAATTAAATGTAGCTTCACTATTTATAGTGTACTACACCTTGTAAAGAAACCTACATTTTTCAATGTCGGATTTAATACAATATCCAATTAATGTAACTTCACTATTTATAGTGTACTACACATCGTAGAGAATAATACAGTTTTCAATGTGTTCAATTTTTATTTAAATGAAATTTATATCATTAACTTTAATGTTAAAATTTAATTAAAAATAATATTAAAAATAAAGATAAAATAGAAAACAAAATTTAAGAGCCCGAGTAGAGGCTCTATGGGTGATTCTCACTTACTCTCAGGGGGAGACCTTTTGGAGAGACCTTGACGGATGGCGGCTCTACCCTAACCCTACTTCCGCTGTCGCCGTTTGATGGCCGGAGATCGGTCTGCTCTCCGGCTTCCGTCGGTTTCAAATAACTTTACCAACCCTTCCTCTGCCCCGGCTAAGCTTGGGCTCAACCATAGTGATGATGTGTCTTTGTTGCTTTCTTCAAACCCTAAATCCTCGGGGGTTTCAGCCGTCAACAAAGTCGGCTCTGGTGCGGCCTCTGCTGCCAACCGTGAAATCCCTCCGCCGCTGCGTAATAATGATAAGTCTTTGACACTCGTGTCAAACCTTAATCCTACTGGTGAGGCCGGCTCTGGTGCGGCTGCTGCTACTATTTGCGATATTCCTCCTCCGTCGCATGATCAATTGGAAGTCCGACGTCCGTCCGGTACTCCTCCTGTGAAGTCGTTTGCCGAGTCTCTTAGGCAATATTCGGGACGTCCCGCAGACGTCCCGGCTCATGATTTTGCGGTGCTGAAACCCGCTATGGTGGACGACAAGCCGTGTCTTTTTATCTCCTCGGCTTTCCGTCAACGGCAAATCAAATCCTTTCAGCATGCCATTCATGGGAGGGTTTTTCTTCGCAAAGGCGATTCACCGAGATTTGCGGCGGATCTCTTTACTGAGCTCTCTATCCTTTAGAAAATGTCGTCTCTATGGCAGGTTATCCCTCTGGGCAAGGGATATTTCACTTTGAAGTTCTCGTCACCTGAGGATTATGCTTTGACTTTCGCAAAATCTGCTTGGCGTCTTCGTGTGGGGATTCTTTTCCTTCAAGCATGGACTCCCAACTTCAATCCGAACAAGATTGTTTCTTCTTCTGCTCAGGTTTGGGTCTGTATCTTTAATCTCCCGCATGAGTTTTGGCATCCTGAAGTTCTCTCTAGTATAGCTAGGCATGTTGGCACTCCTATTCTCGTTGATGGCATGTCTGCGAGGGCTTCGGTGGGTTATTTTGCTAGGGTGTTAGTTGAGATGAATGTGGCATCGGATATCCCTGAATTTCTTGATGTTAAATGTGATGATGATATTTATGAAATTGAGTTTGGTTATGAGAATTTGCCATAATTCTGTTGTCTTTGTTCTGCGGTTGGCCATGCCACTGATGACTGCAGGAAAGGTAAAGAGCCTGCTTCTCCGACTAAGCAGACTGAACAGGATAATAGTTTGCGGGGCCGGAAGCATCGCAACAGATCTCGACAATGGAAGAAGACTAAGAGCCGCTCTGTTGAGAATCGACAGCACGCGAAGGAGGTGCCTGGTTCTGTTGGGCTGGATAATGATGAGGAATCTTCGCCCAAACGTGAATATGTTACTGTTGGAAAGAATTCTGTGGAAAAAAGCAATCGGTTTGAGGTGCTAGAGGATATGGAGTTAGAGAATGGAGACAATACGACAGCGCGTAGAGATGACTCACTTTCGGGACCAGATTTACTGGAGTCCTTAATGAGACCGGTTCAGAATTCTGTTCTCGATCGGCCCATTGAAGCTGGCTCGAATGCTCAAGCTAGCACGGTGGACACGGCTGTTATAGAGTATTCTGACAGCTCTATGGATGAGGAGATCATTGCAGACGATAGCGACGCTGCAAGGCCGGCAGCGCGTAGGGAGGACGCGGCCGGGTCTACGGGTTCTCTGCTGCAGGCCGCTGCCAAATTCGGGCAGCATAAGGAGGTCATAATTCAGTCTGCCGTGGTTCAATCCACGGACATGGCAGATGATTCGGCATCTCGGTTGGTCTTTGAGCCCATACAATCTGCTCAGGAGGAGTTGGCTAGTCGTATTAGCAGGTTAGAAGAGCAGGTTAGTCAGGGGATGCAAATGCTCGTTGACAATCCTAAGCGTCGACCGGGTCGACCTAAAAAGGGTATGGAATGTTCGCAAGCTCCACTAAATGATAGTATAAAAAGTCGGCTCAGGAATGCAAAGGGTCCTAGCATGCGGGTTATGAATAAGAGCGCCTTTCTTGACATGCCGTCGCCGGTGGAGTTCTTGAATAAAGTGCACAATGCTCAGTCTGGAGGAGCGATTATGCAAAATTTGTGGTTCACTCTTTTTCTTCAGACGCAGCTCGAGCTATGTCGGCTGTGGTTTCTAAAAAATGGGGAGATATGCTGGACGACGAAGAATCTTTTAACGAGGATGATCTTATGTTCTCTTAGTCTTGCTTGGTTTGCAGGTTCTTGTGTCCCTTCGTTCTGGTCTGCTCTGGATCTTCCGAGCTGATGCTGGTCTGCTTTGGATCTGCCGAGCTGATGCTGGTCGGCTCTGGCTCTAGGGAACTGGTGTTGGCTGCTCTGGTGTTTGCTGCCCTGGCGAGGTCTGCTCTGGTGTAGTTTGCTTTGTCTCTGCTGTCCTGGCTCTGCTGCTCTGCTGCTCTGCTCTGCATAGCCTTGGCCGGAAGGGTGGCTTGCTCTTCCTTACGTTGTTTTGGTTGTTGTTTTCCCTTTGCGTTGTTTGCTCCCTTTTTGCGAGGGTTTAGTTGTTTTTTTTTTTTTCATTTTTTTTGGGCTTTCTTTTTTGAGCTAGGCTCAACTCCTTGTTTGCGCCTGTGCTTTCAAGGTTTTTTCCAAACTTCTTTTTTTCAATAAAATTTCCATTTCAGCAGTAGAGGCTCTATGGAGAAGAGGCTTTTAATTTATTCAACACCCAATATCCCAAACTTCCCGGTAGATCCTTAACCTTCAAATCTAAAATTCTACCGAAACCAATTTGACACACGACAGCTCATTGTGAGTCATTAAGGTTCAACAATGCATCATGGAAGGCTGGAGGAGTTGTTCTTGTATTTAATGATGGAAGCTTCGGTTGTCGTCGATTGTACACTTTTACCGAGGGATTTTTCCCTTGGTAAATTATTTTCAAAAAACAACCAAATGCCCGACATATTATTACCGAGGGAACGTTCACTCGATAATATCTCGATAAAATTTACCGAGTACCAAAATCCCTCGGTAAAAAAATTACCCACATTGAAAATTACGACGGGCGTGATTGATCGGTAATCTCTCGGTAATACAATTTACCGAGGGGAATTAGACAATTACCGATGGATTTTTCCGTCGGTAAAAAATTAATTTTTTGTGGTGGTACTAGATTGATTCTTAATTCTTAATCTAAGGGAATGTTTTCTATTGAATTGGACCCAATATATATATATATAGGGGCGCGCTCCAGTGAGACCTCTTATTTTTCGTGTAACATGAGTACAATGAATAAGACATATAATACTAATGAACAAAATGTATATCTAATGAACAAGATGTATATGCTGATGAAAAATAAAATTTAAAAAATTCGTAATGAATAAGACATATATACTGATGAACAAAGCCGTATATACTGATGAACAATGCAGTATATACTGATGAATAACAAAATTTAAAATATTCTGTTCCCTCCAGGATTCGAACCCTGCGAAAAAAAAATCACCCTCCAGATTCAATATCAGCCATAGGATTGATAAAATAAATACACCAGATCGTACCCTAGATCTCACTAAAATTAAGGGGTCTCATTGGAGCGGTCCCCTATATATATATATATATATATATATATATATATATATATATATATAGGGGCGCGCTCCAGTGAGACCCTCTATTTTTCGTGTAACATGAGTACAATGAATAAGACATATAATACTAATGAACAAAACATATATCTAATGAACAAGATGTATATACTGATGAAAAATAAAATTTATAAAATTCGTAACGAATAAGACATATGTACTGATGAACAGGGTCGTATATGCTGATGAACAATGCAGTATATACTGATGAATAACAAAATTTAAAATATTCTGCTCCCTCCAGGATTCGAACCCTGCGAAAAAAAATCACCCTCCAGATACAATATCAACCATAGGATTGATAAAATAAACGCACCAGATCTGCCCTAGATCTCATTAAAATTAGGGGGTCTCATTGGAGAGGCCCCCTATATATATATATATATATATATATATATATATATATATATATATATATATATATATATAGGGGGCGGTTATTCAATAAACCACCCTTATTTTAAGAATTACGAACCAACAAAAATGCATGAATTTTATGTATAACACGCATGAATAAACTGTATAAAGGTATGAATTGCGAAAAATAATTTTTTGCTATCTTTGGGATTTGAACTCAGGACCATGAATTTATCCAACAAGGTGATGAATCAACCGTAGATCTTGATGATCTAAGGGCTGAAAATGGTTCCTAATTTATATTTTAAAAGCGTTCTTATTTTAGTCTTCCCCTATATATATATATATATATATATATATATATATATATATATATATACATATATGTATATATATATATATATAGGGAAGGGCTAAAATAAGAACATTTCTTAAGATATAAAATAAGAATCATTTTCTTAAAATATAAATTAGGAACCATTTTCAGCCCTTAGATCATCAAGATCTACGGTTGATTCATCACCTTGTTGGATAAATTCATGGTCCTGAGTTCGAATCCCGAAGGTAGCAAAAATTTATTTTTCACAATTCATACCTTTATACAGCGAATTCATACGTGTTCTATATAAAATTCATACATTAAAAATTGCTCTTATTTCTTATTTTAAGATGTGCTCTCACGGTAGCCCACCCCTATATATATATATATATATATATATATATATATATATATATATATATATATATAGGGTTAGATTTTATGGAGAAATTAATTTTTTGTGAATTTAGAAACATTGAACAAATCAATAATTTTGATGAACATACCAATAATTTTATTGAACAAATATTTTGGTTTAGGGTTTGAATTCTGGAGTGCGATACGTCTTTTCAATAAATACGTTCGTTCATCAAAATTATTGACATGTTCATCAAAATTTAGACACTGAATTTATTCTTAATTATTGACCGTTTGATTCAGCTATTTTAATTAATGGTTGAGATTGTTTCTCATTTTTACAAAAACAAATTTGCAGATAGACCGTCCCGTAATCTATGTATTTAAAGAATATTTTTTTAGCTAAAGACTACATTAATAGATGCACATAGACTACCAGGTTTAGGGGATGAGATTCAGTGTCCCACAATTTTATGTGTGCCACTGTGTCCCATGCTTATATTTATTATTTTAAAAATATTTAGTATAAAAATAAAATTTATACTATGAGTTATATTTAATTTATATTTCAAAAGATTAATTTTTTTAAAAAGTATATACGATAACTTTGAATTTATCAACTTATTATTAACTAATAAAAGTGAAATTAAATGATAAAAACTAATTATATACCCTAAATTGATGGAATAAACCCTAGTTAATAATCATAAAATTAAACTAAAGCATATAAAATTGAAATTAAAGAAAATATATATAAGAAATTAAACAAAATTGAAAGTGGGACATGGAGTGGAACATAAAGAGTGGTACACTGAATCTCATTCCCAGATTTAGTAACGTAGTTTTTTTTTTAGATAAGTAAATATCGTAGTTAATTAATACTCATAAAGCCTACAGTTTTTATTTATTTATTTATTTTTTTTTTATTTTTTTTTTGGAGAATATAAAGCCTACAGTTTTGTTTTCATTATATCGTAGTCTATTATAAAGCCTTCCTTTTTTATTTTCATTATATATATGGTTTACGATTAGTAAAAACTACTAGGTTTTTTGGAAGCCATAGTTATTTCCTTTATTTAAAATATGTAATAAATCCGTAATAAAAAATTATATTAAAATATATAAGATTTCATTACGTTAAAATTCAATATATATACATCTGTTGAAAGTAGAGAGAAGAGGAGAAGAATAGAGAATAGCGTACACAACAACATTAATCGCGATCACCGACGGATTTTTCCGTCGGTAAAACCTCAATTTCCGTCGGTAAATGTGGATTCCGACGGAGTGCCGACGTCGACAGCTCGACGTTAAAAGACGCGTCGGTAAACAGTACACCGACGGATAAAGTTGTCCGTCGGAAATTACCGACGGATTAACGACCGAAAGTCCGTCGCCGAATTCTCAGTAGCCGACGTTTCTATCAGCATGTTGCCGACGGAACACCGACGGAATATTCCGTCGGTAAGGGTCGCCGGAGCCGCCGTCCGATTGCCGGAAAATTGCCGACGGCATATCCGTCGGTAATCCGTCGGTAATTATTTTTAAAAAATGCTTTTATTCAGAATTTGGTTTCACCTGTTATCGACCATTTACAGATATTTTCGAAATCAATCTATTTAACAACAATGATAATTTAAATCAAACTAAAGTCTATTGATAACACACATCCAAGTCAATCCTAATAAGTTTTCAAACATTCAAATGCAATCCTAATAAGTTTTCACATACTACAATCCTAATAAGTTTTCACACACATTCAAGTCTAACATACTACATATCCAAAATAGTAATACACATCAAAGTCAAACAGGCGGAGGTGGTGGGGGGGGCAATCCCGACTGTGCACAAAAGCGAGTCAAGTACTCGTGCTGTGCTAGTAGGTGTGCCCTGAAGCTCTCACTCTCTTGTCGGCGCTCATCTCGCTCCTTCTGCAACTCATTCTGGAGACCAACTATTGTATTGTCATAAGCTGAGGACCGAGCCTGAGATGATCCACTCGAACCATCACTCCTGAGTGTAGATGCCAGACTACCAACACCAAACAACCTCTTCTTCTTATCCAATCCACCTACAGCCTCAAGATATATTTTGGCCATGTCCACCGCCTGTGGCTCAGTAGATCCATCCACCGGCTGACTTTGTTGTTCCCTTAGCTCTTCAATTTTTCTCTACAATTAACAAACAAATTTGCAATTGCATAAGTAACATATAATGTATTCTTCATCATCAGTCAAATATGTGTCTTCTTCGTCTTCCTCATCGGCATCATCAATATCTATCAAACCACCACGAGGATGCACTATTGTGGTGTCATCATCTATGTCAGGGTTTGTTGGAGTCATTAAGTCATCTTCTTGAAAAGGTTGGTTCACTACAGTCTCTTCCACTGCATTTGGAACTTCAACTTTCGACCTAGCTTTAATCTTACAAACTTCCCACCAATCCTTCCTATCACTTCTCAAACTTGGGTATGTACAATAATATACTTGAATAGCTTGGTCAGCTAGCACAAATGGTTCATAACCACCATATCTACGTGTATGATTTATTGAAACCAATTTGAATTGAGGATGCACTGATGTCCCACGTGGTGATGGATCAAACCATTCACACTTAAAGAGTGTGGTCGTCTTCAGTGGTAGACCCATATACTCAAGCTCGCATACCTCCAGCAAACGCCCATAATAGTCGAGTTCACCATTCTCATCTGAACCATAACATTCACCTTTTATGCACACACCACTGTTCATACTAGCCCGATTAGTCCCATGCATCATCGTGTGAAATTTATATCCATTTACATAAAATCCCGGGTAAGTCTTCACCGTGACTAGGGGGCCATTTGCGAGAGCAATTAGAAACTCATTAACCACGTGATTTGCAGGATTTGACACCTATATTATGAGATAAATTAGAATCTATATTATGATTGTGTAAATACTAGATGAATAATTTAAGTCTCATATTACATATGATCGGAACCAATCTGAAAATTGGATTTCCATCTGACGGTTAATATCAGCTTCTGAGACGTGTAATGCACGCAATTCAGCCACGAAGAACCTAAATTAAACACACCATAAGTTACATAATATTTTATGATTATGAAATGAAAGACAATTTTATTAACTTAACTTACTTGAGATATGTTTGTGTCACTTCTTTGCAATTTAGTAGAACATAAGTATGAGCAGCGTGATACTCTTTTTCATCTAAGTATCTCGTCGTCATTTTTCCAAAGTATTGCCCAGGTTGCTTGAAAACTGAAATTCGATCTGGATGTCCATCAAATCTCACATCATCTCTTGTATTCAAATTACGAGGCACATTCCTATACCTCGTCCTCACATGCTCCTCAAAGTAATATGAGCAAAAAGTAGAAGCTTCTTCCACTATGTAAGCATTGCAAATTGATCCCTCCACTCTAGCTTTGTTTCTTACATTGTTTTTCAACTTGCGCAAATATCTTTCAAATGGATACATCCATCGATATTGAACTGGCCCTGCAAGTTGAGCTTCAAAAGCTAAATGAACTGGAAGATACTCCATAGAATCAAAGAAGCTGGGTGGAAAGATACGCTCAAGCTTGCATAAAGTGATAGCAATGTTGTCACTAAGGCGGCACACGTCTTCACATCTCAAGTTCCTAGAACTCAAATCCTTGAAGAACAAACTTAGTTCAGTGATTGCCTTCCACACATGTGACGGAAGCAATTCACGAAAGCCAATTGGCAAAATACGTTGCATAAACACATGGCAATCGTGGCTCTTCATCCCAAACATCTTAAGTTTGCTCATGTCGACACATCTTCCCATATTTGACACATAACCATCAGGGAATCGTAAAGTTTTGACCCATTCAAACAATACTTTCTTCTCTTTAGTGTCAAGCATGTAACAAGCTTTTGGATACTTGTTTGTCTCAACATTCTTTTCAAGTGCTGGTCTTGAGCAATATGTGTTTAGTTCTTCTCTAGATTTGCTTGTATCCTTTGTCCTTCCTGGTACGTTCAAAACTGTATTGAACACATTATCAAAGACATTCTTCTCCACGTGCATGACATCAAGGTTATGACGAATCAATAGGAATTTCCAATAAGGCAAATCCCAAAATATACTGCGCTTCTTCCATCCTGTGCCAACACCACGAGCAGCTGCTTTATTGATTGTTTCACTGTTCACCTCTGTTACTTTGACGAATCCCATCATATCTATATCAAACAATATTTCTTCCCCCGATCTCACTTGAGGTGCTACTGCAGTAATAATTTTATTTTTCAAAAAGTTTTTTCGATCTCTTCGAAAGGAATGGTTCATAGGCAAAAACTTTCGATGATTGTGGAACCATGATTGTTTAGCACTATGAGACAAGGTGAAGGAGTCAGTTTCTGTCATACAATGTGGACAAGCAAGTCTGCCAGCAGTACTCCATCCTGACAACATGGAGTAGGCCGGAAAATCACTAACTGTCCATAACAAAGCTGCTCGCATCTGAAAGTTCTGCTTCATTGACACGTCGTATGTAGGCGCGCCCACATTCCACAACTGTATCAACTCAGATATAAGAGGCTGCAAAAAAACATCTAATTTTTCCTTAGGATTGCGCGGCCCGGGAACTAACACTGTGAGGAACATATATTGTTCCTTCATACACATCCATGGTGGCAAGTTGTATGGTGTAACAATCACGGGCCATGAAGAATATTGTTGCCCTGATTGACCAAAAGGTTGGAAACCATCAGTCGATAATCCTAATCTGACATTTCGACTCTCTTCGGCAAAAGAAGGAAACTTTTGACTCAAATGCTTCCAAGCAGGCGAGTCTGCAGGATGACGCATTATTCCATCATCCACTGAAGATGCGTGCCAACGCATATCTGCAGCTGTAGCTTTGGATGCATACAATCTCTGCAGTCGAGGAGTTAAAGGAAAATAGAACATTTTCTTTACTACTACTAGAGTCCTTGAACTACTCGCAGAAGATGTATCACTTTGTTGGTAACGTGGCTCGTTGCAATGCTTACACTCAATATCCTCGCTATCCTCTCCCCAGAAAAGCATGCAATTATTACGGCAACAGTCAATCTTCTCAACTGGCAACCCCATTCCACTTAATAACTTCTTTGTGCTATAGAAGTTATTGGGAGCTAAATTGTGTTCGGGAAGGATTTCTTTTATCAATTCAAGCCATTGGTCAAAACATCTCTCGGACATGTTCCCCTCTGCCTTCAAACACATTAGACGAGCCACAAAAGATAATTGTGAATGAGTGTTGCAACCAGGCCATAACTCCCTATCTGCAGCACTCAACATATCATATAATTGTTGTGCTTCAGGATTAGGCGGCTGTTCAATATTGAAATGTGAAGCAGCAACGTCTATCACCATATTGTGGTATGTGCTTTGATCATCTTCATTGTCATCATCATCAGCAGCATCAAATTGATTATATTCGGTTGCCATCATTTCTAATTCGCCATGAAACCTCCAAATGTGATAATTCAACACAAACCCATTCTTTGAAATATGGTATTGGACATTCCTCGATGTATGAAATTTTATATTATCACATCTTCTGCACGGACATCTAATTTTATGTCCATCCATTAAATCTTCTCTACTGTTAGCAAAATCAATGAATTCTTGAAGACCTCTAACGAATGCGGGGTTGAAAGCTCCGTCGGGTAAAAACCGTCTATACATCCACTCACGATTTTCACTCATTTCAACAAATACCTAAAGAATATAAAGTCATAATTTATATAATCTACTAGGGGTCGATAAAAAAAACATTCCCTATTTTTTATTTTCTACCAAGTTATCGAACAAATGCCTAAAGGACACAAATTCAAACAAATAACATATACGCGGCTCCAAGCCATCACCACAGCAACAAAATGAGATGGAACACAGCCATCTCCCAACCTAATCTCCATTTACTACCTAGATACATGCTTATCTAATCATGCTCTTCGCCTCTCCCCCACCGGCGATAATACAAACACATCATCATGCTTATACAAATTCAATCAACATATATAATCCTAAATTTTATCAAATAAATTTATAAATAAAATTGCGAAAGACTAACCTTTCAGCAAAATCAAGTGAATATGGCAACAAAGTCTGACGGCTGCACAACTATAAGTTGATCTGTAAATGCCAAAGCAAAACTTAAGTCTACAGCACTAGTATTCGATTACTCCATATTTTAACTTAATAATAACATTCCAATTTCGCTGGTGATTCTACACAATCTGATTCAAAGTTTCGAAATGTATATAGGTTTGTGAAACAATAGACAGTTTACTACAATAAGATTAATTATTATTATTATTATAAAAAGACTCAACTAGCAAAATACCCATTAATAAAAGATACTAACCACCAACATAAAAAGGAATACAAAAAAGTATTAAGGAATCTGCATTTATCTCTATGGCTATTTAATCTTTATAATATGAAAATGACTATCTTGATATATTTAACTGATAACAAAAGTATTAAGGAATCTGCATCAATCACATACCTCAAGGAAATATAACAATTTCATTTCCCAGTATAATAATAATAATAATAGAATCCAATACCAAGACAAATTCAACTACATGAGCTCGTATGAAGAAGCCTGCTGAAGCATTTTTCTGTTGGTTTTAAAAAAAAATTGAGCTAAGAAAAAACAGTTTATCTGAAAAAACAATGGAGCAGGCTGCTGGATTATCCACTAAATTTTGGACATTTTCAGTATTTACAGCTTAACTTTTGACGTTCTTCTTCTTGAACTTACAAAGACAAATTGAAGATTAGGCAGCGGAAACACCTGAATAAGGATAACAAGATCGAAGCAGGCAGCAGGGAGCGAGAAATCAACGGGAAGAAATGGCGTCCTGCTTTTCAGTGGGTTCAAGTCTTATGAAAATACCTACAGATCTAAAATTGCCTTACATTAATATCTCGAATTATGAGATTTAAATGCGGAAAAGAGTAAATTGTGAAACGGACCAGATTTCTACGACGGAGGAAGCAACCGGAGCCGGCGTAGGTGCAACCGGTGGGAGCGGGGAAACCACAGGCGGAGGCGGAGAAGCTGGACGAGGTTCGGCCGGCGGCGGGGTTGCGGGTTGCAGTCGGCGGCGGAGAAGCTGGAGCAGGTTCGGCCGGCGGAGGGGTTGCAGGCGGCGGCGTGCTCACCGGCAGAGGAGCGGTGACGGGCGGCGGTGCTGTAGTGGCGATTTGGGGATTTTGGAGGAATTCGCAATTAGGGCTGAGATGAGAACTAAAGCAAAACAAGCGACGCGACTGAGGTTATTTAAAACCAATACCGACGGATAGTATCCGTCGGTATTCCGTCGCTCACAGTAAAATTAAATAATAATCTAAAAAATAAAACATTACCGATGGAATTGTCCGTCGGTAATATATTCCGTCGGTATTCCGTCGGTATATCCGTCGGAAAAAACCACCGAAAAATACGCCGCCATTCCGTCGGTGATCCGTCGGTGAATACCGACGGAATAAAGGTCCGTCGGTTTATCCGTCGGTGTTCGGCAGGTTTTTTTGTAGTGGTAGAGAGCGTAAAGAGAATAAATCTGCAGGAGCGTCTTATTATGAGGACTAAATGCCTCTATTTATAGGAGATACAAAGCTAGGGTTAGGTCATTACGTAGGGAAATATATATTAAATATATTTACAACACTCCTCCTTAAATGACTAACCCTAAAAATATGTTGCCTCATTAAAACCTTGCTAGGAAAAATTCAATGGAACAAAAACCTAGTCTAAGGAAAAAGAGTACAGCTGCTCCCCCTGAAAATGATCATTGTATATCTTTGAGTCGATGCATGCCAATCTTGTGTACTAACTTTCTAAAAGTCGATGTTGGTAACGCCTTTGTGAATAAGTCCGTCATGTTATCGCTTGATCGAATCTTCATGTATCCTTTGAGTTGCATGCAATTTGACTCCAAAGAAACTCTTCATTTGATGTTAGAGTCTAGATGTTCATGCCTTGTTAAAAACCTCTCCGTAAAAACCCTATAGGAAAAATTCGATAGAGGAAAAAAGTACAAGACGTATATTTACTCATATATTACACTAGTTGCCTCGTTAAAAACCTTAACTAAGAAAACCTTGTAGGAAAAAACTTAGTAAGGGAAAAAGAGTACAACCATTTGGCCTTCAGGGCCGTTGATCTTCAAAGTCTAATTTTCGAAACTATTTAAAAGATCCTGCTCCCCCTCAAGATAACAATCTTGAATGTGTTCAATATAGTTTTCGAAAATAAATTATCAACATCATCCACCAATTTTGAATTTCGATTTCTTTCATAACATAGACCAATTGTAATTTGCTTTGAATATAACCAATAACATGGTTAATATCATTTAAATTCTCCTTCTTGGAGAAACATTAAATCTTGCTAGCAAGTCAACTTCGAATTGTATATCATGCATGATAAAAATAGTGCTTCAATAGCACACAAGTAAGGAACTTCGGGTCCCAAGTAATTTCGTTATTTTATTTTGGTCTAGGTGAATGAATGTGATATAATCATATTCATCAAAGCCTTCTTCGGATAGGTCGATTAATTCATATAAAATACAGATCGATTAGTTTGAAATACTTTATCGAAAAGATGCTCGATCTACAAGTCGAGACAATACTTAGTTTTAACTAAGTTTTTCAAAACTCATCTTTAGACATGAGTTAACTTCCTCAAGTTTTGAATATTCACAAATGTTCTTTCTTCAGAAAGAATTCACTTAATCGATTATGGACTTTCACATATATGTCCATGTTTAATGACCTATATAACAATACAACCATAACGTCCATAAACTTGATATATTTATGTCAATGATTACTGCCATAAATGTTATATAAATAACGAAACATAATGCCATGTATAACATGAGAATATATTTGATTAATTTTGGGTTTCTCAAACCCTTGAGCTACTAATCTCGCTTAATTATTTTCATTTAGCGAGTTCAGCTCTGTCTCATTGATTATTTCTACATTTTTCAGTGCTTCTGACACACTAATATAACTATTTTGGATCCAAATAATCTTCGAGTTGAATTTGCAATTTGTTGAGGCAAAAGTGTTGTCGACAACTATGATTTTTCTATTACGATTCTCACATATTCACAAAGTTCATGGCAACTTTAGTGAAACCAAATTTTCACCATTTTTCATAATATTTGGTCTAGTTGTTTCGTAATCCCAATATTACGATAATTTAGTGCACGTGCAAAAATGTATTGGGATTATCGTCTTCAGGACGATCCTCTTCATGAGGTTTCGGAATTATTTGAGTTCTTTATTTGAATTTGTAATCCGCGGATATTTTATCTTGGGCACCAATAGGTCGTTTACGCTTCTGGCATCAATAAGCATTAAATCAATTTCGTCCTTCAGGGACTTCAATTATTTGTGGTGCAATATGATATATGTATAAGATTTCACTCATGTGGCAGTCAATAATAACTTGTTGAACTTCTAGTTCATTAATGCATGAATCTAACATAATTAATCCAACGAGAAATTTACGGCATTGTACAATTCATCATTCATATCTCCCCCTAATGCCGAAAAAAGTTTTAAGTTGGATAAATCAAAGTATCGACATAGGAATTGATCCTCAATTATTGGCTCTATATATGTATTTTTCACAAAGTATACATATAATTTTCATAGAGCTATGAGTGCATTTGAATGGTGATAAAAGAATTTAGTAGATGGAAAATCCTCTTCGGGAGGTATTTTAATCACGCACTAATTGTAATGTAGACAACCCAAATACTCAAGTCTTGAGTTATTTTTAAATCATTTGGGTGTATGAATTTGAAATTCATCTTTACATGATTATGTGATAAAAATAATAGATCAATGTATAATTATTCAATTCTCATAGGAAAATCAATGAAGCTCTTCCGGAGCCCACACAAAAATATTATCAATTTTTAATTGTATAACTCATATTCTCAATAATAGTTCAAAAACAATTGAATTGAGAAGATCAATTGCTCTTCAAGAGCTTGTAATATTTAAATTATGTGTATATGTTATTTTTCATCAAGAATAAACATATATCACCTAAAATATAAATTGTTCTTCAAGAACATGTAATATTCTTCAGGAATATTAATTGTGCTACTTCGGGAGCATCCATATTAATTCAATATAAAGTAAAGCAATTTAATAATAAATTAAATACTAAATAATAAGGAAATGCCAAAATAAAGCTTAAAATAAAAATTCAATCTCAATACTTTAATATTCTTCGAGAATATTAATTTTATCTCACATGTTCATCAGGAACACATTATATTTCATATTTAATATGAAGCTATATCGTTGTGTTTTCATCAAAGACTTCAACGATTTATTTTTAATAATCTCATAGATTATTAAGAATTATAAATTCATGTTTCTTCAGGAAACTATGAAAATATATTAATAGTTATAAACACTATATTAACAAAATGTATAATCAATATCAACAAGAGAACTCTTAGAACTTGATCTTCATAATCGTGACATTTAATAATATTCAAACTGATTTATACATATTCAAGCAAAAATTTAAAGGAAAAAGGGGAATTGGAGTGACAAAAGAATATGATTTGACTAAAATAGTGAATCCAAATAGATATAATTGCCACTACTGCACAGCCTGCACCCAATAATTCCTTATGCACAATTTGCCTTCAATTCTATTAAGTATAAGACAAAACTAGGGATTACTAATTGATAATTACTCCAAGTATCATGTTTCACTCTGATATATGATTTGCGATTATCAAATACAAGGCACAATTCATGAATACTCGTGAATTAGAGACACCATTATAAAATCGAATGTTTAATCTAAATGCAGCCGTCGTGATAAAAAAATGATTTCCTCGATGGAATGTCATATATATGAACATAGAAGTAATTAAATCTTACAATTCTAACAATTTCATAAATCAAAGAACATAAATTTATTAGAATATCGAATAGTACCTCGATGGAAAGACACGATTCTTTCCTAGGGCATATCTCCATACTCAGGATTAGAGATTCGATTCTTTTCAAGAGCATACCTCTAATCTAAATCAATTGATTTGAAATGCATACTTTCAATATTCACTCAATTGATTAGAAACTCGTGCTGATAACGTGTTGAAAGTAGAGAGAAGAGGAGAAGAATAGAGAATAGCGTAGAGAGCGTAAAGAAAATAAATCTGTAGGAGCGTCTTATTATGAGGACTAAATGCCTCTAGATATAAAGCTAGGGTTAGGGCTTAGGGTTAGGTCATTAAGTAGGGAAATATATATTAAATATATTTACAACAACATCTTAATTTTTTTTAGAGCTGATATATATTACATCTTAATTACTCCCTTCGTCCCACGAATCTTGATCAACATAAAGTAATAATAAAAGTGCATTACAAATGCAAACTACATGCATGCATGCCAACTGGAATTGATCATTTCTATGTGTTGATGATAGCCTGGATTTTTCTTCATATGTGTACAATTATCGAATAGGGAAACCTAATATTGTAAAAAATAATGGGAAAACCCCAATATGAATAGTTTGAAAGCAAATAAATAATACTCCCTCCGTCCCGCTTCAAATGTCTCCTTTCTTTTGGGCACGGAGATTAAGAAATGTGTAAAAAGTAGATAAAGTGGGTATAAAGTAGATAAAGTGGGTTGGTGGAAATTATTTAAATATTAGGTATAGAGAGAGAGTGTTTTGCCAAAAAGGGAATGGGTCATTTGGAGTGGGACAGCCCAAAATGGCAAATGGGACATTTAGAGTGGGACGGAGGGAGTAGCTATTACCTAAGGCCTAAAATTGAATATAAAATGCGGTGGTACAGTAAGCATGCAATGAATTGAGAAGAAAGGACAAAAACATACAACGTAACAAGAAGGGATCAGCAAAAACCTATTCCACCCTATCAACACATCACCCTCATCAATTTCTTCAATTTTATTGGCTCTCTCATATATAATTTAATTTAGCTATGTGTGTCCTACGAGTTTTAGATTTGACTTTTGCTGAGTGATTACGATCTCACGTATGTGAATATACAAAGAAAGGGAAAGAAATGGGAATATAGTCATTGGTCAGATAGCCTGCCCCAAAACAAATAAAAGTTTAACCGAATAGTGATCTAAGACTTCAAAAAAGGCCATTGATTACTTAATTAAGATTAATTATTCTGGTTGACACGAAAGATACTTGTTTTACCCTAACAAACATAATTTATGGGTAGAGCATGACTTATATTCAGAATCAATGAATTAACTATCAAATACCATATCAATGTGCAGTTATAACTATTTCTTAATTGGGTAAATATCATGTTTAATCTTAATTTATACATGCTTTATAAAAAATATCTCGAATTATAAGAAATACACCCTCCGTCTCACCATAAGTGAGACCCCTTTTTTTGAGCACGAGAATTAAGAAAAGCGTATTTTTTGTGTAGGTAAAAAAGTGAAAAAGTGTTTAAAGTGTAAAACTTTTACCCCAAAAGAAAAGAGTCTCACTTTAAGTGGGACGCCCAAAAAAAAAAGTCACAATTATAGTGGGACGGATGAAGTATTTTTTAATATCTCACACTATTAGATTGTATCAAAAATGTCTCGCGTTCATTTTTTGATCCCTAAAATCAAGACGTAGCTTATTGGATGTCGCCGTATAATTTATATTGTATATTTTATTATTTTAAATGACATGGCATAAAACGTCGTTTTGTGTCATATCATTGAAAACATGGTGTCATTTTGTGTCACATCATTTTATTCAAAATCACGTTGAAAATCAGTGTATCCAACGTGGACTTAATTTTTTTAAATGATATGACATGAAACGACTTCGTTTTGTGCCATATCATTTAAAATAATAAAATAAAAATTATACGATGGCATCCGGTGAGCCACACCATCACGGAGACCGAAAAATAGACATGGTACATTATAATATTTTAATACAAACTTAATAGTTTAGAATTAAAAAAAAAAATTCTTATAATTCAAGACATTTTTAATAAAGTGAGTATAATTTGAGATTTAATATAATATTTACCATTCTTAATTTATTTTTGATTGAAAATTTTCAAGATAATGCCGGCCGGGATATTCATATAATTAAACGGGCAAAACTCATCCAACTATAGGTTAATATTGAAAAATAATATCCAATGTATTGAAGAATTGAAAGTAAATAGCGAATTTCACCAGCACTTACCCTTTTACTTCCTCTAATTTTCAGTTAATAACCAAACAAGAATTATATCCCGATTTGTATATACTCAAAGAATGCATGTGCTTAGATGTGGTGGTATCTAATTGGTATCTCGTGCTTCCACTGCAAAAAAATTTCATTAATGGCATGAGACTTGGTAGAGCTATATGTTATGTGTGTCATAAAAATTAATAATATTTAATGATGTAGTTAATTATTAATAATTATATTTTAAAATACCACTAATTTTTGTGACACGAATATTAGCTACCAAGCAGATGAGATCCTCTGTCCCACAATATTGTGTGTATCACGTGTACCACTCTTCATTTCTTTATTTTATAAATTGTTTTTTATAAATATAAAAATTATTATATTATTATAAGCTCTAATTAGTATTTATCATTGAAAAATTAAAATTTAAAAAATTATATACCCTAACTTTGAATTAACGAACCCAAATAATCTATTATTAATTCAAATAAATATAAAAAAATAATTATAAACCCTAAATGGATGAGTGAACTCTTGTTAATTATCTTTATAATATATAAAAGCATAATGAATTAAAATGAAATAAAAAATAATTTATAAATATAAAGAAATGAAGAGTGATACACGTGGTACACACTATATTTTGGGACAGAGGATCCCATTTGAGCTACCAAGTCTATATCATTGATGAAACATTTTTTTTTGTAGTGCTCTAAAATGATTTATTATGTCAGGTTCATGGAATGTGAACCATTTTTCATGCAACACTGCAGAAACAATAGATATTTAAATTGCATAAAGAAAGAAACTATATATTCAATTAATGCTCGGATATTAGTTGGGAGTCACTTGGTAGGTCTAAATTAATTTAGTTGAGCTAGATACAGTTTTAACCACGAACTTTAAAATTGAAATGTAGGGTCCAGCTGACTTTTCACGACACAACCAATTTTTAGGAGTATTATATAAACAGTATATATATATATACCAATATTATATATATAAAGAATATATATTTAGATTATTTGTCATCGGTATTGGTCTATTATAAAATAGATGAGTGTAAGTCAACGTTGCAGTTGACATGAAATATAAATGCGAAGTGAGATGTGATTATTGTTTCAAGTAATTGTGAAACTCAATTTTATTATTGTTTTTAAATAGGAAGAATGCTATTCCATTTTTATTTTGTTTGCATTTATCCATTTTAATGGGGATGGCGATACCTAATCGCTCGTCCAATATTCCAAATTTCATAATTATGCACTATAGCAATTTCACTTCACATGAGTAACTATTTTGTAATTAATTACTCCCTCCGTCCCACCATTTTAGTCCCCTCCCACTTTTCACACATATTAAGAAAATGCATTTAATTTTTATATTTTTATCTTTTATACCCTTATTTATTATTTTCACACATCCTTTTCACATTTAAGTGAAGCATTAAATAAGGTTAATTTAGTAAAAATAATATTTTTATATAATATTAATTAGAAAAGTGGACTATCTTTTTGGGACATCTCAAAATGGAATAAGGGACTAAAATGGTGGGACGGAGGGAGTATAAATTATTTCAAACCTCGTCCTAATATATTTAACTACTAGCCAAAAGATGTATTTGGAATTTCTTCCTATACTTAACTTTTACGTGCACGCGCGCATTGTTAATATGAAGCAAATCTAATGCCAAAATTAAATTATGTTGCAATGAAGGAGATACATATGAGAATAATTCCGTTGGTGTGACCCTAAATTCATCCAATATACTGCACGACACAACGAATATTCGTATTTGTAAAAGTTAATAGAGCTTATTTTTAAATTATTATAATTATATATGATATATATGCATGACAACGTAATTCAGTTTTCTGTATTAGATGAAATCATGAAACTAAATATAAAATACACCATATAAAAGTTACTAATTTTATTGATCCACTAGGAAGCCCTCGAATCAGATCAGTCAAATAATTTTTTTGGGGGAAAGTATATATGTGCAATTTGCAGAAATGGATCTTCTATTTATTTATATTATCCGTACCCGTTGACATTGTTTAATTATCGCATTCGGGTTCAGGTCATTTCTGCTCTAATTAAATTAGTTTAGTTTCGCGACTTTACTATAATTTTCATGCTAAAAAATGTTTTCCAACCATACTTTTATCATTTGTCATTGTTTTTTGATTAGGTCAGGGGGCCATGTACACTCATGCAGTCACCACAAATATTGAAGAAACTGTAATCTCTTTGGCGGCCAATTAATAATGCATAATTAATCATTCTATAATTTAAGCTATATACTAGGATTATTACGAACTGATTCAAAATTTTGTTTTCTAAATAGTGTTTACGTGTACTGTGTACAGTTTAATTTGCTAGAGTTTGATTTATCCATCTTGATTTATCGATATTGAAAGTGAACAATATTTTAAATAAATAAATATACATATTAAATATAAACAAATGTAAACATGGATCTCGATCAAAAATATTAAAGTTATGAACGGCACAATCTCAATAAATACATGAATCTTAAAATATTTGAATTTTCAATTTTTGAAATACCAATTAATTATTTATAATTGATATTGTGCATAAATATATAAATCATCAAATATCAAAAGCAAGTAAATGATAATGAGTATCATTATGTATCATATAATATTCTAAGATGTACAAAACTATTTATTTGCATATAGTTTAATATATTTTTGAATGAATATTTAAATCATATTTATACGGTCATTTTGTTTGAATATAAATTTTAAAATAAAGTTCTTATGCAACATCCAAATAATTGATTTTGCTCAAAAGATGAGATTTATTTTTATAAATAAAACTAATTAATTTATTAAATTAAAGAGTTCTAAAATGAACAAATATAATTTTAATCTTTTTAGTTGCATAAATATTAAAAATGATATCCAATAAAAATATAAAAACTAAACTAAAATAATATAGAAAAAGGAATCAAATAGAAAGAAGATATAAACGTGACATTCAAAAGAATGGATTTAGGAGATAGGAGAGGATAGATGAGAGAGGAGAGAGAAGAGAAAATTATAATTTTGTGACTATAAACGATAATAACTTATTTATTTTAGAATTAATTTTTATAATTTTTATATCAAATTAAAGATCTTTTCTCTATCTTTAATTTAACATCTATATTGAATATATTTTATAAGTCAAAATTGATGATTTTTAAAAGAGAAACAAAAAAAAAAAAAAAAAGTGAAAAGAGAGAAATTTTGATAGGAAAAAGTTTACCTTAAACTCATGTTTTATATATTATATAGATATACTCATGTTTTATATATTATGTAGATATAGATGTAATTATGTAATTTAACTACGCGTCTACGCGCAAAACCGATCACCTACAAATAAAGGGTTTTGACTATCCTAGGCGGGCGCCTACTACACACTGCCGTTGAGATTAGGACAAATGGACACCTTTTTTCCCTAATTCTTTTAAATCTTGATTTTGACCCATTCAAAATTCTTTATTTACATATTGAAACCCCTAATTTGCTTTAAGGACACAGAAAATCCTAATTTTCATGTCTATAATCCATTGCACCCCGCGATCCTAAAAATGGTATCAGAGCAGGTTTTAATTGAGGAATTATATTATGTTTAATTTATTTTATAATGTACCCTTGGGATTAACCTATGTGGGAGGAGACTCCATTGAATTGGAATGGATCCGGACGAATGTCCGAGATGTCTTGTATACAGGATATCTTTCCGTATTCTGGAAAGAGAGGCTAGTCACCTAATGGGTGAATTACGATGGTATTGGAGAACACTTATGCTCAACATTACCGAGGACGAGGAAACTGTTCGTGAGATCATTCCGAACATCCAGGGGTATCTTGATGCCCTACTGGAGAATGTCGTTGCCAAATCGGCAAACAGACAAGCCAGAGCCTACCTTCATCAATATCACACTTGATGGAACAGAAGGACAAGGCGGGAGTAGCTTATCCAAGCTACCACAAGATCGAGCCAAATTCTTCCGACAACGTTAACTTGCGAGAGATCCAAAGAACGGTGGAGTATTATGGCGTTAAGCTGTATGAACTACCGATGGAGATGAGTAAAATATCACTCAAACAAGAGGAAATACTAACCCTCTTGCGTGATATCCAAAAAAGAGTGGAGGACATCGAATGACGAAAACCATGTTCCGGAAGAATTCGGAATAAATGGTCAAAAGACCCGACGTATCCATTACCGCTAAATACAGCGCCCAAGGAGTTGCAGCCGGAGGACATAATTCGATTCGTGAAAGGAAATCGACATGAATAACCTTGATCGAATCGGATTAGAAGATCTGCAAGAATTAGCAGAATCTTTTGCTAATCTCAACATGGTTGATCTAAAGATGAACCAAGGAGGAGAGATGCCCAAAGCGGAGCATCAACAAGCAGGGCCGTCAAAGAAAGGTGGGGCTCAGGAAGACTCGAGCCAATATCAACGCACCAGACGACGCAGGCCTCAGATGCGGGATACTCCTGTAGGAAATGCCACACTTGAACCAATCCATCCATACGGATTGATTCTCAACCTCGATGAAGCTAGTTTCAAAGATTGGGAAGGACTTATCGATGAATGGGCTTCAGCATTGAAGATCGTGATTGCCACGATAGACTATGACAAAGAAGAGTTTGTCAAAATTTTCGAGGCAAGTTTTGCAAGCATGGCAAAACAATTCTGGGATAATGCAGCAATCCAGGGGAAGAATGATCTGTTTAACAGAACAACAGTTGCTGACATCCTTGAGGGGGCTACCCAGCAGATTAAAGTCCATTTTCTTAGAATGGATTTTTTCGAAGGATCGGCCGAGGAAAAGCGCAGAAAATATCAACAGGCACTATACAATCTAAGATTGGTAGTACTAGAGCCAAAAGCTCTCAATGAATTTTTGCGCTTATACACCCTATATGCCCATATGGGGATGATTGATGATCAAACTGCCATGGACCTGTTCTTTACAAAATTTCCGAGTCCATGGAGAGAAATGCTCATCAACGAGTATGTGTCTCCAGGAGATTATCCACGTGATAGTGCTTCAAGAAGGATGTCATATGTCCACAAGAAGCTGTCCGAATGGTGCCAAAAGGCGGCGGACCAGAGAAATCTCAAGAAATTGAGAAGACTCAACAAAAGATCTCCATTGATGTGCGACAACATTGATCTTCCAACGGAGATTGGAGCTGAGTTGCTATATCAACGGAAGAGCAGAAAGAAACATAGGTACCAACCCTATGAAAAAAGATCAAGGAGGAGTCCTTGGAAGCCAAGGACTATGTGGACAAGACAGAAGGCACGCTCCTACAAATCGGGCCAACGGAGCGGACCATCAAAGAGCCGATTTTCATTCCAAAAAAGAATCCCGGCAAGAAAAACTTTCAGGCGTACCCAAGCCAAAACAAATGAAAGTTTCAAAGATTGCAACTGCTGGACGTGCGGTGCAAAAGGGCATATTTCTACCAATTGCCCTGACAACAAGGAGATAAGAAAATTCGAATCCACACTGGATATTGAAGACGCTATCTATCACCAGGAATTGATACCAATGTATCAGTTCGAAGATATATCCTTTGACGAGAGTATATACGAACAAGAAGAAGTCTTTAGTTCTGAAGATTCAGGTTCAGAATGGACCAATGGATCAACCGGGAACGAGTCAGACTAAAGAAGAGAACGAGGTTTACCACACTCAGAAGGAGGATCAGAATGGATTTACCAGCCATTTTCTGATCCCACAAGAAGAGGTGGTGAAGAAGCTCGTGAAAAAACTCAAGAAGGAAACCGATGAAGTACAAACATACCAAGGGTTTTCTAGTGGAAGACTGAATCAAGTTTTTCACAGCTTGAGTCCATTCAAAAGGAGGCATCATGTTTATTTCGGCGTTACTAGTCGAGAATTGGCGCTTCCAATCGAGATTACGAGCAACCAGGTGGAGATCCAACTTGTTCCAGCCGAAGATATCCGGCGGGATCTCAAAAGAATGAAGCCAGAAGTCGCGAGTACGATGAAATGGATTCATATCGGAGCAATTCAGTTGGTAATCAAATCTGCCCTCTCACCTGGGACAAATCAACTAATTGATGTTGCACTCTGCGACAGAAGAATTAGAGAAGCCAAAGATTCAGTTCTTGGATCCTTTTCAGGCAATCTCTATGCCAAGAAGATTATAACCGAGTTTTACCCACAGATCGCTTATAATCTACAAGATTCATCCTTCAACCGAGCCCTGACACTTTATCAGGATTACAAGAAGAATGATCTTATGACGGGAGGAAATAGGCCATACTCGCTGACTTATCAAGTATCGTATGCCCTATCAAATTCCCATCACACCGAATTATTTCTGGGAAAGGAATTCATTGAAGTACCAGAAATATTCAAAGAAGTTGCCAAGGCAGTCAATCCGAACCGAGTAGAAATTCCCCAGATCAGGGAAATTGATATCGAAGTCGGAGACAAGCAGGTGCTGAGCCATGATCAGAGTCTCAGATTGGGAGCACCAAGGCTATCATTCCAGGGAAATAGGCTAACTTCAGGACCTATAACAAGAAGTTTCTCTCTATCTTATGAGAGAAGGACGATTCGGGAAACACCAGTTCCAGACATGAAGGTTAAGCTCAAATGTCCCGAAGGATGGAGATGGGTTTCCATGAGATTCAATACAACCGAAAAGGAAAATCGGTTTCCTTGCAACATGTTGTATTATTTGGCAAATCCAGAGAGCAACCGATATATCGAAATTCTGGAAGTCGGAGGCTTTGAAATCCAAGTTGAGGGCCAAGCCGGACAAGAAGCTGTCGTCCTGATCTTAGGACGCAATTTCCTCGACAAATATCAACCATGGTCGTGGAAAGCAAGTGGAATGGAGATTACGATAGGCCGACAAAGGATGCTGATCTGATTACAAGTCCATGCTCGATATACATCTCTATTGGGATGTTATATGAAAAATTCAAAGCAGAATATTTTGCTGCTTATGTGGATTCAGGAGCAGGAATCTGTACAGCAAAACGAGGAGTCTTTCCACCAAAAGTTGAAGAAGAACTGCCTCGAATTGCGGGAAGGGATTTCTCCAAAAAGATTTTGCTCCTATCAAAGGGAGTAAAACAGACAGAAATATTAATCGGCGGAGCAGGTCAAACACCCTGGTACAAGGTCAAAACTCCACCGATATATTTCCATGATACCAGAGCAGATATATTATTTGGAAATAATTTTCTGCAAACCTTCAAGCGGTACACGCAGGACAATGAAGCCAGGAGGCTAGTGTTCACAACTATTTGTGACCACAAGATCATTGTGCAAAGGCTCGCAGGAGCTTTTAATCGCTCGATGCCATTAAAATTCTGCAGCAAGCGTGGTGATGATGGCAGACTCCGACGACCACAAATGAAGGATCAACGGAGATTCGGAGAAGTTTTGCTCGAATGCAGAACAGAGGGATTCCCAGATCTCTCCGAGGAAGAAATTCAAATCCTCAAAGTCTCCTTGATATCACACAAAGATATCAAGGAAGAAGAACAGGTGTCCATAGCCGACGTCAAAAGGAGGATTCAGAAGTGTTACCATGAGAATCCTTTGGCATGGTGGGACAAGAACCAGCTCAAAGCTACCTTGAAAGTTAAAACTGGAAAGGAGCATGAGTTCGTAAGGTTCAGACCTATCCTGATGAACCCTCAAGATCAACAGGATATGATGAGTATAATCAAGGAACACCTTGATTTGAAGCTGATCGAAGAAGGAAGATCACCCTACAGCAGTCCTGGATTTCTGGTTAGGAATCATGGGGAGATCAAGCGAGGAAAACCAAGATTGGTCATTAATTACAAAGGAATTAATGACATTCTTGAGTTTGACGGATATTTCATCCCAAGCAGAGAACACCTTATCAACTGCATCAGAAGTGCAAGGGTATTCTCAAAGTTCGATTGCAAGTCAGGTTTCTACCAGATTCACATGGAGGAAGGGAGTAAGAAGTTCACAGCCTTCTCAACTCCACAAGGACATTATGTTTGGATTGTCATGCCAATGGGGTTAGCCAACGCGCCTTAGATATTCCAAAGAAAGATGGATAATCTCTTCAAGGATTATTCTTTGTTTATGTTTGTTTATATTGATGACATTCTTATTGCATCAAAGAACATTCATGAACATGTCAGGCATCTGGAAATCTTTGCGGATGTTTGTCAACAAGAAAGACTTGTGCTGTCTGAAAAGAAGGCAGTCATAGCCACCCAGAAGATGGAGTTTCTGGGAATCGAGATCGATGAATCTGGAATAATTCTACAAGACCATATTGTGGAAAAAGTCCATAATTTCCCGGAGGATCTCAAAGAGAAGAAGCAGCTCCAAAGTTTTCTCGGAGTTGTCAATTTTGCAGGGATGTTTATCAAAAACCTTGCAGAACAGAGAAAAATCTTCAGTCCACTACTGAAGAAAGAAGTTACATTCATATAGAAGGAGGAGCATCGGGAGGGTATGAAGAAGTTAAAAGAGATTTGCAAAAATCTCCCAAAACTTTCAATACCACAAGACGAGGATGACCTGGTCCTCTACACCGACGCGAGTGATTCATGGTGGGCGGCCGTGCTCACAAAGATCACCCCTTATGGAGAAGAACCTTGCAGATACTGTAGCGGTCTCTTTTCCGACAACGAAGCTGTGCGATGGCACATAAACAAGAAAGAATTTTATGCAGTCAGAAAAGCATTCAAAAAATGGCCGCTTTTCTTACTTGCTAAGAAATTCGTTTTGAAAGTTGATAACACTAATGTTAAAGCTTTCTTAACAAAAAAGATAGAATCTAAACCTGAAAAGGCTAGATTGCTTAGATGGCAAGCAGAATGCCAATATTATGATTATGATATTGTCATCTTGAAATCTGATCAAAATGTTCTTGCAGATTTCTTAACAAGGGATGGAGCCAACTGAGGTTGACTCTATCATGGAGAACCAGAGGCAGCTCCTGGACAACCTGGAGATGCTACAACAGGAATGGCAAGAGTGTTTACTCCATGCCAAACAAGCGGGAAGGATACAAATGGATGATGAATCCAAAGTAACCAACCGTATACGAGAATGTATCAAAAAGATGTTAAATCTTAATGATGCAACCACAAGCCGCTCCTGCGCGGGATTATGGCACCCATGATCGAAGCAGGCATTACCGTACAGGCCGGATTACCTGTAGCAGGGGATTCAAATACCCCTAGCACAAGTCCTAAGCAGAGGCGGAGCTACACTATAGAATGGTGGGGCAATTGCCCCCCTCAATTGAGTTATATTATGCCTCCACATATATTCAATTTTACATAAATATTTAAGTTTGCCCCACCAAAAATTATGAAAAGTAAGGGCAAAAATAAAAGAAAATAAATGATTTTTTGGTGTTGGATGGAAGGGCTCATACGTGTATGTCTAACAAGAAAAGGCTAAAATTGTGTAAATTACATTCAAATAGATAAATTCAAGTAAATTCAATTCAAAAATTGCACCAATAAAGTATTATTCCTAATTTACACAAATTCTAACTATTTTTTATATTATTGACAAAATACAATTCATTGGTCTTTTGAAACTCTTCTTTATTTTAAATATTTATTTCGTCTTACTTCTTCAATTTCTTATCCAGGCGAAGCCCCAATGTATATTCAATAATCTAATTAATTTACTGAAGGATCATTATTAACTCTGAATTTTAAAAGTTAATTTTTTCTAAATTAGTTCTAATTCACAGTTTTTTTATTACTTTTCTAGCTTTCCGTTTGGCATAATTATTTGTTTATTGTTATCAGAATTTTAATAGTAGTATGTGGGTCTTCTTTTTACACCCATGAATATTCTTCGAGTTTTATTGTAAAAAATAAATAAATATCAATATTATATATATATATATATTATCCAAATTCTAAATTCACATAATTATTGAATTATTGTGAGAGGACACAGGGAATACAGAGTATATACATACCTATGACACTGTAAAAATAACTTTCTTTTTTTGTCACAAAGATTATAAAAAAGTCAGCTTCTAAATAGAATGAGAGATCGTCTTTATCTTGTTACTTAATTATATAAAAAATAATATATTACTTTACAATGAGTTCATATTACTCAATTTTAGTAATCATAGAGAATTTTTGTGATTTGTAAAAATATTTTATTATATTATATCTATATAAGTTATTTTAGATATTTTAAATATTTTGCCCCCCCAACGCCTCGGGGCCTGGCTCCGCCACTGGTCCTAAGGCTAAGGTGTCAAAACCGGATCCTCAAGGAAAAGTTGTTGCTAAGGCTTCACAGCCCGAAACAACAAGTCAACCCTCCACCTCTGGGATAAAAGAGGGAGAGATCAGTCTTAGGCCGCTGACAGGCAAATCTAAGATTGATACTAACATTATTGAAATTTCTCCTGTTTGGCAGTTGTACCAGTCCAGATGGGAAAAAATCAATACCAGAAAAGGGCTCAATCCGAACTATTGCCGGGTTGATGTTGCGGGAAAATATCCTCGCATTTGGATGACCACCGGAGCTAATCCTCAAGAGGTCAAAGAATGGTATGAATTTGGGGCATTAGCCTTAGTTTATACGACATCGCCAACATTTAGCGAAATCAAGGGTCTACCAAGGTGGATCCAAGAGACGGTCTATGATGCTTGGTCGAACAATCAGTCCCTTAACCGGGGAGATGTCCTGGAGTTATATTTTCTTAGTGCAGCTCCAGAACCAGCAGGCAAAGGGAATCATGAAGCTTTTCATTTTATTAAGCTTCGGAGATCCGACACGGGGGCCTTAAACAGAATTAAGGCACCAGATCACGAGATCTCCATCGTCACAACTTTCACGGAGGAACAAATCTCCACAAGACGTGCATGGGGACTATGGGTCTGTCTCACGGAGATGGACAAAGTAAAGTACCAATTCAAGTTCTCGCATAATGCAGGACTTGGATCTTTCTTGTTAAATTCAATGACAGGAAAAACTACAAGCTTCGCGGAGAAGGCCTTCGAAGAAAAGAGGCAGACACTCTGGCGAAACAAGATAGCGGGGAGTAAAGAAACCCGTCACAAGTTTTGCAATATGGCTCATCTAGGCCATTGGTTAGACCATATCTGCGCGGAGTGTCCCACGCAGAAAGAACCAGAGTTCGGCAAAGGCTTCTTTCCAAAACCTAACAAGAAGAAGTTCCGGTCGGACGAGTATGAGGAGCACAAGACTCCACATGGACGGGCACCTCGGGCACCAAAAAAGTAAGATGCCCGACAAAGAAAAGGGAGTCATGTGACTCAAGACAGGAGGACCACCCACTAAAAGAAAAACGACGAAAGTGGGTGGATGATGTTGCAGGCCAACTACCCACTGACCAAAGTGGGTAATTCTACAAGAAATCCACTCATCAAAAGAAGACAAATGATGGTGAAAAAGTTGCAGGCTGGCCCCTCACAGCATTATCAATGAAATAATAGGGTATGGGACCAGAAAAGCACCACTCACCGAAAGCAGGAGACAAAGTTGGGTGGAAGAAAAAGTAGCTGGACCTCACCAACCATTATCACAAAAAGATAAAGGAAGGTTCAACTCTATGTGAAGGCACTAACTAGTGTCGGCAATTATGGCCGACAAAAGAAGGTGGCTATCACCATCCAAGCTAGCTGGCCACGAAGAAGGAATCAAAGGCCAATTACCAAGCAATTATAGAGGGCATCAAACCTCTATATAAACCCAAGCTCTGGAGAGAAGAGATCATCGAAAAAATCTCACAACCATTTCACACAACACACTCTCTCTCTAGAATTTATCCTTGTATTTTAAATTTTGTTTTCAAAGTTTTAGTGTTAGTTTTAGTTTTTTTATTTTATTTTATGTATACAAGTATTTAGCTACTAATGAGTAGCTAAAACAAGTTAGTCTCCTCCCTTAGGGAGATTTTTATGAAATAAATTAAATATTTTATAATTCCTCTTTTAACGCTTTGTTTTTGCCCAATATTTCGGTTTAGTAAAAATATTTTCTTTTTATTTATCAACAAAAGTATTTGACGTCGGAACACAGTGAAGGAGGAAGGTTGCAACCATCTCTTGCGAGTGCGTGGTTGGACAAAGGCCTAGGAGGCAGAAGGTCCGTAAAACGCGACGAGAACTGACTCCTGAAGGTGACCATTCGGCGAAAGGTATACTATTCAGAATTATTTTGAAGTGTTACGGAAGCATGTTGGGCCATATTTTGTTTTGCATAATTATAGAAATTGATGTTGGATTTCTCTGTCTATTTTGAAACTTGTGTAGGGGTTGTTGGTGTTGATAATTAATTATGAGGGGTCAATTTGATATTTTCATGATATTGGGTAGTTGAGGTATCCAAGTGTCATCATCTTAAGGGCCCTGTGTAGTGAGTGGCCGCCTAGGATAGACAAAGCCCAAATAAAGATAGACAATTGTTTTATCCCAAAAATATTCTTAACATTTAATAATATCAATCAAATATCCAAATTATTGATATTGTACATAAAATGTCCTCATCAACCTTTTAATTGACCAAATCACTGAAATCCTAAATTCCTAATAAAATGCTTGTAAGCGCCATATTGCGTGACACTGGATTTGAATTATAAATAAAATTAATTAATGCTACGAGCCGAATTAATTGTTAGTAAAATTAAATTAAAAAAATCAACATATTAAATACTAGACTATTTGACTCTGGATTAGAAAATTTATGGTTTAATATTAATTTATTTTGACATTGACAGACTGATAAAAGGAAAGAAAAAAATACCCGTTACAATAAAAATGCTATTCACTCCGTCTACCAATTAGTATCCTAATTTGCCATTTTGATCCGTCCATCAATTTGTGTCGTACTTATTTTTAGTAACTATTTCCTTAACGATTTTTTTTCTAAAAAGTCGTGCCCTCTTCTCCACTCAACAAATAAACAATATTACATATTTTCTTAAAACTCGTGCCCCCCCTTCCAGAGGACACGAATGAGTGGACGAAGGGAGTAATAGACATCGATTTTGAACTGGTGTAATAGCCTATAAATCGGTGGTGTCGTAGATGGTGGTGTTATAGGGCCCCACAAAAAATGCTAATATACACCAAATAAATTTATATATGATCAAATTAATGAAGTGCTTTAATTTCTTGAAGGGTTAAGTACCAAATTCCCCCTATCATTGGCGTCCCTATCACATACAGGACCCTATAGTCAGGATTAGAGGTGTTTACTACCTCAACGTGGCAAAATCACACAAAACGTTTCCCCGCCTTTTAACGGACGATAACGCCGTTAATTTTTTTTAATTATGGTGGGCCCCAGCTCGCCTTCTCTCTCTCAATTCCGGGGAAGGTCACCACTGTCCGCCTCCCTGTATCACCGTCGGAATTTGGAAGCCAGCAAATTTGAGAAAATGAACATGGGGAATAATTGGGAGAGAAAAAGAGACTCGATGTTGTTGTGTGGTGTGAGGGTCGAGTCGAATGAAGCAAGGGACGGAAGACTCCGGCGGTGCGAAGTTATTGGTCGTCGCTGGAAACCGGAGAGAAGCAAGGGCTAGGGCATAGTGATGGTTTCCGTCGACTGAAGGGTAGCGGTTTTCTCTGACAGAGGGTGGCAAGAGGTCATGGTGATGGTTTCCGTCGACTGAGGGGCAGTAGTTTCCTCTGACAGCGGGCGGCGAGAGGTCGCAGTAGTCGGGAATCGAGGCTAGGGGGCCGCTATTTAAGAGAAAGATGAGGAAGCACAGCGGTGGTAGTGGTCTATTGACTACGACGCCATAAATTGAAGCTGGAACAATTGTGTTTGGTCTAGGGTTTGGTGTGTGTGTCTGTGAGTGGTTGAGAAAAAGAGAGGGGCGAGGCGACGACCTTGTTGCCGTTGTGTGCTGGAGATAGAGAGGAGAGGGAGGAGGCGGCAGTGGGGAGTCGTTGGGTAGAGGGCAGGAAGCGAGAGAGTAAGGAGAATGAGGGTGGCGACCTTCGGGCTGGCGGTGGTCGCCTGTCGCCGGAGAAGAAAATGAGAGACGAGGCGGACGGTGGTGACCGTCGTTGGAATTGAGATAGAGAAGGCGAGCAGGGTGCCCTCTTTGATTATCTCGACAAATCCTTTTATGTCGATTTTGGATTTGAGCAACTTCCGTTGTTTTGTTCCAAATGCAAGATCACAGGGCATGCGGGGGACAAGTGTAAGAAGAATCAAAAATCAAAGTTGTCTCGCGCAACTATGGTGCCTGATATGGAAAAGCATTTGAATGCTAAAGCTCGTGAAGAATTTCAGAGGGTTAAACCGAGAATAATTGGAAACCTAAGCTGCAACGTGAGATGGTTGACATTGAGAAACAAAATTGGTTTGCAGTTCTAGACAAAGATGACAAAGGCATTCGAGGACTTGACTTGCTTGACGTTAGTGTGGCCCCGATTGATAAGGATCATCATGAATCGAATGATGAGGAGGTTGATGCTACGGGATAGGGTGAAGGAGTTGGTGATGAGATGCATACGGTCGGGAGACAGCCTGTGGAACAGAAACAGGTTGAAGGACAATATGTGGAGTCTAGTTAGCTGGTAGGAGTGAGAAGGAATACTCTCTTTGTATGGCGGAGCAACAGTCTGAGGCTGGGTGATGCGTCTTCGACTTTTGGGCCATTTGGCCCTATTTTTCTATTTTATTTGTGTCAGTTCAGGTCGTTCCGGGAGAAAATGATATTGTGGAGGAGGAAGGTCCAGTAAGAGGCAGAATGGAGAAATGTGGTCGGAATGGGCATTACCAGCCTAGATTGCATGTCATGTTTACCAGCATGGAGCCGAGACGTAGTACCCCTCAGTGTCTTATCTGAGATGTGGGAATCTCAGAGCATACCACCTGGTATGGTATGAGCCAAACCCGAAGAAGCAATCCGTTCGACCACTACCAGAAGAAGCAGCCAGCCGAAGTTGAAAAAGGAAAGTAAATCAAGAAGATTTGATGGAAGAATGCAAGAGCATGAAGAAGGAGCGAAAAGAATCTAGAAAATGGGAAGGTTGACTCAAGATTGCAGCTAGAAAATATCTTCAATCGGATCAACCAAAGATTGAGCTAAAGAAGGAAAGAAGATTTCAATGAAGATATGAAGCTGGCACAGTTAGGGTTGCCTTCTACCAGCCACCAGTATTTAAAGATGGAGGGATGCAGCGTATAAAAAGACTTTTGACTCTGGAAGAATTTTTGGGCATTTGGCCTTTATTATTTTACATCCAGAAACAATTTCATTTACGATTTTGTTTAGTTTATCAAAAACTTATTCGCTTTTAGTAGTTATAATCGCAAGGACGACAGTCTTGGGCATTTTGATCCGGGTATTTTATTTACTATTTATTCCTACTTTGCATTGTGTTTATTTTTATGAGTTCAATTAAATTTGCGTTTATGTCTTTCAATATGTGTGAGTAGTCTCCTTGGTGAGATTTGAGTTAAGGAAATGATTGTTGTTGATATGTAAATTTTTCGTGAGGAAATAACGAACAAGTGAATAATTTCTATGAACAAATCAATGTACTGTATGAACAAATATTTTGTCCTAGGTTCGAATCCTGAGGGTGGCGATTTTCATTGTATTTACTAAATACGCTTGTTCATGAGTTATGTGGGTATGTTCGTAGAATTTATTGACTTGTTCGTTATTCTCCATTCTCTTTAACAATATAATTTTCTATGGAACCTAACCTTATATATATAGGGAGGGGCTAGGGTGAAAACACCCCTTAGTGTATAAAATAAGAATAGATCCCAACCATCAATTAATTAGATCGGACGTTCCAGATTTAGTTTTTTATACTTCGTCGGTTCAAATAAAATATATTGCTGAATCATACTATTTTACTTGATAAAGGGTATAATTGGAATGTAACAAAACCGGCTCTTTGAATTACACCTAATCAACTCCGAAATAAGCACTGAATTAAATAGGAAGGTAAATGGAGATATGATTGCTTTCGATTGTTTTGTGGAATATTAATCGAATCAACTACAATCTGACGCAATTAATGCTTAAAAATCAAATTGTGTTAAGGAAGATGAAATATTGACTAATAACAAATGAACTAACAATTCTAGGGTTTTAATTTGTTTTTAGTCCAGACGGCGCCCCCATCTTCTCCGCGATTCAACCTCTAGAATTTACGAAAATTATCAAAATTCATAGAGGATTGGAGAGTTATTGTTTTATAATGGCGATTACGAAGGCAAGTAAATCTGATGTATCGATCGTGTATTACTCCTTTGCAATTGGATGTATTCTGAATCAGTGCATCGATCGTGTATTACTACCTAAATATATATGAAATAAAATATAGGCAAAATCATGGTAAACGATATTCACATTGGTTATGAATTACTAAAAAGGAGTTTGTATTGTGTTATATAATGGTTCGTGTGATTGAAATTGACAGAATGTTATTTGATGTCCGACATGCGCTTGGTTCGAGCATAAATAGACTTCGATAATTACAACAGTATACTGAAAAAGGGAACATACCTGACAACATGCGCTTGGTTAATGATATTTAAGAAAAATATTTTCTACGTATGCGTCTATGAAGATTGAAACTTGTGTTCCAGAATTGAATATGCTTCAGACGTTTAGTTATTTATCTATGGTATGATGATTTGATTTGATATGGCAATATTGTGTGATTAATTAAAAAAGATATGGTAACCGAAAGAGAATAATTAAAATGACATGAATATCCTCTCAGCATCCAGGCGTGTGAATGTAGGCTACAAATTAGGATTAAATCTGGCCATAGGATCTAGACAAATCAACGATTGAGATCTAATCCTATTTTATACAAAAAATATTATTCATATATATATATATATATATATATATATAGGGGGCCGCTCCAATGAGACCCCCTAATTTTAGTGAGATCTAGGGCACGATCTGGTGCGTTTATTTTATCAATCCTATGGCTGATATTGTATCTGGAGGGTGATTTTTTTTCGCAGGGTTCGAATCCTGGAGGGAGCAGAATATTTTAAATTTTGTTATTCATCAGTATATACTGCATTGTTCATCAGTATATACGGCCCTGTTCATTAGTATATATGTCTTATTCATTACGAATTTTTTAAATTTTATTTTTCATCAGTATATACATCTTGTTCATTAGTATTATATGTCTTATTCATTGTCCTATTGTTTCACGAAAAATATGGGGTCTCACTGGAGCGCCCCCCTATATATATATATATATATATATATATATATATATATATATATATATAGGGTTGCATTCTACAGAAGCAGAGTTGTTGAATGTAAAACAGAAACATTGAACATGGCAGTTAATGTTGTTGAACGTACATATGATTTGTTGAACTTTTGGGGGCTGAGGGATTCGATGGTTGTTCATGTTCAACACAAATCTGCACTGAACATTGAACGAACGAACACTGACCGTTAGATTAGATAAGATCAACGGCTGAGATTCTGTCTCCTTTCTCTGCCTATATTTGTGTTTCTATAGAACTTTGCCCTATATATATATATATATATATATATATATATATATACACACACACACACACACACACACACACACACACACACAGAGAAAGGTTAAACATGGAATGCTAAATATTTAGAGAATAGAGAATTCGTCAAAGTCCAAACGAAAATGATGTTCATCAAAATTATTGACTTGTTCATTAAAATTATTGATTTGTTCAACAATTCTAAATTTCGCAAAATATTTAATTTCTCCATCGAACCTAACTATATATATATATATATATATATATATATATATATAATTATATATATATATAATTATATATATATATAAAATTACCGATGTCTTTATTGTGGTGTTGTAGATAAATTTAAAAATAAAAAATAAAATAAAATACTAATAGACACTGGTATTTAATTATTGGTGTCTTTTTTGTGGTGTTGTAGTGATGTTATAACACCACAATTTTAAGAAAGCTTTTAAACCGGTGTTGAAACTAAATTAAAAAAAAAAAGGAAAAAAGAAAAGAGAAGAAAATCAATTCGAACCCTAGCTACTGTTCAGCGCCTCCTCCAACCCTCTCTCACGCCTGCCACCTTTCGCCACCGTCCGACGTGTCGTTCGCCGCCCTGCACTTCCTCGTTTGCTTTGGATCAAGGTAGTGCTCGATTGGAAGTTAAACTCACGCCATATCATTCACGTCCTACCCTCTCTCACGCCTACCGCCTTGTGCTTCCATAGATTATAGGGGTGGGCTACTAGGGATGTCAATCGGGCCAACCCACTCGGTTTCGGGCCAACCCATTCGGTTTCGGGTTATTTTCGGTTCGGGCTAGTCGGTTTTTTTATTTTTCGGGCTAAAATTTTTCGACCCTAACCCTAACCCACTCGGTTTCGGGCTAGCCCGTTCGGGCCCACAAATTTACGATTTTTTATATGTATAATTTTTTTATATGGATAATCATATTATTGTAATAAAAATTTGTCGTGCTTTTTAAATCAAAATATTTCGCCTTATTTTAGATACAAAAATTAGTGTTATTTTAATGTAAATTTACATAATATCTAATTTTAACTTTGTTTCCGATAAAAATTTGTCACGACCGCACTTGCTAAGGATAGCAAATTCGGGAAAACCGCGACTAAGGGAGGGAATTTAGGAGCGGGATTTAGAAAGGGGCATATTCGTTTTCTTGATGACTCGACTTGTATAAAGAAATCAATCGAAATATCTAGATATCAATGAAGGCCACAAGGGGACCGTACATAATATTATTCAAAGGGGTACTCAACGAGTTTGAGTACATTATTAAATAGTACATATTGTTTTGACAGATAACATAATGTCTTAGTAAAATCAGTGTTTGCAGCGGAATAATAATTTGAATATATGTATGAAGACATATACTCTACTCTGAGGTACTCATCCTAGATTGACAGAAGCTCCGCTTGCACACTACATCCTCGATCACAGCTCAACCTGCACATTTATAAATACATGCAGGGCTAAGTACAGGAGTACTTAGTGGACACTTGCCGAAATTTACATACATGCATAATATTTTATTGTCAAGCCTTTCAATAGTAGTAAGATACGAGGGTTTTCCTTTAAAGACTCGTATTTACCAAACATAATATCATTTCTTTCATCAATAACCCGCGCAGGTATTTTATATCATTAATTACCATATCAGTAACTCGTGCCGAGAGGGAGGCCTCCCTCTACGGACACTATGATCGGCCAACCCGCTAGATGACTCACGATCACAAAGTGTACACTAATTCCGAAGGGATTTGCGGTCCCATCCAGAATCCGAATTCGATTAACATCAGATAGGCAATTAATAATAAAACATAAAGCATTTAGGCATTGACAATATCATTTAAATTCATAAGCATAAAGTCTTAACAATTCTAATATATAATTTTAGTTTATACGTAGAAAGCCTACCTGAATAGCAGACTCACGGTTTAGCTCTAACTCTGGTGCTTGACCTTTAATCCGAGAAAATAAAATAAGATTCTAATTCTCGAAAAATCTCAATAAATGAGGATGCGTGAAATGATTATGCATGACTCATATTCCTTTAATTAAATTATGAGATGCTAATCCTATTTAAGGAATTAAAGCTCGTCTTATGAGGTCGGATTATTAATCTTTAATAATCTACTCATCTTAAAATAATCTAATTCACTTACTAATTAATAATTAGTAAGTCTTAAAATCTTCTCTAATTAAATTTAATAGAATAATTATGAAGACCCAATTAAAATAAAATAATCAAGGCCCAAAAGGAATTTAATTCGAGCCCAAAAGAATAAATTCGAAGCCCAGTGCATTAATAATATTAGGCCCAACATCAATTAATTTATAGAGCCCAACACATGAGGCCCAAGATAATAAAATCATGAAGCCCAATAAGTGAGCCCATCATCACCCTTAAAATAATTAGTAAATTTTAATATTAATCTTATCTCGTCAAAACCTTAGACTCAAAACATTATCACATACTACCATTTAGGTTCGAAACTATTTATTCGAACATCAACATGCGCATTAATCATAACTCGTTCTATTTATGTCATCAAGTCAAATATTCCGTCATTTAAAAAAAAACAAAACCTATAATATTACATAGATAAATTATATCATCATAGATCATGCTTTCTCATACATAAAACAATTTAATCCTTTTCAAATAATCCATATTAATAAGTCGTTTGAAAAGAATTAATTTAAATGAGAGTTTAACTCAAAATATTTTATTTTATAATCCCTTTATAAATACTTGAAATAAAGAACTCCATTTAAATAATTAATTTAAAGGTCAATATATAATTAAATTAATCAAGCTCAATTTAAATTAATAATTAAGAGCTCAAATAATTTAAATAGATATAAGCCCAAATTAATTAGATAAATTAAGTCTATCATGTTTTTCTTTGAATAAGCCCCAAACAATTAAATTAAAATAGGCCCAAATAAGAAAGCCCAAAATTTTCGGCCCAAACCCGGCTCAAACCCGGCCCAAACCCAGCTGAAACCCGGCCCAAACCCAGCTCCCTTTTCTAACCTAAATATACACACACCAAATACACTCAAACACACACATTAGCTGCGCCCCATCTCTTCTTTCTCACTCTCTCTCTCGCCTTTCTCTCTCGGACCTCTCTCTCTCGTTTTCTGCCGTTCTGCCGCCGCCGCTGCCGTTCAACGGCGCCGTCGCCGCCGGCGAGCGGCGCGGCTTCTCCTTCTCTCTCCCTGAACTTTTCCCCCCTCTTCTCCTCTATCTCTCTCGCTCAATCTCGGCCGCTGGAAAGGCACAGCAAGCGCAACCACGCCGATGTGCCGCCATCGCCGGGCCGCCGCCTGCTCCCTCATCCTCGCGGCAGATCCGCCGCCGCCGTTCAACGCCACGGCCGCCTGGAGCTGCTGCTGTTCGCCTGAGGTCGACGGATCTGGCCTTCAGTCGTTCGTCTTGCTCGGAGTTCCCGCCGCCGTTGGCTTGCCCGGAGTCGCCGCTGGCTGGCCCGCGATCGACGGCCAGCAGCTCGCTGGAGGAGCCGAGCACCGTCTCACAAAGGTAAGCCCCGGATCTCCCTATTCTCATTTCATTTTAAATTAAAAACTGAAACTCCTCTTTCCCTTTCTTGGCAGATCGGAGACAACCGCGGCTCCGTCGCCGTCCGTCAACCGCCGGCGACGACGAGCCACCGAGGCTGCCCTCCCCCTGACCTCGACTCACACACACAATCAGCCAACACAAAGGGTTTTTGTGCGAGAATCATATACTGTAATTGCTCAAATAAAAGTTTTAACTCTTTCCTTGTAACTTCAGTTCACAAGTACATATTTAGTAACTGTAAATCTATGAATTTGCTACTCATTTTCTTCATTTATCAAAGCATATGTAAATCTGAGTTAATGAGCATGTGTTGGTATTCTGGAGTTGATGTATACAATTGAAGGATATTATAATATATAAATTAGAAATATAAACCTTGAATGATGAAAGATGTGGTGTCGTTTCTTGGCTGCGAGAGAGATGGTAGATGAATGTGAGAGGTGGGAATTGGCTGAAAAATGGTGTAGGTTATAAAAGAAAAAATGGGGTGGCTTGGATGGAAATTCTTCAACTTACAGGTATGAACACTTTCAGCCTGCATGTAAGACTGAAGAATTTCCTTCAGCATGCGCTCCAAATTTCTTCAGCATGCTTTAGGATTCAGCATGCTTAAGATTATTCTAATTAAAATATCTAAGAGATTAATATATTAATTATATGGTTCCAAACTCATTTAAATACATTTAAGACATATAAGCCTAATTCTTATTGAAGCATAAAATCCATTTGAGCTTGCTTCTAACATAAAATAAATTACTCATGGGCTTAAGTAAACAATCGATAAAAGATTCATATTTAACACTTCAGTGTTAAATTCTCCACAATAAATTAATGGACTCAAAATATATTTGAGTGCATCATCTATTGAAAATAAAAAAAAATAAATCATCACATATATAAATTATCAAATTTATATAAGTTCGTATTTTATTAATGGAAGCTGAACTCTAATTACCATAATAAATCCTTAAATCAGTAATTAAAAGTATATAATCCTTAATAAAAAGTCGGGTCATTACATACTATCCCCCTTAAAAGAAATTTCGTCCCGAAATTTGCATACCTATGTGAAAAGTTCTGGGTATTTTTCTTTCATCTGATCCTCAAGTTCCCAGGTTGCTTCTTCCGGTCCATGGTGTCTCCACAGTATTTTGACTGACGCGATCGATTTATTCCTTAACTCTTGCACCTTTCGGTCCAAAATGGCTTCAGGTTTTTCCTCGTACGTCAAATCTGGGTTAAGAATCATTTCATCTTGGTGAATCACGTGTTTGGGGTCAAACACGTACCGTCTCAGCTGTGACACGTGGAACACATTGTGGACGTTTCCAAAGCTAGGTGGCAGTGCCAACCTATACGCTACGGGACCTATTCTTTCAAGGATCTCATAAGGTCCTACAAAACGGGGTCTCAACTTACCCTTAACACCGAATCTAACGATCCCTTTCGAGGGTGATATTTTAAGGAAAACCTTGTCTCCAATCTGAAATTGTAGTTCAGTTCGTCGGGTATCAGCATAAGACTTCTGTCTGTTCTGGGCCTCTTTAATTCTTGCTCTAATCTGGCGGATGGTCTCAATCATCTCGCTTACTGCATCTGGCCCAAGGATTTTTCTTTCACCCACTTCATCCCAGTAAAGTGGTGATCTACACTTCCTTCCATACAGCGCCTCATAAGGTGCCATATCAATGGTTGCCTGGTAACTATTGTTGTAGGCGAATTCGATTAACGGCAGCACTGATTCCCAACTTCCTCCTCGGTCTAGCACCACTGTCCTCAACATATCTTCAAGGGTCTGAATTGTCCTTTCTGATTGTCCATCTGTTTGAGGGTGAAAGGCGGTGCTAAAGTTTAATCTCGTTCCCAACTCTTTCTGCAAACTGATCCAAAATCTAGAAGTAAATTTTGAATCTCTATCTGAAGTAATGGATATTGGTATTCCATGTAGCCGTACAATCTCACGAATGTACAGTTGGGCTAGTTTCTCCGATCCATGGGTAATTGGAATCGGTATAAAATGAGCGCTCTTTGTGAGACGGTCTACTATTACCCAAATAGATGTGTTGCCCCTATTTGTCTTGGGTAGACCTGTCACGAAATCCATCGCTATGTGCTCCCACTTCCATTCTGGGATTTCCAATGGCTGTAATTTCCCATATGGTCGTTGATGTAAAGCTTTCACTTGCTGGCATGCAAGGCAACGCTCTACAAACGAGGCTATATCTCGTTTCATCCCGTCCCACCAAAATTTCTGTTTTAGATCTTGGTACATTTTGGTACTTCCGGGATGAGCGGTATAGGGCGTGTCATGAGCTTCACTCATGATCTCGTTTCTCAGTTCCTCGTTATGGGGAACACACAATCTTCCTTCAAAAAGAACTGCGTTATCCTTTGCCTCTTGGTAGCCTCCTGGCGTGCCTGTTCGAATTTTGAGACGAACTTTTTCCAAGCTCTCATCCGCTCTCTGGGCACTGACGATCCTTTCTCTGAGGTCTGGGACGGCTACTAGAGTTGCAATAATTGCTCTTGTCGTTGCCGGTGGCTGAACCACTTCTATCTTCAATTTGTCAAAATCCCTTACAAGCGTGTCCTCTTGAGTGAGAAGAAGTCCTAACTCGGATTGAGTTTTACGACTTAAAGCATCAGCTACTACATTAGCTTTTCCCGGGTGGTAGTTGATACCGCAGTCGTAATCCTTTACGAGTTCGAGCCATCTCCTCTGTCTCATATTCAAGTCTTTCTGCTCGAAAAAATACTTAAGGCTTTTGTGATCACTGAAGATTTCACATCTAACTCCGTATAGATGGTGTCTCCAAATTTTCAAAGCATGCACAATTGCTGCCAGTTCCAGATCATGAGTGGGGTAGTTCAATTCATGTGGCCTTAGTTGTCGCGAGGCGTAGGCAATGACCTTTCCTTCTTGCATCAACACACAACCTAGCCCATTTTTGGATGCGTCCGTGAAGATCACGTATTCTTTATCGGCTGCTGGAACTGCTAGCACTGGTGCAGTTGTCAATTTCTTCTTCAGTTCTTGGAAGCTGGCTTCACACTCTTCGTTCCACTTATACTTGATTCCTTTGCGAAGTAATTGCGTCATTGGTCTCGCTATTTTAGAGAATCCTTCGATGAATCTCCGGTAGTATCCTGCCAAACCTAAGAAACTTCGGATTTCATTAGGTGTGGTTGGTGATTTCCACTCGCGCACTGCTTGCACCTTGGCGGGGTCCACCTTGATTCCATCTGCTGATACGATGTGCCCTAGAAACATTACTTCTTTCAACCAAAATTCGCACTTGCTGAATTTGGCGAACAACTTCTCCGTCTTTAATGTTTCCAGGATGATTCTTAAATGATTTTCATGCTCTTGGTCATTCTTAGAATAGATGAGGATATCATCTATAAACACTAAGACAAATTTGTCTAAGTATGGATGGAAAACTCGATTCATGAGGTCCATGAATACTGCCGGTGCATTGGTTAGACCAAATGGCATGACAATGAATTCATAGTGACCATATCTTGTGCGGAAAGCGGTCTTAGATATATCCTCTGGTCTGATCTTCAGTTGATGATAACCAGACCTTAAATCAATTTTTGAGAATACACTGGCTCCTTTGAGTTGATCGAACAAATCATCTATCCTTGGAAGAGGGTATTTGTTTTTAAGCGTCAGTTTGTTCAACTCTCGATAATCAATGCACATTCTCATGGTTCCATCTTTCTTCTTGACAAAGAGTACAGGCGCTCCCCAAGGCGAGACACTGGGTCTGATGAAACCCAAGTCCAAGAGTTCCTGTAGTTGCACCTTTAATTCTTGTAGTTCCCTTGGGGCCATCCTGTACGGTGCCTTTGATACTGGGGCAGATCCAGGTTCTAGATCAATGGTGAAATCTAGTTGCCTGTCTGGAGGTAGTCCTGGCAATATTTCAGGAAAAACTTCTGGAAAGTCTCGTACTATTGCCACATCTTCCACCTTCTTGTCTTCACTAGCTTCCCCGTTTAGGTAGACGAGATAAGCTGTGCTTCCTTCCTTCATCATCTCTTTTCTGGCTTGTAATGCGGATATCACTGGTACTCTTTTCTTCATACCTATGCCGTGAAATTCCGTTGGTTCCTTTCCAGGTGGTCGAATAGAAATTTTTCGTTCACTACAAAGGATGGTGGCGTGATTCTCAGCTAGCCAGTCCATTCCTAAGATTATATCTACATCCCACATAAGCAGAATATTAAGATTGTTCGCTACCATCTTAAGTTCTCCTATTTCAAATTCTACGTTCGAGCAAACATGTGTGGTGGTAGATCTTCCTCCTGAGGGTGTAGTGATTCTTAAGGCACACTTAGCTCGTTCTGATTCGATTTCTAAGGTATCTACGCAAGGGGCAGATATAAAAGAATGCGAGGCACTAGTATCGAACAGAATCATTATGGAAAAACCTTTAAGCTTGCCCATACCTGCCAGGTTTCCTTGGTTTTTCTCGGGCTGGTTTTGGGTGAGAGCAAAGGCTCTCGCCTGCTGCGGCAATGGTTGTTGCCGCCTTTGTTGCTGTTGGCGCTGTTGGTTCTTGTGTTGGTATTGCTGCTGGTATGGCTGTTGTTGGCGGGGCTGGTATTGGTATTGCTGCTGGTATGGCTGTTGTTGGCGGGGCTGGTGTTGCCCTTGAACTGCTTGCAGGGGCTGGGCATAAGTGGCCCTGATTGCCGCGCCCTGCTGTTTGTTGGGGCATTGTGAGGAGTAGTGGCCCTTCTGACCACACGTGTAGCAACTGTCAGTTCCAGCCTTACAGACACCACGATGTGGTTTGTGGCATTTTGGACAAAGGGGAATTTCATTTTGTCTTTGGCTGCCTCCAGCTGGGGCAGGACCCTGTTGCTTCCCTTGTCCTTGTTGCTGATATTGTCCCAACGGCGCATTTCCTTGCCATGGCCTCTTGTTAGTCTGGTTTTCATTTCCTCTATGGTCGTTCCAGTTGCGCTTCCCTTTAAAGTTCTGAGGGCGTGCAGGTGGGTTGGCTGGCGCTGAGGTCTGTGGTGGAGCCAACCTTTCTACTGGCATCGCAGCTTCGATGTCCAGTGCCCTGTTCAAAGACTCAGTGTATGAGAGTCCACCATGACTAGCTAGAGTCATCCGAATCTCGTGCCTCAGACCGGCACAAAATTTCTCCGCCATTTTCTCATCAGTATCCACCTGTTGTGGAGCATAACGCGATAGATCGCAGAACTCTCTGTCATACTCTGTCACCGTCTTCTTCCCTTGTTTCAGGCTATAGAACTCAGCCTCCTTCTTCTTTCTGTAGCTCTTGGGAATATACTTATCATATAATCCCGTCTTAAAGTCTTCCCAAGTGTATGCTGCCCATTGTTCGGGAGTCAGAGTCTTTCGGCGGGCTTCCCACCAAAAGTCAGCCGATCCGGCTAGTTGGAAAGACATACACGAGAGTCGCTCCTCTTCTGTGCAGTGTAGGAAAGTGAAGATACGCTCCAAGGCGCGTATCCAAGCTTCGGCCTCGGCTGGGTCGCCTGTCCCAGTGAATGTGGGCGGATTCTGTCGAAGAAACAGTTCTTCAGTCCTTCTAGCAGGGGGTGGAGGGGGTGGGGTAGGTTCCCTATCGTTTCGCCGCCCTTCAGGTATTTCATCGCGATTTCCATCATTGTTAACGTTTCTCCTAGGGGGGCGACCTCGTTTAGGCGGCATTCTGCAAATTACAAACACCCTTTTTAATACATTCTATACAGGAATCTCTAAGGCAATTAATAAAGAACTGTTTGTTAAATTTAACTTATCATAACTCCAAAACTAATATATTAACAGGAACCGTTGCATACACAAGTCACATTATTCAAAGTTACTACATTCTTAACTGACTCGTGAAGAATAAAACCCGTAGAGAAACATAAAACATACACGAGATCGTCGTAGAAAACCCATGCTAGGGTCATTTATATCTCATGGAAAATTGTCTCATCGAGGGCTTTTACATTGTCAACCCAAATTGTAAGTAAAGTCTATCCAGTAATCCCTATGATGTACCGGCTTACTAGTTAAGCAATCACAAAAGGGTTTTTATTCACGGAACGTCCTAGAGATCAACATTTCCGTACTAATGCTAGCTAGAAACAACATAAATAAAATCATAGTCATTGGAACGAATCATCGTTTCCGGAGTACATCCACAAGCTAAAACTATCAAATCTGTGAACTCTGAGTCGCGGTACGACTGCTCCTTGGTGACGTTAGGGGGTCCTCTTCTGGATCCTCCTCAGGGTCTTCCTCCTCATCCTCCTCGGGGTCCTTCTCCTCATCCTCCTCGGGGTCTTCCTCCTCATCCTCGCCCGGCTCCCAGCTGGGCAACAGAGTCTCTCCCTGGCCCTCGCCTGTCTCCCGCATGATCTGGGCTGAGCGGAAGATGTCGTTCACCATCTCACGGATCGGATCATCTCTGGTACTGATCCTGACCGTGGTGCGAGGCTTGATCGGAGCTGGAGGTGGCACGGGCTCGGGATGAGTACTCCTCATCGTACCATACGGTACTGTACCATCATCCTCCTGCATAGGGGCTTTGCCCCTATCTATGAACTCCCTCAGGTTGGACATGACCCTGTCAGCGTTGGCCATGGCAGTCGAAAGCCTTGCTTCTGCCGTAGGTATCATTGGTGGTGGAGGAGTAGCAGCCCGGGCTGATGAGTCAGGAGGCGATGGGAAATCCCTGCGAGCCCGTGGACGAGAAGGGCCTGCCTCGTCATCGTGCCTACCACGGCGCCCTAGAACTGAGGCTCGTGGTGGAGGATCTCGGGGCAAGGCCATCGAGGGCTCGGGAGTAGTAGTGGGTGCTTCCGCTGGCAAAGGCGTCCCCACCTGTACGTAGTCTCCCGGAAGGATGTAGGGCCCTAGAGGAGCACGGCCCCACAAAGTGAAACAGATCTGAAGCTCCGCAATAAAGCTAGGGAAGTCTCCCACGAGGTCGTGATAATCTTCTCGGCGAAAGATGTAGTGGGCAGAAATCTGCCTAGCCCATCCCTGCCACTCGGAAGGTAACAGTAAGATCAACCTCTGGATACCGTCATAACCTGATACTCCATGTGCACTCACCTCAACCCAGTGTCTGTGAAAACCTGCGAGGAACTGTCCGAGGTTATCCCCGTGACATGGAGCATAGGTGCGGTAGGACCGCTCGACCTCCTCTGGACTAGCCCATGGGGGCAGTGGTCGTCGTCGGGTGAAAACAGTTCTCGCCATCTAACAAAGGAAATTCTATCGTCAAAGTAGCACACGACAAGTAACTTAAGGGGATAAGGTTCTAAATATCTAAAATCGGAAAACAAGTTCGTTCAATAACCATAACGTGCAAAAACACCTCATCATCTAAATCTAGCATTTACACAAGCCATACAGGTTCTTAATACTTAATCACAGATTACCAATTCGACTATCATATAGTTCTAGTGTCGTTGTTTCCCGAACTTAGGGCTTGTTATGTGATGATGATATTTTCTTAAATCTAGCAACGAGCACTAAAAGTTTCAACAAAATAAATTCAAAAGGCCAAGCTAATTCGAGATCTCATCGTAGAAAAACACTCGAATATTTAAGCTATGCCCATGCCATCAACGTACTATTGGCGTTCGTTATGCTGCTCAATCTTCATGCTCGTGGTTTCATCATGCGACCCTTCGTGTGATTCTTCTTTCTCTATTTCGACCGTCATTGTCGATGTCATCGTAACATGAAGAAAAAGTTAAGGCATCTCCCTAAGTTCTCTTCTATGTTCCGTCGTGAGAGTGAGCATATATAACTTAACAGTTCTAAGTTCTTGTGATTCATACCATAGTCATACTTATTCATGCTTCATACATTTCAAGAAATTAATTTAATTAAAACTTGAAAGTACTTACCATAACCTCCGTTGAGCGTGACGAGATGTAGTGCCAAGCTTTTGTCAACTAGTTCAAAGTGTATTTACTTACTTAATCTAGACTCAACTTAGAAGGAATGAGTAGTACTCAGAGCAAAAGAAATGCTCTGATACCATTCTGTCACGACCGCACTTGCTAAGGATAGCAAATTCGGGAAAACCGCGACTAAGGGAGGGAATTTAGGAGCGGGATTTAGAAAGGGGCATATTCGTTTTCTTGATGACTCGACTTGTATAAAGAAATCAATCGAAATATCTAGATATCAATGAAGGCCACAAGGGGACCGTACATAATATTATTCAAAGGGGTACTCAACGAGTTTGAGTACATTATTAAATAGTACATATTGTTTTGACAGATAACATAATGTCTTAGTAAAATCAGTGTTTGCAGCGGAATAATAATTTGAATATATGTATGAAGACATATACTCTACTCTGAGGTACTCATCCTAGATTGACAGAAGCTCCGCTTGCACACTACATCCTCGATCACAGCTCAACCTGCACATTTATAAATACATGCAGGGCTAAGTACAGGAGTACTTAGTGGACACTTGCCGAAATTTACATACATGCATAATATTTTATTGTCAAGCCTTTCAATAGTAGTAAGATACGAGGGTTTTCCTTTAAAGACTCGTATTTACCAAACATAATATCATTTCTTTCATCAATAACCCGCGCAGGTATTTTATATCATTAATTACCATATCAGTAACTCGTGCCGAGAGGGAGGCCTCCCTCTACGGACACTATGATCGGCCAACCCGCTAGATGACTCACGATCACAAAGTGTACACTAATTCCGAAGGGATTTGCGGTCCCATCCAGAATCCGAATTCGATTAACATCAGATAGGCAATTAATAATAAAACATAAAGCATTTAGGCATTGACAATATCATTTAAATTCATAAGCATAAAGTCTTAACAATTCTAATATATAATTTTAGTTTATACGTAGAAAGCCTACCTGAATAGCAGACTCACGGTTTAGCTCTAACTCTGGTGCTTGACCTTTAATCCGAGAAAATAAAATAAGATTCTAATTCTCGAAAAATCTCAATAAATGAGGATGCGTGAAATGATTATGCATGACTCATATTCCTTTAATTAAATTATGAGATGCTAATCCTATTTAAGGAATTAAAGCTCGTCTTATGAGGTCGGATTATTAATCTTTAATAATCTACTCATCTTAAAATAATCTAATTCACTTACTAATTAATAATTAGTAAGTCTTAAAATCTTCTCTAATTAAATTTAATAGAATAATTATGAAGACCCAATTAAAATAAAATAATCAAGGCCCAAAAGGAATTTAATTCGAGCCCAAAAGAATAAATTCGAAGCCCAGTGCATTAATAATATTAGGCCCAACATCAATTAATTTATAGAGCCCAACACATGAGGCCCAAGATAATAAAATCATGAAGCCCAATAAGTGAGCCCATCATCACCCTTAAAATAATTAGTAAATTTTAATATTAATCTTATCTCGTCAAAACCTTAGACTCAAAACATTATCACATACTACCATTTAGGTTCGAAACTATTTATTCGAACATCAACATGCGCATTAATCATAACTCGTTCTATTTATGTCATCAAGTCAAATATTCCGTCATTTAAAAAAAAACAAAACCTATAATATTACATAGATAAATTATATCATCATAGATCATGCTTTCTCATACATAAAACAATTTAATCCTTTTCAAATAATCCATATTAATAAGTCGTTTGAAAAGAATTAATTTAAATGAGAGTTTAACTCAAAATATTTTATTTTATAATCCCTTTATAAATACTTGAAATAAAGAACTCCATTTAAATAATTAATTTAAAGGTCAATATATAATTAAATTAATCAAGCTCAATTTAAATTAATAATTAAGAGCTCAAATAATTTAAATAGATATAAGCCCAAATTAATTAGATAAATTAAGTCTATCATGTTTTTCTTTGAATAAGCCCCAAACAATTAAATTAAAATAGGCCCAAATAAGAAAGCCCAAAATTTTCGGCCCAAACCCGGCTCAAACCCGGCCCAAACCCAGCTGAAACCCGGCCCAAACCCAGCTCCCTTTTCTAACCTAAATATACACACACCAAATACACTCAAACACACACATTAGCTGCGCCCCATCTCTTCTTTCTCACTCTCTCTCTCGCCTTTCTCTCTCGGACCTCTCTCTCTCGTTTTCTGCCGTTCTGCCGCCGCCGCTGCCGTTCAACGGCGCCGTCGCCGCCGGCGAGCGGCGCGGCTTCTCCTTCTCTCTCCCTGAACTTTTCCCCCCTCTTCTCCTCTATCTCTCTCGCTCAATCTCGGCCGCTGGAAAGGCACAGCAAGCGCAACCACGCCGATGTGCCGCCATCGCCGGGCCGCCGCCTGCTCCCTCATCCTCGCGGCAGATCCGCCGCCGCCGTTCAACGCCACGGCCGCCTGGAGCTGCTGCTGTTCGCCTGAGGTCGACGGATCTGGCCTTCAGTCGTTCGTCTTGCTCGGAGTTCCCGTCGCCGTTGGCTTGCCCGGAGTCGCCGCTGGCTGGCCCGCGATCGACGGCCAGCAGCTCGCTGGAGGAGCCGAGCACCGTCTCACAAAGGTAAGCCCCGGATCTCCCTATTCTCATTTCATTTTAAATTAAAAACTGAAACTCCTCTTTCCCTTTCTTGGCAGATCGGAGACAACCGCGGCTCCGTCGCCGTCCGTCAACCGCCGGCGACGACGAGCCACCGAGGCTGCCCTCCCCCTGACCTCGACTCACACACGCAATCAGCCAACACAAAGGGTTTTTGTGCGAGAATCATATACTGTAATTGCTCAAATAAAAGTTTTAACTCTTTCCTTGTAACTTCAGTTCACAAGTACATATTTAGTAACTGTAAATCTATGAATTTGCTACTCATTTTCTTCATTTATCAAAGCATATGTAAATCTGAGTTAATGAGCATGTGTTGGTATTCTGGAGTTGATGTATACAATTGAAGGATATTATAATATATAAATTAGAAATATAAACCTTGAATGATGAAAGATGTGGTGTCGTTTCTTGGCTGCGAGAGAGATGGTAGATGAATGTGAGAGGTGGGAATTGGCTGAAAAATGGTGTAGGTTATAAAAGAAAAAATGGGGTGGCTTGGATGGAAATTCTTCAACTTACAGGTATGAACACTTTCAGCCTGCATGTAAGACTGAAGAATTTCCTTCAGCATGCGCTCCAAATTTCTTCAGCATGCTTTAGGATTCAGCATGCTTAAGATTATTCTAATTAAAATATCTAAGAGATTAATATATTAATTATATGGTTCCAAACTCATTTAAATACATTTAAGACATATAAGCCTAATTCTTATTGAAGCATAAAATCCATTTGAGCTTGCTTCTAACATAAAATAAATTACTCATGGGCTTAAGTAAACAATCGATAAAAGATTCATATTTAACACTTCAGTGTTAAATTCTCCACAATAAATTAATGGACTCAAAATATATTTTGAGTGCATCATCTATTGAAAATAAAAAAAAAATAAATCATCACATATATAAATTATCAAATTTATATAAGTTCGTATTTTATTAATGGAAGCTGAACTCTAATTACCATAATAAATCCTTAAATCAGTAATTAAAAGTATATAATCCTTAATAAAAAGTCGGGTCATTACAAAATTGTATATAGATATAACATAAATTACTATATTTCTTTGACTTTTATATCATAAATATTTATTATTAATCGTTAGAAAAAATGAAAACATATTATTATCAAATTAAAAAGTAAAGTATTAAAGTTTAAAAATCAATTATTAAGAAAGTGTTCGGTTAATCGGACCAACCCACTCGGTTTTCGGGCCAACCCTATCGGGCTCGGGCTATTTTCGGTTCGGGCCATTCGGGCTAAATATTTTTCGGGCTAAAAATTTTCAGCCCTAACCCACCTTTTTTATCGGTCTATTCGGGTCGACCCGTCGGTTTCGGGCTTTTTTGACATCCCTATGGGCTACCATGAAAATACTTTTAAGTGTATAAAATAGGAACAAATCATGGTCATTAGATCATAGTGAATTAATGGCCCAGATCAAATTATATGGAGATCCTAAATTCGTAACTGTTTCCCTTGCAATTTATACGTTTTTCTTATTACGAACCGAAAGTACTTTTGTACGAATTATATTCTATGCACGAATCTGAAGTTCTTTTGTTACGAATTATGTTCTGATTAGGCAAATTTCAAGTCACAAGATCAACCAAGATCTAATGGCTAGGATTTGTTCCTATTTTATACACTTAAAAATGTTCTTATTTTAACCCACCCCAATATATATATATATATATATATATATATATATATATATATATATTGTGTGGTTCTAGAGAAAACTACATTATTTGTGAGAACGTGAGAACCATCAAATCTAATGCATCCACTGTAAAAATTAATGCATTTGCTGTTAAAATTAATGCACTCAACAAAATAAAAAAAAAAAAATTGCTCCCTTCAGGATTTGAACACAGGATCTGCATTCATCCAACAAGATGATGTATCCACCGTAAATCTTGATGATCGAATTGCTGAAAATGGTTCTTCGTTCTTCTTTTATTTAGTGGTTTTTTCTTGAACCTCTCCCTATATATATATAGGGAGAGGTTCAAGAAAGAACCATAAATAAAAGAAGACCAGAGAACCATTTTCAGCCATTCGATCATCAAGATCTACGGTGGATGCATCATCTTGTTGGATGAATGCAGATCCTGGGTTCGAATCCTGAAGGGAGCATTTTTTTTTAAATTTTTTTAGTGCATTAATTTTAGCAGCAAATGCATTAATTTTTACAGTAGATGCATTAGATTTGATGGTTCTCCCGTTCTCACAAATAATGTAGTTCTCTCTAGAACATATATAAAGGGGAAGGATAGGCTAAAAACAGCTCTTAATAAAATAGAAATAGATTTACTCATAATTTAACGATTGAGATTTAATCTTAGGAGGTGTTTTTATTTGTATTTGTGTATATATATTTTAACTCACCCATATATATTTAGAGTCAACTTGTGAGATAGCCATATTGAGCAATGAAACTCAATATTTGGCCACGCATTTACAATTAAAACACAAAATTTGGTCATTTTTTACGTTTTAAGACTGTTTTGCCCTTAATTAGAGCGGATCGGATTCGAATTTGCGCACGGGTTAAGTACACTTGGCACTATTAGTGCCAAAAGTACCAACAGAAGAAAAAAAAATCCAAGTAAATTGGTATTTTTGGCACAAATGACAATATCAGTACCAAAAGTGGAAAAAAAAGTAAATTGGTACTTTTGACAAATTTGGTAATATTAGTGCCAAAAGTATCATTCGATAATGAAACCCTAATTGGGGAATCTAAACTCTAAATGGAGAATTTATAATCTACGGGTAAGTGTTCAAAATGGTCATATGACTGCACTCATCTATATAAGACAAGACAGTGTATCAGCACGAGTATATGACACTATTGGCACTAATATGATCACTAGTACCATTCGTGCAGCACAATAGGCGTGACATACCGGTAAAATGATAGTTTGGACAGAACGCGTAAAATATGGTCAAATTTTGTGTTTTTTAAATCAATGGCCAAAAATTATATTTGCTGATTCAAAATGGCCATATAAGTGCATATTTTTTCTATATATATATATTATGATGATTTGTATTTGTGTACTTTTGAAAGGAAAAAAAATCAAGATTCTTTTTCCATTTCATATTGATTTATCTATTTATTTTGGAATTTTTGTTAAAGTCGAAAGTCTAACCAAATAATTCCCCTAAACAAACACATCATCAAACGAAATTTAAGAATTTTATGGCAGCGTACACATTCATGAATCAAAGCACGCAAAGAAAAAAAAGCATCACAATTTCATTTTCAATTTTAGAAACCAAGAACTACACATAAGAGACCAGAAAACAAACAAATGAACATGCATCCGTACCAGAAATATTGATTCATTCTTTTCAACATTAATTTAAGTGTACTATAATTTATTATAATGATGTACAAATGAGTGATCTGACTGATTTTATTGTTAGAATTTGTCACGCCATTATTGACTTTCATTATTATAATGGGTTTACCCAGTGAGTAGAGACGACTGCGTCAAAATGAAATGGACCTTGCTACGAAACAACGCAGCACCAAACGGTCCAAACCTGGCCAGACCGCTGCATGCGATCGATGATATCTCCCAATATTTTCTAAAGTCGTCTTCCTCTCTCTCTCTCTCTCTCAACTCGGATCTGAAATGAATTATTTTAGGTAGTGAACAGTCACGTTGACGTGACTATAGTGATAGTATAGCATGGCAATGCAATATGCTACATGAATTAATTAATACAAATATTTACATTAATTCAAGGATTATGATCAAATAAAAATCTCATGTAATATTAAAATTACAATTCATTTGTACTTAATTATAAAGTCATTGCCCTTTCATAATTTTGAATTCGAATCCCATAAGGGACGCAATTGAGCCACGGAAATACAATTTCTTTATATGTTTTTTTAAAACCACAATTACTCTATATATTAATACAAAGTTAGTAATTTTTACTATAACCCAACTCATTAATTCAATAGCATAACTACATCAATTGAATATTAATTAACATAAATTGCCTCTTTACGGGGACTTGGTTATGGGTGAAAATGATATCCATTCATTTTTAAATGAAAAACATAAAAAATACTCACCTCTTACAAAATATATAAATTACACTCATTTAAGATTTTTTTACTCTTATGTCGAGCACTAATGCTTGATCATTGATGCTCGACTCGCAGTGGTTGAGTATGCCGAGCATTAATGCATTTTCTAAACAAGCTTGACCATTAATGTTCGACTGATCGACTCGCAGTGGTTCGAGCATGTCGAACATTAGTGGTAAAATCGAGCAATAGTGTATTTACCACTAATGCTTGACATTCTCGACTCGCATTGATAGAGCGTGTTGAAGAAAGTTCGCAATTCGATTAATATCAAATAACTTAAAAATCTATATAAGTAAAGGCAATTTTGTTCTTTCAAACTTAAAATAAATACTAGTTTTTATAATTTTTTATAGTAAATATTTTTTAATTTTTATCTTTGGGGATGGGTAAAAATTACCATAGACTCTTTAGTTATTAGGGTAACAGTTTTAATTATTTTATACGAGCATATGACTTTTGTAAATCTTAAAAATTCCGAAAAATTATGTGTACTATAAATGGTAAAAATTATGTAAATTTGAATGCACAGTACATCTACTTAATTAGAATTGATCGAGTATGTCGGAAAAAGTTTGTGATTCGAATAATATAGAGAAGCGTTAAAATGCAGATATCTATTTATGAAGTAGAGGCCCTTAGAGTTTACCTCTTAATTTTCGACATTGGCCCAAATATCCCCCCCGTCCATAAACATGGTGCATTTAAACCCAATCAAGAGACGGTCGTTTGTCGCCGTTTACTTAATTTTATTTTTGAAATGGGTTTAAATGCAAAAAAAATAAAATAACACACACACACACACACACACACACACACACACACATATATATATATATATATATATATATATATATATATATATATATATCCGCGAGTTCATAAGAATTTAAAGTAAAGTTTATCAAAATGTACTAACTTGTAAATTCCTTCTCACTTCTCAACACATTTGAGCTTCTCAATTGAACTTTCCCCTATATATATATATATATATATATATATATATATATTAGGTTTTATTGAGAAGCTCAAATGTGTTGAGAAGTTGAGAAGCAATCTAATAGATGAACATGTCAATTAGTTTTTATGAACACGAGTTTGATCTGGGGTTCGATCCTTGGCGGTGACGTATTTTATTCGTATGTTCGTTAGTTATATTTGGTATGGTCAAAGAATTTATTGATCTAGGGTCTAATTGCCATGTTCATCAAAATGTACTAACATGTTCATCTATTAGATTGCTTCTCAACTTCTCAACACATTTGAGCTTCTCAATTGAACCACTCCCTATATATATATATATATATATATATATATATATATATATATGTATATATATATGAGTGGATTTGAAAATAGCCACTTCAAAATAGTACATTTAAAAATTGACCACATTTGCCATTTTACCCTTCACATAAAAAATATAAACATTATCCACTCACAACTAGCATTAATTTTAGTTGTGAATTTAAGTTTTAAAAGTCGAATTCACAACTGAAAAACTAATGGTGGTTGTGAATTCGAATTTTAAAGTTTGAATTCACAATTAGAAATATTGTTAGTTGTGAATTCGAGGTTTAAAAACTCAAATTCACGACTAGCATTATTTCTAGTTGTGAATTCAAATTTTAAAATTTGAATTCACAACCGGCAATAGAGTTGGTTGTGATTTACGATTAACACTAGCAATTCAGTTGTAAATTCTAGTTTTAAAACTCGAATTCACAATTAAAATAACTAGTTGTGAATTTGAGCTTTTAAACTTGAATTCACAACCAACACTAATGCTTTAGTTGTGAATTCTACTTTTAATTGTGAATTCATAGATTTAGTTGTGAATTCATAGATCTTGTTGTGAATTCAAGAATATTAAGTTGTGAATTTAAAAATATTAAATTATGAATTTATAGATCTAATCGTAAATTCAATAATATTAAGTTGTGAATCTAAAAAGTGCGTAACAACGTGTCTAATGCTGAATAATACTACACCATGATAAAATTATTAAGAAAATCAATACAAAAAAAAAACACAAAATTACCGACGGAGAAGGAAAATTGAGAGCGATTAGAAATTTGCAAAATAATTTCGTGAATCCCCATAATCATCATTGTTAATTCATGTACCGATATAACCAAGCCGAAAAAGGCAACAAAAACAAAATAGAACCAACAAGCAACAAAAACCGTGAGGGTGAGAGAGAGATAATGAACTGCTTCCAAAGTGAATTAAAATAATTTCGTGGCTATTATCAAATTCTAAAACCATAAATATAACTAAAAAATAGCAATTAGATTAGTTTTGGGTAGGAAATGAACTGCTTCCAAAGTGAATTAAAATAAGCTGCTGCATATGTGTTTGTGTGAGGGTGAGAGAGAGATAATGAGGGAAATGATGTCGTGAGGGGGATAGAGAGTGGCCAATTTTTTTTAATTTTAATGTTAAGGGTAATTTTATATTTTTACATAAACAGTGGCCACATTTTAAAGTTTTTATTTGAGAGGATAATTTTTAAATTTACTATATAAAAATGGCCAATTTCATATATTACATATATATATATAGAGAGAGAGAGAGAGAGAGAGAGCCCGAGGGTTTTTTAGGACATTAACTTCGGTTGATTTAAAAATTATGACAATAACTTTCGAACTTGTAAAAATAGGACACTAACTAATAAGAGTTGCACCCGCAGGACATTTCTCGGCCAATTATCGAATTTTCGGACTTACCTGCACGGAGCAATCACATGACATCCTACCTGGAGCCATAAAAATGACGTGCTTGCCACATAAATCAATCCCTCCGTGCGGGTTGTTATGTGCTTGGGCCGTGCGGAAAAGTCCAAAATTTCGATAATTGGTCGAGAAATGTCCTGCGGGTGCAACGCTTATTAATTAGTGTCCTATTTTTACAAGTCCAAAAGTTATTGTCCTAATTTCCAAATCAACCGAAGTTATTGTCCTAAAAAACCCTCGGGTACATCTACTTAATTAGAATTCACTAATTAATACCTAAATAGAGTTTATTAATTATAATTAAAATTTAGTTAGCAAGTGATATAAAATTGAGTTGAATTGGCTAGAAATACGTACAGTGGAAGTGAAGGGGGGCCTTTCAAGTATTCCATATCTCCAAGTGGGTCAGACAATAATTGTCAACGGTTTTGATCATTGCATGGAAACCAGTAGCTCCCTAAAACTAGCTACCGTTTCAACTTATTTTATCCTATTTTTGCACTCGTGATTCCTTCTATATAAACACCCTTTGCTTTCTTCCTGATCCCACCATTAATTCATTACACATCCCCTTGTGATACTATATTCTTCACGTGAAATTTTTATATCCAGGTGCGCGTATACGTATATATAATAACTCCATCAGTATCACTCTCATAATTAACTATTTATCAGCGTCTAACACTTTGAGTTGCAACGTGTTGACAGATAGAAAATTATAAGCAGTAAAGTAAAGAATGTCTCCGGCAATTGCATTAATGTCGAGGGCGAGGAACGATGATCCGTCGGAAAATTTGTACGAGAAAGGTGTCAAAAACATGTACGAGAATGGAATCGAGCATGTTCCTCGCAAGTACGTACTGCCCGCTTCGGAGCGCCCGAATGTTGTAATAAGCGACAGCCCTGATGACCTCGTCGGTCTTCACCTTCCCGTCATCGATTTTGCTCAGTTGCAAGGCCCCGACCGCTCCCAGGCCCTTCAGTCCCTCGCACACGCCTGCGAAAACTTCGGCTTTTTTCAGGTTTCCTGCCGATCAGATTCTTGATTTCTTTTCTTTCCTTTTTTATTTATTTATTTATTTTAATTAATGGATGTTCGCAGCTTGTGAATCATGGTATAGCGGAGGAGGTGACGGAGAAGATGGTGAATGTGGGGAAGAGGTTCTTCGAGATGGCGTTGTCGGAGAGAGAGAAGTACATGACGGGCGATATAAAGGCGGCGGTGCGGTACGGGACGAGCTTCAATCAGAATCAGGACGGCGTGTTTTGTTGGAGGGACTTTCTGAAGCTCAACTGTCACCCTCTGCCCCAACACCTGCCTCATTGGCCGTCTTCCCCTCTGCACTTCAGGTACTTACTTGAAATACTAGTAATTAACCCCAAATTTTGATTAATTAATTTGAGTAATTAAGTTGAATGACGTAAGCAGGCAGTCAGCGGCATGTTATGCAGAGGAAACAAGAGCGTTGTTCGTAATGGTGGTGGAGGCCATCCTAGAAAGCCTAGGGCTAAACAACAAAACAGAAAAAGAATCAATTTTGAAAGAAATGGAAGATGCAAGCCAGCTAATGGTGGTGAACTGCTACCCGCCATGCCCGCAGCCTGATTTGACAGTGGGAATGCCACCTCACTCCGATTACGGTTTCCTCACGCTCCTACTCCAGGATGACGTGGAAGGCCTGCAGATTCTACACAAACATCGTTGGCTCACCGTTCGTCCCATCCCCGGATCCTTCGTTGTCAATGTGGGCGACCACCTCGAGGTACGTGCCACTGCCCCATTTTTTAAAACTCCAACTCCACAATAAAATAAGCCCAGCTTCCTCACCATTTTTATTTTCAATAGAATGAAAATAAAACAAAAATAGCTTAAATTATCTATAATAATCAAGGTGCTTCCAAAATTTTAGTCAATTAAAATAAACAAGAGATTATCCTTATTATCTATTAGTTAATACTAGCTTTTCTTTATTGCAGATATTCAGCAATGGGCAGTACAAGAGCGTGTTGCATAGAGTGTTGGTGAATTCGATGAATTGTAGGGTTTCAGTGGCTTCTTTACTTAGTTTCCCGTTCACGACGACAGTAAGACCGGCGGCCAAGCTGATTACAGAGACCAATCCGAGGCGGTATAAAGACACTGATTTTGCTACTTTCCTAGAGTATATCAAATCTTGTGACTCCAAGAACAAAAGTTTCCTTCAGTCCAGGAGATTTGAGTTAAACGATGAGTCTAGCTAGGGTAAAAGAATTAAATTAAAGGACATAGACACCGTTTTTGTTGTTTTGACTTTTGTAGCACCAATTATATAAAAATTATTAGCTGGTGGTGTAACAAGTGCCCGCGACGGTTGACGTGCAACATCTATATTATAGAGTGGAGAATTATCATGTAAAATAATAATTTATGTTTTTCCATTAAAATCATCTTTTTATTTCTAAAGGATTTCAGCGAATGAGTTAAAGAGTAAAGATAATAATAATGGTTATTGTTACCATTCCACTTCTTTGTTTGATTTCATTTCTTTTCAATTTCTCTACTTGAACCAAACAAGCACTTATAATTCTAAAATAAATAATTATAAAATATTGAAATTAATATTAAAATATAATAAATTGTGAAATATAGAATCCCATATCTGTAGAACATATGATGAGACGTGTGCTGCAAAGAGTGTATATACGTAAAGCAGGAACAACCACACGAACATAAATAAACAAAAATAGCAAAAACGACACAAGAACTTGGTAGCCTAATTTGGTGATAAGACGCCTACATCTAGAAAGCCATACCAATTGGGAAACAATCCACCTTATTACGTCAAGTAACTTCCCGAAACTCCACCAACGATAGACTGCTAGATATGTATACCACACGCAACTTTGACGTGAGTATTGACACTCACTATATACCCTTAATAAACAAGATACTCAATAATGTTTAACCTCACAAAAATACTCTACTATTTGCCCTAGTACTGGAACTCGTAATAAAAAATACACAGGCTGATAGCACTCTTCAAATATGTGAATAATATGAATGAGGTAAAGTAAATATCAACTACTCCATCTTTTTTGAACATATGATGACTTTTAAATACTATCCAAACAGTAGATCTTAATTTATGGGTTGGGTAAGATATATTCATTGCATAAAGATACGTTCCTTAAATAAAGAAGTTGTCTAGTAGAATAAATTTAGTCCAAAAAAAAAACTGTCATATATATCAGACACTGCATCATGAATATCATACTTCAAAAGGTGATGCGGAACAAAAAATTCATCTACCTACAATGACAAATTTTAAGTCAATGTATAAGCATACATTGACAGTACCCCCATTCATGAATGAAGCATTCTGCATTCATATCTATACTATATTATATTAAAAGATTAAGGTTTCAAATTGATTTCACAATTGAGTGGAAATTTTGTAATTATAATAAAGTTGAAGGTTTATTTGTAAATTATATTTTATCTTTTTTTTAGCTTTTTTTTTTGTTTTGTTTCATTCTAAAATTGTGAAATTCGTATAATTATAAAATATTTAATATGCATACCAAATTAAAGATCACGATAAAAGCATTAATTTAATACTCGCTCCTTTGCTTAGAAGTGTATCACATTTTTCATTTTCGTCCGTCCCATAAGACCCCATTTTTCTCTTTTTAACCACAACCACTCATTTCTACATAACCTCACAATCAATTCAACCACACAACCACTCATTTCCACTCAACACGTACATTATGTACCAACATTTTCTTAAAACATGCGTCATCCCATATGTGATACACACTTATAGGACAGAAGGAGTATATTTTATGTAAATATTTGATTTAAAATGTAAAATTTACATTTAGTTAAGGATTAAAATTTTAAAAAAAATCTCTCATTTGTCATCTTTTTCAGAATAAATCTATTTTTTTAGTTTTACTTTTATTTTCATTTTTTAACTTTTTTTTTTGCCTTTTCATAATATCAATTTTTATTATTGTGAATTCTTTATTTTTATTTTTTCAATATTCAGCTTAAATATATTTAGTTAAAATTAATTTTTTATATATATTTTTCATGTAAATGTTAATATGTTATTAATGTGTCAATATTTTTTGTAGGCACGAAAATTTTATTGGTATAGCGTTGATTTACAAATTACAAGCATGATGATAGCGATAATACAATTGTTACGTACATAGAAATAAGAAACAATAGGGCCGAATGGCCCTATTCAACATACAACATCAAATTTTGTCCACCATTTGAAAAAACATAAATTTTGGCCATTTTTTGTATGTCATGACTATTCTACCCTTCTCTCTCTCCTCTCTCTTTCTCATCTCCCTCTCTCTCTCTCTCCAGCGGCTGCGCGGCAGCGGCGCCGAGCTTGGAGAATTCGTCGGACCTCTCGCGGTGGTGGTGGAGGAGATCCTCCCTCTCTCTCTCTCTCTCCAGCGGCTGCCGCTCTCTCATCTCTCTTTCTCATCTTCCTCTCTCTCTTTCCAGCGCGCCGCCTGGGCAGAATTCGTCGGAGTAGAGGATGAGGCGGCGGCGGCAGATCTGATCTGATAAGGCGGCGGCGGTGGATCTGATCTGATCGTTGCGCCGCCTCCTCCATCGGCAGATCTGATCTCCGCCTCCTTCGATTTCAGCCATGGCAGATCTGCTCTGATCTGTGTGTTGCACGTATGGCACACTTCCCCCTAGGGTTTAGATATTCCATTTAGGGTTTAGATTATCCATTTGAGGTTTAGATGTTCCATTTATGGTTTAGATTATCCATTTAGGGTTTAGATGTTCCATTTAGGGTTTAAATGATGTTGTTGTTTCTGTATTTGTGCTGCACGAATGGCACTTATGGCACTATTAGTGCCATAAGTGCCCAAAATGATTATTTTACTTGGTTTTATTTTGGATTTTTGTTGGCACTTATGGTTCCGTTGGCACTTATGGCACTATTAGTACCATAAGTGCCAACGGAAATCCAAAATAAAATCAAAATAAAATCTTGGCACTTATGGCACTAATAGTGCCATAAGTGCCTAACCCGAGCCGGCACGCGACCCGCGTGCCTGATCCTACCCGGTCCGCCTCATTAAGGGTAAAAACGTCCAAATCAATAAAAATGGCCAAAAATTGTGTTTTTTCAATGTGTGGCCATAAATTGTGTTTTATGCTTCATTTTGGCTACTTCAAAATTTTACTCTAATGAAACAATAGGGCCGAATGGCCCTATTCAACATACAACATCAAATTTTGTCCACCATTTGAAAAAACATAAATTTTAGCCATTTTTTGTATGTCATGACTATTCTACCCTTCTCTCTGTTTCCTCTCTCTTTCTCATCTCCCTCTCTCTCTCTCTCCAGCGGCTGCGCTATCTCCTCTCTCCTTCTCATCTCCCTCTCTCTTTCTCCAGCGGCTACGCGGCAGCGGCGCCGAGCAGAAGTCACCGGAGCAGATCTGATCGCAGCTGATCTGGTCGCAGCGGCGGTGCCAAGCAGATCTGATCGCAGTTGATCTGATCGCAGCGGCGGAGCTGATCTGATCGCAGCGGCGCCGAGCAGAAGTCAGCGGCAGAATTCGTCGGAGTAAAGGATGAGGCGGCGGCGGTGGAGGAGATACGATCCTCTGAAACGCGTGGAGGAGGGATTGGTCAGGTGGCAGATGATGAGGCGGCGGCGGCGGCAGATCTAATCTGATGAGGCGGCGGCGGTGGATCTGATCTGATCGTTGCGCCGCCTCCTCCATCGGCAGATCTGATCTCCGCCTCCTTCGATTTCAGCCATCGACAGATCTGATCTGATCTGATCTGTGCTGATCTGATCTGTGCTGCACGTATGACACTTATGGCACTAATAGTGTCATAAGTGCCATAAGTGCACACTTCCCCCTAGGGTTTAGATGTTCTATTTAGGGTTTAGATGTTCCATTTAGGGTTTAAATGATGTTGTTGTTTCTGTATTTGTGCTGCACGTATGGCACTTATGGCACTATTAGTGCCCAAATGACCATTTTACTTAGTTTTATTTTGAATTTTCGTTGGCACTTATGGCACTAATAGTGCCATAAGTGCCAAAATGACTATTTTACTTGGTTTTATTTTGGATTTCCGATGGCACTTATGGCACTAATAGTGCCATAAGTGCCTAACCCGACCCGGCACGCGACCCGCGTGCCTGATCCTACCCAGTCCGCCTCATTAAGGGCAAAAACGTCCAAATCAATAAAAATGGCCAAAATTTGTGTTTTTTCAATGTGTGGCTATAAATTGTGTTTTATGCTTCATTTTGGCTACTTCAAAATTTTACTCATATTTAATTGACTATTGTACATGTTGGCCTCCCAATTTTTGGGTTTTTTTTTTAATTTAATTTTATTTTATATACATCTATATATGTGTGTGTATAAATAAGTAATACAAGAAAAATATAATAGATTGTTTTAATAATTATAATATCCATGTTAATTGTTTAACATTTTACATTAATTGTCTCCAATGGGACACCAAGCTGTGCAAACTCCTGTCTACGAACAGTGAGGTTCAGGGTTCAAACCCCCTCCCCCCAAAAGTCAAAAAAACATTTTACATTAATTTATTAAATTTATATGTTATTTTCATCCTATTTTTCTTTCTTAGTTAATTTTTAGTATTGAATTTAGATCCTCAAGTTAAAGTAAAATTACGAATTATTAATAATAAAAAGTAGTTTATTTGTTTAGAAGATGAAACAGTTTTTTTTTTTTTAATGCATAAAAATATACATGTCTTTATATGCTTTTAATGTAATTGATGTTGAATTAATTGAATTGCGAATAACTATTTATTATGTTACGTGACTATTAAAAAAAAGAAATACATGAAAATGAATTGTACGGACTGATAAATTTTTTTTGCTTCGTGGACTTTTGCCTCGAACCCCGTGCAAATATTTTCAGAAGCCAGAGTTCAAAAAATTCAGCCCCCCAATGTTCAATTCTGGATCCAGCCCCCTGCGCGTTGGTGCATGGACGAGTTAATCACTACAAAAAATCAAGAGATTATCGACGGCAAAATGCCGTCGGTAATAAAACACGGCCGCCGGTAAATCACGCTACCGACGGTGGTGCCGCCGGCAATTTGCCGCCGCTAATCGACTCGTCAGTAACGACATTACCGACGGCGACCGGCGGCCGCCGGCAATTAACGGCGGCACAGCCGCAGCAATTTCCGCCGTTAAACGGCGGAGCAATGCCGGCGAATTAGCGGCGGCCTATGTTGCATAGGTACGGGGGCGATACGATACGAGTACGGGGATATGGGTTTTTAAAAATTATAGGGTGCGATTCAGCAATGATACATCTAATTATTAAAATTTTATGATATAAAATGCTTATAAAATATATACAATTTAAATTTTCTTAAATTAATTATATGTAATTTACATTTTATTTTACCCAAAAGTTAAGCATTTTCAATTATATAAGTTAATTGAGCAACAATATAACGATTCAAATATTATTAGTCCAATATATAAGTCATAACTGAAAATAAAATTATCAAAATAAACTTGTGTAGGCCTTTCGTGCACGAGATACGTGAATTTCGCCTATGGAATTTGCGAATCCGGTTTATTTTTATAAATTATTTTAAAAGATATGCCACGTGGCGAATCGGGTGCGAATCCGACGAGAATCCGAGAGAATCGCACCCTAAAAGAATCTGATTCGCCGTACATGCTAATTTTTGAAGAATCCGTGCATCATAGGCGGCGGCATTATTGCCGTCGGTGATTTCCACCGGCGTCCGGTGGAGATCGCCGGAGTTGGCCGGACTATTAGCGACGGCGTTTGCCGCCGCTAATTACCGGCGGCATTAATGTCGTCGGTAATAAACCACCGCCGTCCGGTGGCGCATCGCCGGAGGGGGCCGGCCTATTAGCGAGGGCAAATGTCGTCGGTAATTAGCGACAGCATTTTGCCCTCGGTAATGTTTTTAATTTTATTTTATTTATTTATTTTATCTATTTATTTATTTATTTATTGTATATTCTCAATTTATTTCCGTATTTATACGGTATTGCATACTTTAGACGAACTTTCCAGTGGGTCACCCATCTTGCTTGTGCTCTGTGTCAAGCGCGCTTAACTTTGAAATTCTTTTCGAGTGGTCACCAGTACAGAACACTCGTATTCCTGATCTTTGTTCTGGTGGACCAACATTGCAGGTCTTATTCTTCAAGAATGAAGTTTTGTTTCTCCTAAACACATGGTTAGGAGGTAAGAACTTCCGATGATTATCAAACCACGATTATTTTCCACTCATCGGTAAAGTGAATGCTTCTGTATTCTCCATGCAGTGTGGACATGCCAATTTCCCAGCTGTACCCCACCCAGACAACATAGCGTACGCTGGAAAATCACTGATAGTCCATATCAGAGCTGCTCGCATCTGAAAATTTTGCTTCAACGATATGTCGTAAGTGTTCACACCAACCTCCCATAGAGATTTTAACTCTTGTATCAGTGGCTGTAAGAAAACGTCCAACTTCATCTTTGGGTTTGATGGCCCAGGCACGAGGACTGTGAGAAACATGAATTGTTCTTTCATGCACAACCACGGAGGCAAGTTATACAGCGTGACAATAACTGGCCAAGAAGAATATTGACGCCCTGATTGTGTAAATGGGGCAAAACCATCTGTAGAGAGGCCCAATCTCACATTTCTGATCTCCTCGGCGAATCCAGGAAAGACTGAATTCAAGTGTTTCCATGTCGGAGAGTCGACTGGGTGGCGCATTATCCCATCATCTGTGGAGGTCGCATGCCACCGCATATTTTCAGCAGTTGCAGGAGATGCAAACAATCTCTGCAATCGGGGCGTCAAGGGAAAATAGTGCATTTGTTTGGCGGGCACCTGTTCTTTCGGCGACTTCCAGATGCACACAAATTCTCCTTATATCGTGATTGGTCACAGAACATACAATTATGTAGCTCACTAGTTTCCCCCCAATACAACATGCAGTTATTAACATAGCAATCAATCTTCTCTACAGGCAAACCCAAACCACGCAGATTTCTTTTCTTACTATAGAAGTCTTCTGGACAGTTGTTACCCTGCGGTAAAGCAACTTTCATCATCGAAGACATCTGATTGTAAGTCCTCTCTGACATGTGGCTTTCAGCCTTTATGCTCATGAATTGAGTCATCCAACTTAATTGTGTGTACGTGTCACATCCTGCGTACAATGGAGTATCTGCTGCATCCAACATGTTATAATCTATTGAGCGTCATTATTGGGCGGCTGCTCCAGATTTGGAGGATCTTGATAATTACTAGGTCCAGCATGGTCATGCACCATCCTTTCGTAGGTATTGTATAATCCATCATCCTCATCCATTATAACATGTTCTCTCGGCATATACAGCGGTGCTTCGCCGTGAGAAACCCAATTTGTGTAATTCAGGACAAATCCACGCCTACTAACATGTTTTCTGACCGTAGGTACATCTAAATACACTTGATTCTTGCACTTCTTACACGGGCACCTAATGTTACCTTGTCCATCTGTGTATGCCGTTTGATTTCTCGCCCACTCAAGGAAAAACTCAAGCCCCGTTTCAAATGCAGTACGATCATTGTATCTCGCGTACATCCACATACGATTATCACTCATTCTTGCAAATTCTAATTGAAAAAAATAAATAAAATATAATAAATTACTTGAAATCTAACAAAATTTCGACAGCATAACCCCACTATCCTAACTACCAATTGCTCGACTCTACCAGCAGCTATAGTGACCATAGTGGTCCTAATTTACTAAGCCTATACTAGGTCTACCCGGCCCCCCAATGTCGAAGCAATAATACAATACAAATAAAAGCAATAAAAATCAGGGTAATTAAATTAAAAACAATCATTTGTTGGGAGAAGATCCTTAAGAAATAATCAATTTCTATCCCAAAGGGAGAAGATCCTTAAGAAATTGATTAAATCTATCCCACAATATATATAATAACATAACATTTTATAAACACATAGCACATAACATTTAATTTAACAAAATTATCCAACATATATAAATTATTCTAACAAACAACTTAAACTAACAACTTAAACTAATTGATTAAAATTAATATAATTTAAAATTAATCATGTTTAATAATTTAAAATTAAACTAACAACATATATTAATTGATTAATATAATTTAAAATTAATCATGCTTCAATTAATATAATTTAAAATTATTCATGCTTCATATAATTTATTTATAAACAAAGCCAATTATAAATTAATTATTAACTGTATATAACAAATAAATCTATTTAATTAACATATAAATACATAAATAAATTCATAAATAATTAAATAAATAAATAAGAGAAGCGTACGGTGGTGGTTTCCGGCGGGTGTCGTGAAGAAGGCGGCGAAACGAGGTCGTCGAACTACAATAAAGAATATAAGTGAAAATTAAATAATTATATATATATAATTAAAATGAGATATATAGATCTAGAGAGAGAGAGAGAGAAAGAGAGTTACCTGGGCACGGCGGTGGCGGTCGGCGGGTGGAGACCGGAAGCAGCAGCAGCAGCAGGGGGGAAGCGGGGGGGGGGGGGGTGTTATGTTCTGTTGTGCGGCGCAAAGGTGAAAACAGAAGCAATACGCGTGACCTATATTTACACATTACCGACGGCAAAATCGCCGTCGGATAATTGTGTAGAATTAAAGTTTTATTGCAAATTCAAAAATCACCGGCGGCGTCGCCGTCGCTAATTATCGGCGGCGATTTTGTCGTCGATAATTGGCGGGTAATTTCGAAAGTGCGGGTCGCCTGAAATGCCGTCACCGTGCCGCCGATAATTACCGATGGTAAAATCGCCGCCGATAATTTTCGTCGCTATTTATGCGTTTTTTTGTAGTAAATTAAAGTCGGCAGTGAACACGTTTAACAAATAAGAGAGTCTAATAGAGTTTCAAGTGTGAACAACTAAGGTTCAAGCCGCCGAAGTTTAAGGCCATTTAGTTCAGAAGTGATGGCGTCTCAGTCAAGACTTTTAACTCCGTCAAAATAGTCGTTTATAACAAGAACTTGTTGACTCTTGACTTGGAAAGTCTTGATTTGGAACCATAATGTGTTCAACTTCTCTTAAATGCATAACTCATAATCCCATCTATGCTGGGAAGCCACATCCACATGGAGATGAGTTGAACTTTTATGTATAATGGTCAGTGGTTGAAAAATCGATCTAGATACTGAGCAACAAATTTTGATTTGATCCAACATCAAATAGCTGGTTAGGTGGATGTACCCTTTCTTTTAATTTTATTATTTTTTTAAAGATTATTACAATTTTTTTTAATGTTATTTTGGTTTCTTCATTTCGTTATTTATTTTTTGTGAATCTTCTTTATAATAGGATTAAGCCTTAATCTATGTGACATGTTTAGAATTGTTTCATTTCAATAATTTATCATATATAATCTTCATCATTTATTAATAAAATTAACTATTGCATTCCATATAAAGATTCATTAATCTTAATAAATATAATTAATAATAAATGAATATATATATATATATATAATATTAATTTACATATAATCTAAATTAATAAATTTTATTATTTATTTTATCTCAATAAAAATTAATCTTAATAATAATAATAATAATAATAATAATAATAATAATAATAATAATAATAATAATAATAATAATAATAATAATAATAATAACTTACATATAATCTAAATTAATAAATTTTATTATTTATTTTATCTCGATAAAAATTAGATTTGACAAGAAAAAAAAATATAATTTATATACAATAAATGATTTTAATTGAATGTTAGTGATTAGATATATATTTGTTATTAATTTTATATTTCTCAAAAGCGTATATATTATATGTATATGTTGCAATATATTATACTGTATGAATTTATATATATATATATATATATATATATATATAATATTTATTTTCTTAATTTTCAATCAAATCAATTTTAAATTGAGTTTGAATTGAGACATGCACGTGTATGTAAATTATAAACGGGTTCGGTCATTGATTTACATGTTTGAATAATAAGGCACAAACTCAATTTAATTAGAAATTACTTTAAAATTACTTTAAAACAAAATCTTATTTTATGTCTATCAAAATAATTAAAATTTTATTTTTATTTTTTTATAAAACATATCCATACATTTTATTTGTATAGGGAAGAAAAATATATTTTTCATATCTAAAAAATTTATTTGTTTCAGTATGCATAAATGAAGAATTTAGATAAAGAACAATAGAGGATATGATGTTAAAATACATTAGAAATCTTTAATTATGTATTAAATTTATAATAATCTCAATCGAGTGAAGAATTAAATGATGATTTGTTCTTTCAAACTCCAAACGAGATGATTCTTGAAACCCAATTATAATATTTGAAGCTAATAATGCATAAAAGTTTGTCAAGATTTTTTCAAGTTCCATACAAAATAATGTTTACAAGTTAGTTATGGTATTAGAAGATCCAAATCATACAATCTCACAAGTCAAATTTGATTTTTAAACCTCCAGATAAGTGATGTTAAAAAAATTGATGCATAAAAGTTCATTTTTTGTATTTTAAGGTCTAGACGAGATGATGCTCAAAAATCTGGTGTTCAAACATTAGATGTCGTCTTTCGGGCTTTAGATGATGATATGATCCTACAAGGTGGTTCAGACGAGATGATGCTCAGATGATAAAAATTTATATAAAAAGAATATTTATTATTCTAACAAAAGGTTAACATTTAATTGAGGAATATGATTCAAATTAATATAATTTCAACTATATTACCTTAAATTAAATAAATTTAAAAATAATTTATATATAAATAATTATTTATACAAAAATAATACTTCCCCATCCCCCAAAATCATGCATGGAAGTTTGTAGTAATGATAGTGGAGAAAGGGACCCACAATGAGGGTATTGTTAAATAGATTATGAGTAATAGTGTAAGTTAAAAGAGTAAAATTATAAGAATTATATGTGGGGTAGTGTCTAAAAATAGGGTATGCATAATTTTGGGGGCCGTACCAAAAAGGAAAGGTATGCATAATTTTGGAGGATAGAGAGAGTATCATATAATTTAAATAAGGGCAAATTGCATGAAAATACCTCACTTTATACCAAATTTCGGTTTTTTGACAAACTTTTTAATTGTAGCAAGAAATTGAACGACCTTTCAATTTATTGCAATTGGCATCCCCGGTGTTTTTCCGGCCAAACGTGGCAGCCGGAATGCCAACGTGGCATCAGAAATGTCAAATCACACCCACCCTCCCCTCCCACGTCACCCTCTCTCTCTCTCTCTCTCTCTCCACCCTGTTTCTCCTTCACGGGGCAACAAACCCTCACCCTCCTTCATCGACCTCCGCCGCCATCCCTCTTCCCCCACGATTTCTGCCGCCTCGCGCCCCTTCAAACCTTCCTCCTCCTTCATCAACCTCCGCCTCTTTTCCCATGATTTTCGCGCCTCTGCAAATCCTCATCATTCTCCTTCACCAACCTCCGCCGCCCCTCCCTCTTCCCCCACGATTTCCACCACCTCGTGCCCCTGTAAGCCCTCCCTATTTCCGCCACCCTCCCAATTCCCTCCCCCACCAGCAGTTCTCAAATTTCAGATATCAAATTTCAGCAACAACAATTCTCCCATCGTTTTCTCTCGCTCCCTCCTTTTCTCAAATCGCCGGTCGTCGTTCTTCCGAGAATGAAACAAGTAGTGGCACCCAAATGGAAACCAGAGCCGCCGCCTGAGAAAATGGGGTGAGCTCTAATTCGCTCGCTCGCCGCTCTTCGACATGAGAAAACATCAGCCCTCAAGCCGTCGGACCCAAGAATTTGGGCGGTGGAAAACGGGGAGTTGGAGATGGTGATGTGGGGAGACCCGAGAATCTGGGAGGATTTGGCGGAGGAAAGGGAGGCCGCAACGGAGTGAGATGAGAGAGAGAGAGTGGCGGCCGATTTGAGCCAACTCCTAGCACACACAGGGCACTAGGACCTTACGGAGACATAACACCTTTTCGGCACAAACATTCAATTCGGCTGGTTGAATAGAGGTTTGAAAACTTGCCTAACTAGACTACAAAGAACAAGTTCTTTGCAGTTAGTTTTACCTAGGCTTTGGATAAACAATATTTGCCTAAGGTCTAAGAGAATATATGTAATCAGCAGTGACTGATTTTTGGCTTTGTGATTCTCTTCTTCGATTCAAACTTTGGAGAGGTTTGGTTTAGCTGAGTGACAAATTTGGCAGCGTTTCAACTTATGTTGTTGAATCGATGAAGATTGAAGTGATTTGGAGTTTACATTCATCATGGTGGTAGATTTGTGCATTTTGATTGTAAAGAAGTGTATGTTGGGGGTGAATGTGAGGGAAGCTTCAAACATGATTCAGATAGGTTTGGGTATTTCGATGTTGAAGAAATAGTTAAAAATCTGGGATATGCTACTTGGGGGAAATGTGCTATCAAATTCCTAGAAGTCAGTCGTTTCATGTCCTGCAAGATGATAAAAATTGCATGGATATGCTTTCTTGCCTTAATCCATATATCAGGGTTTTACATGTTTATGTTGATGGTGGGGTTATTTCGAGTGTGGATGCTTCTGCTAAGAAAGTTGCTGGTGAGAGTAGTAGTAAGGCAGGTGAGGGTGGGAAGATTGATGGTAGGAAGCCAGTGGGTGATGATGGTGAGGGTAGGAAGTCAGTGGGTGATGATGGTGAGGATGATTCTGGGTATGATGAATTGACAGGTTATGAGAGTGACAACATATATCAGGGTGACTGGGGTGGTGATGGTGAGGATGAACTTAATGCAGAGGGTGATGGTGAAGTTAATGAAGATGGAGAGAATGAGGATTTTCATGATGATGAATCTGAAGATTCAGATTACATCCCTCTAGGTGGTGAATCATCTGATGATGAGTTGGGTGATGATGAGCTTGTCTCAGATGATGAAGAGTATGAGAATGCAAGAAGTTGCACATGTAGGGAATGGAATTTGGCAGGAATATCATGTCTTCATGGATGTGCTGCCCTACAATTTGAGGGTGAGGAGCCATCTGCATATGTGCATGCTTACTACACTGTAGAAATGTATCTAGAAGCATAAAAGTATGCCATAGAGCCTTTGGTCAGTGAGGAGATGTGGCCGGAGACTGATGGATATGTTGTGAAGCCTCCACTGGTTAGGAAGATGCCAGGTAGACCCAAGAAAGTGAGGAGAAGAGGTCCTGAAGAAGATCCCAAAAATCAACACAAATTGAAGAGGTTTGGTTTGGTAATGACATGTCGAAACTGTCAGCAAAAGGGTCACAACATGAAGACTTGTAAGAATGAGAAGGCACCACCTAAACCCAAGGTATTTGACTGCTCCAAGTCTTTGTTTACTTATTCTTTGTTTACTGCTATTTGTTTACATACTCTTTCTTCAACTGGAAACAGGGGAAAAGAGGCAGGCCTATAATTCATCCAATCCAACCTCCAAAGCCTAAGAAAAGTAGGCAGGAAGGAACATCTAGTCAACAAGAGCAAACAAGCCAGAGGAGAGTAAGTATTTCAAATGTATTGCAGATTTCTCATTTGTTATATCATTTGTTGATTACTAAAAATGTGAATATCAATACTTGTAGGGTACCAAGAGGACCACATTGCAACAAGAAAATGTGTCTTCTTCCCAAAGTAATGTGACAGGAGCCAAAGAAGGGCCCTCAACTCAAGAAAGCAGGACTCAAGCTGGGAATTAGCTAGCTGATGCATGTTTTGATGTAATATCTAGGTCTTTTTGTGGATATGTTGTGGATACATTTGTGCTATAACAAATGATCTTTTTTATGTAACAGATACTGCTACTCAATAGCATTCTTTACTGTTATATGAAGAGTTTTTGGTACGTTGCAAATTTTTCAGTTTATTCTTGGCACCACATTCATTTGTTAGCATCATTAGCCAAAGTACAAAACAGAGCAAATACAAGATGTTGTTAGCATTAAATTGCACCAAATTGTTCAACACCATACCAACTGCATTAACATTCTACATACTTCATCACCAAACAGTAAAACGAGTCCAAAATGCCATCATCTACCACATCAGCTACATCTTACACCCAACCAAAAAAAACTACTACAACAAGAAGTACAAACCCAAAAAACAGTAGCTTCATCATTTTCTCCACAATATGGATTTGATTCCCAAGTATTTTGTACTCTTCACCACTTTCTGAGAGTCGTATGTCTTCTTCATCTCCAATGGAGGTGTTTTTGTTTGCCTTTTTTCCCCTCTGCCGAATTAATTCTTCAACCGCCAAGTCCCTTTCAAGATTCATCTTCAACAAGCAATCCTTGTAGTACTCCGGTAGAACGGGATCAACCCATTCCCAATACTTGCAATCACCATGACGACCACGACGACGACAGTGGTAGTAGCGCATGTAACGCCCCAATTTTCATAAACTTTTCAAACTAAAAACTTTGAAGAACTAATAGTTAAAATAAAATTTCTTGACTAATAAAGTTTAAACTAATTAAAAGAAAATCAACTTACCCAAAATCAAAATAGTAATATGAAATAAAAACGATAATTTAAAACGTAACGAGTTCACTTAAATTTCTAAGGAAATACTTAATCTCTAGTCATTCTCGACTTCCATGGCCACCTCGACTCCAGAACTGCAAAACTGAAAAAAATAAGGGATGAGCATATTGAAAATATACTCAGTGCGAAACCATGCAAATATTCACATACGCTTAAACATGCAAATACTTCACATTGTCATACACATACTGATAATCTGATGGGCGAACTGAGAGCCCCTGACATGTATTTCAACATGGCTGAATTTCTGAACATGTATTTCTACATGGCTGAACATGTATTTCAACATGGCTGATTTTCTGAACATGTATTTCTACATGGCTGAACATGTATTTCAACATGGCTAATATTCTGAACATGTATTTCTACATGGCTGAGCAAGTATAATCAAACATGAAATAAGAGCATATAAAAACATACATGAATATAACCACAAGCATATAATCCCTCACCTTAAACTTTGCTTTTGAAAATATCTGGATGAAACCCATACACGAACAAGTAAAGGAAGAATATAAACTGAAATTTGGTGTCTCTCAAAGTATGCGTTAACCCTTACATATACAAGTTTTAGAAAATTATAGATAAAGCATGAGTTTTATTCTAAGTATATCCCTTAGTCGAATGAACAACAAAAGAAAATTAGGAACATAAAGCTTTAAGAGTTTTAGTTTGATTAGGAAATCTAAAATAAGTGGACGATGGTGTCACCCTTTTATTTAAAAAAAAAAAAAAAACAAACGTGCATGTACTACAATATCAAAATATTTAAAAGTAAGACTTAAACCAAAAGATAGTAATTTGATTTAAAAACTTAAAAAAATTAATCGAATTCTTTTGTAACTAAGCTACTATTTCCAAAGCAATTATCTATGTATATTAAATAAATATATATACAACCTAATAATTACAAAAGCACTAACCAAATTGTGTTCATCACAAATAAAACAAAAATAAATTAATCTAATAAAAAAACGAACTTTGCAACTAATATAATTAATTAACACAGTGTTAAAAAAATACACACACACACACACACATATATATATATATATATATATATATATATAATGGTTGCTTGCATGTATATATCTCCTAATAAGATAAAGAATAAAGATGATAAAAGAGTTCTAGTTCTAATAAGAATCTAAATAATAATAATAATAATAATAATAATAATAATAGTCTAGATAAAATTAATGGTGCATATCTATATATCATGTAATTATTTAAAAAAAAAATAAGCTAGACAAGAAATTACTAATAATTAAACTTATATAATAAATCTAAATATTAGGGGTGTTACAACCTATCCCACTTAAAAAATAATTTCGTCCTCGAAATTTCTAGTCACGTTTCTTGAGTTTTCATAACTTGTTCTATCAAAATTGAACATAATAGTACTAGAACGTAAAATCATCATAAAAAAAAAATATCATGTAAAACATCATAACGCCGTATACTTAAACAATTAGAATACATACCTTGGAGTCGATGCAGCTCATGAGTTTCCAATGACTAGGCTTACTTAACCTTTTGAAAGCCATTTTTTTTTTAAAAGACACGAGTCTACAGGAACGTAGACCCGCTCTGATACCACTATGTAACGCCCCAATTTTCATAAACTTTTCAAACTAAAATCTTGAAGAACTAATAGTTAAAAATAAAATTCCTTGACTATCACAATTTAAACTAATTTAAAATCAACTTGCTAAAACTAATGTAGTAACATGGAAGAAAAAGATAAACTAAAAGAAAGTGACATGTTCAACTTAAATTTCTATGGAAATACTAAATCTCTAGTCATTCTCGACTTCCATGGCCACCTCGACTTCAAAACTGCAAAACTGAAAGATAAGGGATGAGCATATTGAAAATATACTCAGTGAGAAACCATGCAAATATTCACATACGCTTAAACATGCAAATACTTCACATTGTCATACACATACTGATAATCTGATGGGCGAACTGAGAGCCCCTGAACATGTATTTCAACATGGCTGAATTTCTGAACATGTATTTCAACATGGCTGATTTTCTGAACATGTATTTCTACATGGCTGAACATGTATTTCAACATGGCTAATATTCTGAACATGTATTTCTACATGGCTGAGCAAGTATAATCAAACATGAAATAAGAGCATATAAAAACATACATGAATATAACCACAAGCATATAATCCCTCACCTTAAACTTTGCTTTTGAAAATATCTGGATGAAACCCATACACGAACAAGTAAAGGAAGAATATAAACTGAAATTTGGTGTCTCTCAAAGTATGCGTTAACCCTTACATATACAAGTTTTAGAAAATTATAGATAAAGCATGAGTTTTATTCTAAGTATATCCCTTAGTCGAATGAACAACAAAAGAAAATTAGGAACATAAAGCTTTAAGAGTTTTAGTTTGATTAGGAAATCTAAAATAAGTGGACGATGGTGTCACCCTTTTATTTAAAAAAAAAAAACAAACGTGCATGTACTACAATATCAAAATATTTAAAAGTAAGACTTAAACCAAAAGATAGTAATTTGATTTAAAAACTTAAAAAAATTAATCGAATTCTTTTGTAACTAAGCTACTATTTCCAAAGCAATTATCTATGTATATTAAATAAATATATATACAACCTAATAATTACAAAAGCACTAACCAAATTGTGTTCATCACAAATAAAACAAAAATAAATTAATCTAATAAAAAAACGAACTTTGCAACTAATATAATTAATTAACACAGTGTTAAAAAAATACACACACACACACATATATATATATATATATATATATATATATATAATGGTTGCTTGCATGTATATATCTCCTAATAAGATAAAGAATAAAGATGATAAAAGAGTTCTAGTTCTAATAAGAATCTAAATAATAATAATAATAATAATAATAATAGTCTAGATAAAATTAATGGTGCATATCTATATATCATGTAATTATTTAAAAATAATAATAAGCTAGACAAGAAATTACTAATAATTAAACTTATATAATAAATCTAAATATTAGGGGTGTTACAGCGCCTCTCCGAATTAGTCACGCTATTTGAAGCCTGCAAGATGCACGGCTCTGGTTCTTTGCATTTGTAGAATTTTGGAGGTAAGGGGAAATTGCATGAGCTCAGTCATCCTGTTTGAGAAGAAGAATCCGTCAGTTCAAAGATTTTCACTGCAAAGATTTTTGCTGCAAACCAGAATTTCAACTGAGATGAGAGGATTTGGGAAAAGAAATGAGGACATTTGAAGCCCTAATCGACAAATATATAAAACTAGAAATTGTAATTTGCTTAAAATCATGGAAAACGACATCGTTTAAGGTAATTAGAGACGTCGTCGTTTGATAAGCCGGCGAGGCGTGCCACATCACCTTTACGGGAATCCACATCAGCATTAAGTTGACCGGAAAATTAATCCGGAAGTCAATTGCAACAAATTGAAAGGTAGTTCAAATGTTGGCTATAATTGAAAAGATTGTCAAAAAACCAGATTTTGGTATAAAGTGAGGTATTTTGATGCAATTTGCCCTAATTATTAATGTCAATCTACATATACTATAACTAGTGAAATAATTGAGCATAAATAATGTACACAAGTAGAGGCTCTGTATGTGTGGACATGGTGGCCGGAAAAACATAAAATTACGGTTAACTTGTAACCCGCCATCATCATCATGTCATCCACATTATCCATCTCCACCTTATCCCCCATCACCCACCATCGCCACCTCCGGCGCTGCCCCGCTCCATCACTCTCCATCAAGAACTCCTCCAACGGCAAACCGCCGCCAACTACCAAGGCCACTTCATGGGTGAGCCCGGACTGGCTAACCTCTCTCACCAAGTCACTCGGAACATTAGGCCCCAAAGACGACTCCAACATACCCGTCGCCAGCGCCAAGCTGGACGACGTGTCGGACCTTCTCGGCGGCGCCCTCTTCCTGCCGCTCTTCAAGTGGATGAACGAGTACGGCCCCATCTACCGCCTCGCCGCGGGCCCCAGGAACTTCGTCGTCGTCAGCGACCCCGCCATTGCCAAGCATGTCTTGAGGAATTACGGCACCATTTACTCCAAGGGCCTTGTGGCTGAGGTTTCTGAGTTCTTGTTTGGCTCCGGTTTCGCCATTGCTGAGGGTTCTCTTTGGACGGTAATTCTGCTTCTGTTTTCCTTTACATTTCGCCCTAATTTTGCTTCTGTTTTTCTCTTTATGCTTGCTTATTCTTCAAGGGAATTGAATTGGATTTTCGTTTATGTTTCGAATTGAAATGCCTTCAATGTGTTTGCTATGTTGTTCCCCAAAAAATTACGGGTGTTTTGGAAGAGATTTGAGTATAGCATTTTTCTAATTCGCTTTAACTCTTTGGACAATCATGTAGGTGATAACACAGACTTGATCCTCTCCTTCTCTAGCACTAATTTTTTGCAACCATTGGTTTTTGGAGAAAATCTTTTGACAGTAGATTTTACGAGTCCTCTTGTTTGTTCAATAGAAACAGCAACACATGAATCATGATGAAGCTTGATACTTTAAAACATTGATATGTCCCTGATTCTGAGTTCTATTATTCTTACTATACGCGTGTAATGTTTTGAGGTTAAAAGTATGCTTATTATAGGTAAGGCGCAGGGCCGTGGTTCCATCCCTTCACAAGAAGTACTTGTCGATAATAGTTGAACGGGTCTTTTGCAGATGCGCTGAGCAGTTGGTCGAGAGGCTGAAGCCCAATTTACTCAATGGCTCTGCCGTAAACATGGAGGAAAAATTCTCGCAGCTTACTCTTGATGTTATCGGACTAGCTCTATTTAACTTTGAGTTTGATTCTCTCACGACCAATAGTCCAGTTATTGATGCAGTTTATACTGCACTGAAAGAGGCAGAGCTCCGTTCAACTGATCTATTGCCATACTGGAAGGCAGGTGATTCCTTTGACTCTTTCCAACCGTGGTATCACTTAGATAGTAAATGCTAACTTTTCTTCTCCCTTTATGTGTATATGTCACCTTTCAGATTAATGCTTTATGTAAAGTAATACCAAGGCAAATTAAAGCTGAAAAGGCGGTTTCTATAATAAGGCAAACTGTTGAAGAGCTCATAGCAAAGTGCCGGGAGATTGTAGAAGCTGAGGGTGAGAGGATCAATGAGGAGGAGTATGTGAATGCTACAGATCCAAGCATTCTTCGCTTCTTACTTGCCAGCAGAGAGGAGGTAGTGAAATCTTTGATCAAACAAATTATTTGTGTATCTGTTTGCTATAAGTTGCTTTAGCAATTTTTTTCGTATTTTGTTCCAGGTTTCAAGTACCCAGCTGAGAGATGACCTTCTATCTATGTTAGTTGCTGGCCATGAGACCACCGGTTCTGTATTAACTTGGACAGCATATTTGTTAAGCAAGGTGCAGTTACTAATCTCCTTCCAATGGTTCATCTTTTCTGTATTGTGAGCGTGTTTTCACCAACTTAACTACAATTTCAGAAGCTTCTCCACTTCCAACTCTTTTTAGGATTCATAACTCTCAAGACTTTTTTGTATTTTTTTTTTTGTTATTGATGTAGTTCTTTACATGTTTTCTAATACAGGATCCATCCTCTTTGGCAAAAGCACAAGATGAAGTTGACAGAGTTTTACAGGGTCAGCTTCCTACCTATGAAGACATAAAGAATCTCAAGTTCTTGACACGTTGCATTAATGAATCAATGCGTCTTTATCCTCATCCACCTGTAAGCTGCCAAACTCCCCCTCACGTTGACAATATTGTTCTTGGTTTTGATCTGGAATAAATATTTCATTAGGTCTTGTTAAGACGTGCTCAAGTTGATGACTTGCTACCTGGGAACTACAAGGTCTCGCCTGGTCAAGATATCATGATCTCAGTCTATAATATCCATCGCTCTGCAGAGGTATCTTTTCACCAGATTCCAAAAGGAACAACTCAAAGTCTGATAGATATGGAAGCTGATTTGAGTGATTCTAAGCTAATATGACTCGAAGCTTTGAATGGTCAAATTATTTCTTTTAAATCTAGTGATCTCTTACATCCCCAGTAAAGCTAGGCTATTTTAGATCGAGAGGTGCAGGTGTTTCGGACTGCTGTAAATTGTGTTCTTTTGATTCCTTCGTGCAATACAGATATGAGCGTTCATCTCTTGCATCTTATATTCTGGAGCATTAAGCAATTAACTTTTTTGTTGTGTATTTTGAAGGTGTGGGAAAGAGCTGATGATTTTGTTCCAGAAAGATTTGACTTAGATAGCCCAGTTCCAAATGAAGCGAACACAGATTATAGGCATGCACGCCATCTTCACTTGTTTCTCTTGTGACTCTTAATAGTTTTGCAGCTAATTCATCTCCAAATGCTAGTATTTCAGATATATCCCATTCAGTGGAGGGCCACGCAAATGTGTGGGCGATCAATTTGCTTTACTCGAAGCCATTGTAGCCCTTGCAGTACTTTTACAGCATGCGAGCTTTGAGTTGATCCCAGACCAAACTATCGGCATGACTACTGGAGCCACTATCCACACAACAAATGTAATTCTTTTTATCAACCCCTAATTTCTTAATTATAAGGTGCTATTTTCAGTCTTTTCCATAAGGCCATCATTTTGGTGGTCGATGGCAAAGTATTGATTTTAAGAATATTTAAAAGTGAGTGATTGGCTATTCTAGAGAGAGAGAGAGAGAGAGAGGTCTCTTGCCATATATTTGGCTTGTTTTGCAGTAATTGAAATAGCATGACTCTGTTGCAGGGCCTATACATGAAATTGAGCCAAAGACAAACTGCATTCGCCTCTGCTGCTGCAAATCCCTGAATGTTAGCTCATGCAATTCATGATTTCTATACAAGGCGATATCAGTTGGTTGCATTTATTAGCTTTGGCATAATCCACAATCAGTTTTCACTTCTTCAATTCTACGTCGCTGCTTCTCGGCTAAGCTGCATATAGTGTGTAATGTATTTAAAATAATACCCTACTGTAATTCTGCATTTGTTGATGAATTTAAGCTTCTAGTTCATTTCAATTTCATGTCGTTGTAGTTGGGCTGTGTTTTTTAATTTTATTTTGAATTTCTGCTATAAATAGCTCGACATAGAGGTTGTTGTGAGAGTGACACAAAGAAAAGTAGTGTTGCCTGCATTGCACAACTAGACTGCCTCAAGAAAGCTTGATATTACAAGAGTGGAGAAAGAGAAAGTGTTGTCGTTTACATTCCACCACTAGGTCATCTCAATAATTATACATTATGAATTTGTGGCTAACTATTTACTTTACCCTAAATATTGTTATCTCCTAGATATTGTTATCTTGGAGCAGAATAGTTGGATACCATAAACCGGAGTTGGTATATAGCATAAAACCGAGTTGTTGCGTTAGTTCATATTGCTCCTCAACTTCAAGTAACAATCATTTATCACCCAACTAACTACTAGTAACTACCTTCAATTCTTGTGCAACGCAATCCACACAAATATTATTAGCATCGGATTACAATTTTAAAGATGTGTCAATAATCAAGAATTATACTCCCTCCGTCCACGAGGTGGCACGGATTCTTAGAAATTGATTAAGTGTGTGAGTGGAATAAGGGACCCATTTTTATTGTGAGTAAGTAGTGTGGGGTACACTTACCAAAAAAGAAAATGGATATTTATTTGGTGGACAGGACTAAAAAGGAAATACGAGTATTCATTTCGTAGACAGAGGGAGTAGTGTTTTTTAATTTTATAATAATATTGTATTTTATAATACCAAACATGGGACAAGTATATTATGTATTGTTGTTCATTGTGTAACTATCAACTTAAAAAAATAATCCTCTTATTGAAATCATCGATCAATCGACCTTATATTAAACTATAAAAACGATGAGACTGCAGATTGTGAAACTCCCAAGGTAAATAAGCTGTGAAATTATTAAAAACAAAGAAAACAAATTAGCTTTTAACTTGGGTAAATTAATGTATCCTCCCTCTCAAAAAAATAAAATAAAAATTAATGTATCCTCCTCCCCTTTTATGCATGATCCGTATATATTCCCTTAATTATGACCTTGAAGCTAAATAATCTCTCTTTTTTTCTTCACGAGGATGATTTTGAATATATACACATCTTTTTTATAATTTTTGTGCAATTCAAATCTAAGTGGAAGGAGCGGGAAATAAAATTTAAATATACGACCTTACTTCTCATAAGTTGGTTCAAATGCGGATTGATACGATTGAGAGTTGGTCTTGATTTACTGTGGACTTTAAAGTGCATTTATGAAAATTTTATTGAAGTTTTTAAACAAAGAATCAAATAACAATCAAATTTGATGAGTATTTAGATTTGAAAGTCAAGTGATATCAAATTTATTAAATTCTCCCTTAAAATAATCAATAAATATTTAATATGTTACTTAGTAGCATAAAACTCTAATGAAGTTGACTTTATACCATAATGAAAATAAACGACTTATTCTTGGATAATAGATTATAAAGTATTTTTAGCAAAATAGTAACAATTTAAGTATTTAATTCTTAATTCATGTGATCTTTGAACTTAAAATATAAGTTCTCGGACGATGAATCATAAACACTATTTATTCTAAAACAACTCATTTATCAATTAAACTCTATTAAGATCTAGATCTGGAGACACGGATTGACTTATATAAATATATATAGTTTAGACTTTCAACAAAAAGAAAGAAAAAATCAATAGCGTCAAGTCATTATTCAACAGTTGATCTTTGACAGACGTAATATAACTACACAAATAGGTGAACTACTAGCTAGACTTTCTTTCTAAGCATTAGCTATGAATATATTAATCTCATAGCCCAACTCCTAACACGGTAGTACTAGTAAAACCTCGTTTTCACTATTCACTTTCTATACAATTACCTTTAAATCGCACATTGATAAATCGAATTAGACGAGTCATCTATTATGTTAGTCTAAGAAGAGTTGGTGGATTGGAATTCACAGTCTTTCAAATTATAAGCCCTTAAACTCTATGGATTAGGAGGGCTTAATTAATAGTAGAGTCATTAGTTGCCTATTATGAGGGAAATTATTTGAGATCTAATCTCCAATTCCCCCAACTCAAGAAAAAGAAATTAGCATTCTAATAATAATATTACTTTTTTCTTCTTACGTATATTTTTGTGTGGAAATTAAATTAAAGCCCACTGCATGATGAATATTAATAGCACATGTAGAGTGAGAATTGGAAAACATAAATGAAATAATAGTCCTAGTATTCTCGCATTTGATTGAGGCAAGTGGTGTTTAACTTTTAGTGAATTTTGGTTGAAGCATGGAAGTTGGAAGTTGAGTGGTGAAGAAACAATGGCATATATGAGCACGTGAAATCCAAAGGATGAACTACTCACTATTCATTTCTAACATACATATAGGTTGAGAACAATGACTAGCCAGCTAACTGCATTGTTTCTATCACTACAACACTACCAATCCTCACTTTACAAGATATCTTCAATGCACTGTAGCCCACAGTGAGACACAATGTTGAAGATGCAGAGGCCAACCAACAGATCATCATCCAAACAAATTAGACACAGATTTGATTTCAAGTTCTCCAGTTTTCAAGCACTTCAGGTGCATATGTGATTTCATCGATCATGTTTTTCTTCCCACGCTTAATCTCGTTTTTCTATTACAACTTCAAATCCTGAAAAACAATATGGCACATGCACGTTTGTATTGGCGAAGAATCTCAACATAAAACACCACACTTTTCTTTGAGTTAATTATTTCAGTTTAATTTTGATTCTGCAGGTGCCAAAGGGATGGGACAGGCTTTTTGTGTCTCTGGTTTCTGCAGAAACTGGGAAGACAATAGCCAAATTGGGGAAGGCACTTGTTAAGAATGGCAGTTGCCTCTGGTCCGAGACAGTATCCGAATCTATCTACATTTTGAGATATGATTCTTCTAAATCCTACGAAGAATGCCTCGTCAAGTTTGTTGTTTCAACGGTACCGTTTTCAGATTCTACTCGAGATTACGTAGTTAGTGTGGTGGAGAATGATTATGGAAATGTGTTTCAGGGCTCAACAAGATCTGCTAACACCCTTGGAGAAGCAATTATCAATATGGCACAACATACCAGTTCAAGGGCCTCTGCTGCAGTTTCACAGCCTCTTAAGAAATGCAGCTATGGCACAATTTTTCAGGTCCAGTATTTGTGTCAATGCTTCAATATGTTATTAAAAATCATATCTACCCATGTAATTGACAGCGTTGCAGTGACTGTTTATATGGTTTTCAGGTCAAAATTCAACGCGTAAATCTACCTAGATCAAGAATCAGGTTGGTGTTTTTATGACGGATTCTGATTTCTTGGTTCTGGACTTTAGAACATCCAGCTGACATTGTTTTGGTCTTCCAGAGACGAGGAATCCAAGAACTCCGATTCTCAGGAAAAAGTCGAGGATGTGGATCATTTTGGCGCGGGGAGCAAGTCACGTAGATCAGATAATTCAAGTGAAGATCCGGCCACCTCCTCTCGTCCACTGCAATTAGACACTGAGGTCTTTCGAAACTCTCATTTTGTTAATGTTTGTCCATTTTGTGTGTTGATTTAACAAAAGGTTGCATCATGATTTCTCAGCAGGAAGCAAGTGAATCAGCAACTGTTGTGATAAACAGCATCAGCTCTATGGAGGGATCCTACGAGAGGGAAAACTCATTTGTAGAGAAAGATTCGAGGAGTGATGAATATAGGTCTCATGAGAGACGAGGCAGGGGAAGCTACGGCGGTGGTCTACTACCTGAATTTTACTCGGTTGATGATGATGGTGGTGGTGGTGGTTATGATGATTCACCATCAAACCAATCACCTATGCACTTAAGAGAGAATTTCCATAACGAAGCAGCAGGGAGCAGGTGGTCAATGTCGAATGTAGGTTCTTCAAGGAATCTTCTGGAAGCTGCAGAAGACACGATTGAGGAACTCAGAGCAGAAGCCAAAATGTGGGAGAGAAACGCTAGGAAGCTGATGATTGATGTGGATATATCGAGGAAGGAGTTCTCCGATCTGTCAAAGAAGCAAGCAGAATCGGAAGTGGAGCTCTCAGCCGCGTATGCAGAGCAGGATGGCTTAAGGAGGCAAGTGAAGACAGTGATGGAAGAGTTGCAACAGTTGGCCAAGAATGAGGCTAACAGAAAAACTCCCATCATTCAGTCTCAGAGTCTGCAAAAGGAGCTGGAGAGTGAGATTAAGTACCAACAAGATTTGAATTATGATTTGTGCCAACAACTGAAACAAAGCCAAGAATCGAATATTGAGCTTGTTTCTGTTCTTCAAGAGCTCGAGGAAACAATAGAACAACAGAGGATTGAGATGGAGAAACTTTCATCCCTCAAGTTGAACTTTGCAGATTTACAGAATTCTTTGGATCAAAGTTCAGAGGAAAACAGGACTTTGTTGCTGCAGCTGGAGCAACTCCGGGAGTCAGAGAAGAAGCTGAAATCTGATATTCAGTTGCTCGATGAAGCTTTACGGGATAAAACTGGTGAGTTGGAGAAGGAAAGGGAATCAAACAGAAGGATTCTGTCACAAGTGGAAGGGGAATATTATTGCAAAATTTTAGCCAAAGAGAAAGAGATTGCCAGTTTGGAAGGGAAGCTATCAGATTACATCAAAGATGAGGAGTTGAAAGGGAGTGCTGAAAAGGATGTGGATCTTATCAGAGAGATAGAATCCTTGAGAGAGAAAGTCAGGGAGTTGGAGAAGGACTGCACATGAGCTCACTGATGAAAATCTTGAACTCTTGTTCAAGCTCAAGGATTCGAATAAGACTGACATCAGAAAATGCCCGTCGTTTGACTCGATCACAAGTGAGAATCCGGCGTCTTGTCCTAGTGAGGAGTCTGAAGTAAGTGACCCTAGATATCAAGTTTCCAACATGGATGAAGAAGAGCTCAAGAAGGAGGTGAGTGAGGAGGTGCAGATTGCTGGCGTTGAAAGCTCTCTGCATTTTGCTGAAATTTTAGAACAAATGGATATAGCTTTCCACCTTCTGATGAAGCCTTGGTATGGAAGGTCTAAGAATGGCCGCGATTATCTTCACGGTCTCATGATTTCGGACAAGGTTAGCACTACTAGAATGTCGGTGGAATCTATCCATAGCCTCTTGCTGGAGCTCAACGAGCTCTTGGAAACGAGGATTGCTGAGTCTGATGAAATTCTTAGGAATCATGAGATTGAGATCAATGGTAGAAATGCCACTATATCTGAGGCTAGAAAGAAAATGGAAGAGAGAATTTTGGAAGTTGAAGAACTTGGAAAAATGAAGACCAAAAGTGAGGAGAATAGTGCAAAACTGATGAGGGAATTGGAACAGAAAAGATCTGAGATTGGTTATATGGAGGCTGATCTTCTGTCAAAGGGAAAGGAGACCGGCATTCTTTTACAGCAACGACAGGAATTAGAAGCAGAAGTTTCCGAACTTCAACAGAAAACGAGCCGTTTGGAGCATGATTTAGAAGTGGCATTGAGAGAGAGGAAGATCTCCTCAGAATGCATGAAGAATCTTCAAAGTGATGTCACAGCTCTTAGAGATGCTGTAAGTTCCCATGTTTCTGCTAACACTGATCTTGAAAGAAACATAAAGCAGCTAAAAATAAAAAGTCATAAATTAGAGAACAGTTTATCGGGATTGCAAGAAGAAAACACGCGGTTGCAGGAGTACATTTCTGATCAGGAAGCTCAACTGCATCAACTTAGAGATGAAAAGAGGGTGTGTTTGCAGGAATTGGAGAATTACAAATCTAGTGTAACTAGTCTCCAAGATGAGATCCGCAAACTCAAAGATGAAACGGACGTTCAAATATTGGATCTCAAACGAAAATCAGAAGATTTAAGGAAACAGTGGTTAGGAGCTCAAGAAGAGTGTGTGTACCTTAGAGAAGAAAACAAGTCGTTGCAGGCGTCTGCCGCTAGTGCTGTACTTGAAACTATGGAACATCAGAATTTGAACTCGGAAATGAAGAGGGAAAACCAAGAACTGAATGAAAAATGTTTGGAACTGGTGGACCAACTGAGTGAAATGGAGAAATGCTTGTCTGATTGCACTAAAAAGGTCGAGTCTCTGCAGGGCCATCTCGCCTCAGTGCAAGAAGACTTCGTGCTGAGAGAGAGCCATCTCAAATCAGAATTAGATGTACTTGTCAAAGAAAACAGCTACCAGAAAGAGAAACTTGCTGAAGAGGAGAGTTTGCAGCAGTTACTCTTGGAGAAGACAATGGAGTTTCTGAGCCTTCAGAAAGAGGTGGAATGCCTCAGCAAGCAACTATCCGATGCTCATGAAGAGAGGGAAAGAATTTGCATTAAGGTTTCCGGTGAAGTTTCTAGTTTGCTAGCAGAAAAGGCTGAGCTGCAAGCTTCCCTTCAAGAAGTTCAATGGGAAGCTGAATCTACCAAGGAAAAACTCAATGCAGCCCTGCAAGAATCTGAGTTGAAATGTTCAAGAATTGACAGATCAACTAGCTGCTTCTAATCAAAGTCTTGATAGATTTACGGCTGACTATGAGAGAAATATCAAATTAGTGGCAAATTACAGGAAAATCGAAGAAAAACTCAAGACGGACTTGAATGACATTGAATTGAAGCATACCATCTCTGAGTGCGAGCGCCAGCAGCTTACCAGAGAAATGAGCAGTTTGAAGGTTCAGTTGCAAAGCATGTCTGACCTTGAGGATGAAGTCTCAGTCTTAAAAAGCAAGCTCAAAGAATTCAAGCTCGATAAGGGAAAACTGGAGCTCGCGTTGCATGCTATTTCAGGGGATTATGAGGAACTGAAGGCGGAGAAGATTTCATTGTCTGAGAAAATCTCCTTCTTTGAGGATGCCATGTCTGAGTTGGAGGAACACAAAAGGAACAAGTCATACCTAGAAGAAAAGCTTCAGCAAATGGAAAAGGATTTGAGTGAAAAAGAGATTATATGCATCCAAAATGAGGATCTTAAACACGAGGTGACTGAGATGAAAAGATTGAACGTGCAGTTTCAGCAGAAGATGTACGGACTCGAGGTGGAGAAAGACGAGTGCTTGAAGAAAGTGCAAGCCCTTGAAGATAATCTAAAACTGATGGAGGAGAGAAATAACCTTCACAATGAGGTGCGTATATTATCACTTCTTTCTTTTCTTGCAGCCTTCAATAATATCACTAACTATCGCTCTTTCTCTCTTTCAGGGAGCTCATAATCTCGAGAATGGATTTGCTGAGAGGTGAGAATACGAATAACAAGTCTAGAATTGATCAAATCAACATGCATGCTAGAGGTTAATGCAGCTTTACCACTTGATATATGATTGATCAAATATTTGTGCAGGCAGAAAAAGAATGGTGCTGTGGTGGCAAGAGAGAGGTATGAAAGAACAAAGTCGTCACTGGAGACAGAGCTACGGGACCTGAGGGAGCGCTACCTAGAGATGAGTCTTAAGTACGCGGAAGTGGAGGGCCAACGTGAGGATCTTGTCATGAAGCTTAGAGCAACCAGGACTGGAAACAGGTGGTTCTCATGACTTCCCTACCTATATGTACAAGTATGCAACAACTTCTCATCAGTCTTAGTATTGCTCTTTTCTCTTAACTTGTTAATTAAGTAGTAAATGCACCAGCAAATCTGCTTCTGCATATTAGGACTAATAAGCTATGCTGTCACAGAGAGGTGTATTGTATACACATCACAGACACAGAATAAATGATCTAGCAAGTTGCACCTTCAAGAACCTGTTTCCTTTTGTTTCTACACATGTAATTTGTTCTACATTGATCACTGTAAAATCAGGTACTTAACCAAGATTAAGTTAACAACTTCTAACTTTTAACTTGTAAAATCAGTATAATTATTTAAAATAAATGTGATGGATCACATAAGTCTTATGCGCTTGATGATAGATCACCTAGCCTTTTAATTAAATAAAACAAGGAAAGTCAACTTTATATGCCATTGGTTCTGACTAATCTACAACTAATTAAAGGCCAAAATCTGTTTGCTTTAAGAAGTAAGTAGTAATCAATGAAGCATAAAAGAATAATCCGATTCTCAGCTTATGTCACTAGCCATGAACTTGAAATCTCAGTCAGATCAAAACGGAAAGAAAAAGAAAACGCGATATATATTATATACATATATGTATATAGTACAAGACTCACTAAGCTATGCAGTACAATAAACACAACCCCTTATAACGCCCCATATATATAAAATATAAATATTAAATGAAAAGTGGTGGTGACATACTTCTTCAGCCTTTAATCCGCTGTTAAACAAAGAAAAAAAAAAAAAAGAAAAGTAAAAAAGGAAAGGAAAGGCAGTGCATGTACGGCAGCAGGAAATTGATCAAAGTGAGCAACATTAATAAAATAAGTGGGAAATTAATAAGAGAATTAGATTACAAGTGTGTGTGTGTGTGTGAATATTGAGATGCCAACATAATGGCATATCCGATGGAAGATACCTCAAATCACTTCCTTTTTGAAAAAGGTAGTTAGTCACACCTCGTTCTTTTATTGCTCCCACGACCTCATTCCCAATCCCTCTTCCTTATAACACGCACACCAACTTTCTTCATCAAACTCTCTTAATCTTCGCCCACCACCACCATGGCCGCCGCCGAGGTCGAATCGCCTGCCGCGGCGGAGAGGGAGAAGCTGCATGGATCATGGACGGCCGGGCCGGGCCGGGCTTGATTGAATGTGGTGGGCCTTCTTGTCTTATAGGGCAACTTCTATCCTTTGGCATGTTCCAGTTTCCTGCTCTCTCTCTCTCTCTCTCTCTCGTGAGAGCCTTTAATATCGCTACTCCAATCTCAAGGGTGAAGCAGATTATTATAATAAATGTATGCTGCTTTTTTCTTTGAAATTAAATTTGTAATGCGCGCACAGTTCTAGGTTAATGGAAATAATGTGTGCTCTTTGCTAATTTACAGTTGCAGTTCAACGTTGTTTGTTTCCTTGTTGCTTTATTAGTATAGTTACTATTTACCTGCAGCTATATTCCACGCACAAAATTCATAAATTTAAGTGGTTTCTTCTTCTTGTAATTAATTTTTTTTTGAGAAGAAAGACGAACTTATATTAATGAATTTAAGTGGTTTCTTCTTCTTGTAATTAATTTTTTTTTGAGAAGAAAGACGAACTTATATTAATTTAAATCGGAAATAGCAATATTTGAAAGCCAGGTAGGAAACCCCGACTTCCAAATCATTACATCAGAAAGAGATAAAGCAAAACGAGCAAGCTCATGAGCTGCTCTATTAGCCTCACGACGAGCATGAAAAAACTCTAAAACCACAGTATCACGGGCATGAGCAAAGGTTTCGCATAAATCATCACAAAGCGAGTCGGAACCATGTTGAGAATCATGGAGTAAATGTATAGCCAAGAGGGAATCCGTATAAAGAACCACGGGACCAATATCATGCGAGAAGCAAAAACCGATCGCAATGAGCATAGCATGAAGCTCACCTAAGAGAACCGTTTCCGTGTAGCCAATCGGCTGAGTCATTCTTGTAATTAATTTTAACGTTACCTTTTTATTTTAGGTATTCAAATTAAACTTGTTCTTTAACATGCCAGCTTTATTAATTGTGGAAGCCGACGTCGATTTTGTGGGTAATATGGGGGAATTATGTGCACATCACTTATTCATTGGGCATGCGTTGTAAATAATATAGAATGTCGGATAATTTAGGGCCATAAGAAAAAGGTAACTTGGTGTCATCGAGAGTACCCTCATCTTGCATACAATAACATATTTGTTGTCCTAGGTTTGGTTATCTGTCCCACTAATTTTGAGTCATATAGTCTCACGAATCTTGAGTCATTCTTATTTATAATAAAAATTAGGCAAAAAAATAAGGGATGCATAATTTAAGTTAAGTTAATTAAATCTCCTAATTGTACTAAATTAAAATCTGCTTGATTATCCGGAAGCTTTTCGAAAATAAATGAAAATGTATTTTAAATTTAATTTAAATTAAAAATTAAAAATAAAATTTATTTTTTTTAATTTTTTAAAATTTATTTTATTTAAATTTAAATTTTATTTAAAAATATTAAATTTATTTAAAAATGAAAATTTTAATTAAATTTTATTTAAATTTATTAATAAATTTTAAATAAAATTTGTTTAACTTTTTTCTGCATTAAAAAACGAAAATATAATTTAAATTTATATATATAGTTAATTAAAAATCATTTCGAAAAATAAAATAAAAATAGATTAAAATACAAAGCTTATATAATTATTTTTCTACTTTATTACCTACACACTTAAAACACTAATCTCTAATTCCTTAAATTTCGTGTTCAAAATAAATAACTCAAGATTCGTGGGAACGAATGGAGTAATATTTTGATTATTAAATATCTCAAACTCGAATCTTGTTAAAGCATCAATGTCTTTTAGATTGAGCCTATCATATTTAATTTTCATGTGTAATTTACATTTATTATATTGTTTGTAAATGAATTTATATATATTCGTACAAACTTCAATAACGGCTGCATATATTTCCCATTTTATAAAGGGTAAATATCATTTTAAACCTCAAATTATTTTCGCACTATTAATTATAACCTAAACTATCGAAAATAATTTTTTAAACCTTGAACTATCAATTTTGTATCAATTGTACCATTCGTTCACTTTTTTAGCTTCAAAAATTTGACGTGCCTTACCGGAATACCGGGTGTCACAATGTATTTTGAATCATTCTTTTTTTGACCTATATTATATAAAACGACGTAATTATATGCATTACTCATTAAAAATTCAAAAGATGAAAAATGGATAAAATGTACAATTGATATAAAATTAATAATTCAAGGTTAAAAAAAATTATTTTTAATAATTCAAAATATAATTAATAGCTAGAGTGCGAAAATAGTTTAGGGTTTAAAGTGATATTTACCCCTTTATAAAAGACAATATCCTTGTCAAATCAACATTAACTAACTTTGAATGATCATGACTCATGAGGAATAAATTTCAAATCATGAAGTTATGAGATTTTCGCAAATCAAGATGTAGTATAATATAACTTTGACACTTTAATATTTTATTTGATAAAATTAGTAAGAAACACACAATTCTTTATAAATCCAAAAGTAGAGCTATAAACGAGTGTTTAAATATTCGGTATTTGAGCTTTTATCTTGTTGATCGAGCTTCACTCGTCACTCACTTACCGAATTTGAGCTCAGCTCTAGTGATGCTGGATAATATCGAATTCGAGCTTGAACTCAAGTTCGGCTCGTTAGATATTCATATATATAGTATTTAAACTCGAACTAGTTAAAAATTTACGAAAAACTTCTTAATAAATGAGCTCGAGCTCGAGCTCGACTCGTATAATGCTCGTGCACTAACTCGATTGAAGGCTCAACTGAAGATTCGTGAACAGGCTTGCGAACTAATTGAATCCGAACATGTTCGCGAGTTCAACGAGCCGAGTGCTATCAGGCTCGAGCTTAAAATCAGATTCAAACTTGGCTCGTTTACTATCGAATCGAGCTCCGAACGAGCTTTTTTTAGAGCCGAATCTCGAATAGCTTGCAAGTAGCTCTATTTACACCCAAATTCAAAAGTCAGATGAAATTTCTCAAATTTGTATGATTATCCATATCAACTCTGAGGCATTATACACAATACTACCATAAATTATAATAAATACTTTCTCCGTCCCCGAAAAATGGAACACATTTTTGGGACACATATTTTAATAAGGGTTAAGTATCAAATTCACCCCTAACATTGACACTTTTTTCACGTCTAGCTCCCTAAACTAGACTTTGGTTCAACTAAACCTCTAAAGTCTTAAATTTGATTCAATTACACCCTCTGCCATAACGGTTGTTTAACTTCATTCAGTATTTTAATTTTTTTTATTTCATTGGTGGTGGGACCCACACCTTTCTTTTCCGCTAAGCTCGCCTGAAACATGCTCGGCGGCGGATCTGCGACGGCCATGGCAGCAGCTGAACCAAGCGTCCCATGACTTGTGTTTGTCTTCTTTACCGCTACTATTCTACCGTCTGATAGCATTCATTTGTAGACCATACCTATCATTTCTTTCATTAGAATCTGGCTTTCGCTAAATTTATATGTCGCCTTCTCCAATTCCTCAGTCTGAAAAAGTGTCGGTTCTTGCAATACACTTGCTCTATTCAAGGATATCTATTGTTGCAGCAGTAATCCTTCGTTTCTCTTGAATAATCTCTGCTTCACTTTCCTCTTTTTGATAATTTCAACCTTTCTCCAAATCCAGAAGCTGGTAGCAATTAAAATTACCAGGCGACTGCAAGGTCGATTCATGTTTCGTTGGAAGGATTAACTAAGCACGAGTATGAAAAATGATAGATACTTGAGAAAAACTTACCTAATGGAATTATCAGTGCTAGCCTCTGATGCCTAGTTCAGTTGCTGTTATGGCCATCGCAAATCCATCACCAAGCGTGTTTTCGGCGAGCTTGGCGAAGAAGAAAGGCGTGGGTCCCACCACCGATGAAATAAAAAAAAATTAAAATACTTAACGGAGTTAAACAACCGTTAAGGAAGAGGATGTAAATGAACCAAATTTAAGACATTAGAGATTTAGTTGAACCAAAGTCCAGTTTAGGAAGCCAGACGTGAAAAGAGTGTTAATGTTAGGGCTGGATTTGATACTAACCCTTTTAATAAAACTAGTACGCCCTCTCGTGCGATGTATCAGCAGCAAGGAAATTTTCAGCCTGCTCAACAATTTTAGAATGCTCCACAGTATCAAAAGCAGAAACAGTCTCTGGAGGAGACGATGCAATCGTTTATGGAGATGACCAAGCAAAATATGGAGTCTCAATCAGCTACGATCAAACGCCTTGAGACTATGGTGGGGCAGCTGTCGGGAACTCTGAACCAGCTGCAGCAACAGCAGCAACTGCCAGGGAAACTTCACGGTCAGCCTTTGCAGGCTCATCAGGCTCTAGCTTTTACTGCTCTCCCAGAGAAGACAACACCGCCAGCGCTGGCAAGGATGCCAGAGCTGTCAAGGATGCCAGAGCAGACAAAGGCTGCCAGAAATGAAGAGAAGTCCAAAGTTGAAAAGGCTGTCAGAGCTGTCAATCAATCGCCAGATCTGTCAAAACTGCCAGCGCTGTCAAGAAAGCCAGAGCAGACAAGGCTACCAGCTCTGGCGGGCTCCTGCCAAAAACATGCTGACGAAAAATGGAAGAGCAAAACTGTGGAAGCCTTCAAAGCTAGCCAACGTCCCAGTCCACCTTTGCCACCGGTGATTGTTGATCCAACCCAACCACTACCGAAGCAAGGAGATCCAGGCAGCTTCATTTTTTGTATTGGTTTGGGTAGAGCTGGGGAGGTCTCGGGCATGTTAGATTTGGGTGTGGCAGTCAATTTGATGTCGTTTGATATTTTTCAGAAGTTGGGCAAGAACGAAGATGAGCTGAAGTGCACTAATATGAGACTTCAGCTAGCTGACGGTGCTATAAGCAGCCCACGTGGACTTTTGGAGGATGTCGAAGTCACGGTGAGAGGAATCAAAGTGCTGGCAGATTTTGTGGTGCTCGATGCAGGGAAAGGCATTAGAGGAGAGAATGGCCATCTTGTTCTTCTTGGCCGGCCTTTTATAGCTACTACCCAGACTCGCATTGATGTGGGATCTGGAACTTTGAGTATGGCTGGGTCAGGTAGATCAGTAACGTTTTCTATTTTTGATAAGAAGCCTACTAATTCCACTTCTTTATTGCATATCCGTTCTTATGTTGAGATTTCTAACCATGTGGAAGAAGTGGAAATTTTCAGTGCTGACAATCTTTTGTCAGCTCTGACCAACCCGCCAGCTCTGCCAGCTCTGGTGAGCACTTGCCAAAATTATGCTAAGGAAAAATTGATGAGCACCTGCCCGGAAGATGACGAAATAATGCAGGAGTTTCTTGATAACCTGCTAGATGAGGTGGCCATTGAAGACGAATTTTTTGACAAGCTGCAACTCGACGTTAATGCAGTTCATAAATTACCGACTAACTTAAAAGAGGACGCAACCGTTGAAGAAGAATGGGCTGACGTGCTGAAATACAATGATGGTGTCGTGCAAGGATTGCAGGGTGTACTGCTCTTGGAGGAGAAGAAAGAGGGGAGCTTGCGATCTGGCTCCTAGGGTCGAGAGAGTGTTGAATGTGATGAGCGTTGTTTGCTCATTAAGAGGACCCGTATCTGAAATGGAGAAGGATGTGTTTTCACAGGGATTAATGCAGCTGATGCTTCAAAGTGACTTTGGTTAAGGGTTTCTCTAAGTCGGGTTGGCGACTTTAAAACTAGCGCTGCATGGGAGGCAACCCATGTTGTTCTTCTTAGTTTGTTTTTCGTTTCTTTTTGTTATGTTGTTTCTTTGCTTTCTTTTGTGTTTCTTGTTTTGATGCCTTTGGTGTTGGTTTAATCTTTTTGGAGTGTTCTTGTTTATGTTAGGTAGAAGAGTCATTTCCCAGCGCTGAACTTCCACTCTGGCGCTGAATTTATTCTCTGAAATCCCAGAGCTGAATTTCCACTCTGACTAAGCCGCCAGCGCTGACGCTGACGCCAGCGCTGAAGAGAGCCGCCATCGCTGAAATTTCCACTTTGCCGCGTCCTTACAGCCAAAGACCCCAAACCCTAAATTTCGCCGCCTCTCACAGTGCTTATGCTTTTTAGTGCCGATATTCAGGGACGTTTTTCTAACTCTATCTTTTGCCCTGAGGACATGGCATACTTGCTTTTGATTGGGCGATTGGTGCGTGCATTTTGCTTTTGATTGGGCGATTGGTCCCCCTGTTCTTAGCTTGTTCTTTGGTGCTTTGCTAATTTTTATGAATTTGAGGAAGAGATGGTTTTTGATGTGAATTTCGGGTTAGTGTTGAATGGTGGTTATTCTGGTTTTACTCTTGATTGTGCAAAGAAGTATGAGTTTTGTTGCAACACGGTTGTAAGTAAGTAAAACGTGATTTGTCTGGTAGATGCTAGATGGAGTGTTGTCATTGTGATTCCCTACGATCGTATCCTTATATGTGAATTATAGACAGTTCTGAACATCTGGCCAGCTCTGAAAATCTGGTCCAGCTCTGAAAATGACAGCTCTGAGTCTCTGCTCCGCTAGTTTAACTATGAGCATGGGAAACCACGTGAGAAGACTTTGGATTACATCCAAATGGTTTTATTTCACGAATTGTGGCTTAACTGTCAAAATTTAAGTGATTAAACACACAAAGTGTGAGAAAGGAAAAGTTGTGAAATAGAGATACTAATTATAAAGGCGATCACATTAGGGAAATTCACTTCTAGCGGAGAATTGGGTCTGATCGAATTATTTGCATTACTGCTGTGTTGCTTCTTAAACTTTAAGTTACTTGCATGATCTGAGAGATATGTGTTAATTGGAAAATTTTGAACTGACTTGTTGAATGTTTGGATGGAAATAATCATCGTGGAACGCTCTCTTCCTTATATTCATACTGATTTTACTTGAGGACAAGCAAAAGGGTAAGTGTGGGGGGTTAATTTATGCCTAATTGTTCGTATTTTGGGGGTTTGATTGTGCTAATTTTGAGTTAAATATTCTGGAAGTTGGTGCGTTTATGAGTTTGTTTAATGCTTTGTAGGAGATTTTGATATAATAAGAGGAAGAATGCTTTGTTCGAGTTTTTGGATCAGAAATTGCTTATTTGGGCTCAAAGTGGTACCAGCGCTGACGGCGCATACTCTGCTGCCTCGCCAGAGCTGACAGAACTGAAGTCTATTCGTCAGAGTGGATTTCCCGTGCCAGAGCCAGATCTAACATTCCCAAGCCAGAGCTAAATTCCAGAGTCGACAGAGTTGAGTTCCAGAACTGACCAAAACTCCAGAGCTGAAGATTCCAGAGCAGACTACAATTCTCCAGAGCTGACCAAGCTGAGTTCTTGATGCAGCCCAAGGTTCGTTAGTACAAGATCCAGTGCACGTGCCTGTTGGTCCAGTCACAAGAGCCCGAGCCAAGAAGTTTAAGGAGAGTTTTATGGTGTTAGTCCAAGAGATTTGGATTCAAGAGTTGATGAAGAAACCAATTGGAGATAGAAGAATTGACGATTTGGACAGCGCACTTTTGATTACTCTTGTTAGCTGCGAAGGAGTCCAAGATTGAAGACTTTTATTTATGTGGAAGGCATATTATTAATTTCGAATTTAATCTTTTAGTTTTCAGTATTTATTAGTTCGAAAACAAGGGCCTTGTTTGGATGCCTTGTGATTTTCGAAATTAGGGTTTTTTTGCTTCTTAGTCAAGTTGTTTCCTTAATAGATTAGGTTTAAGTTTTGCCTATAAATAGGCCTCTATGTAATGGACGAATTTCAGCCTATTTTTATCAATAAACTTGTGAAGTTTTTATTTCTCTCTTGAGAATTCTGAATTCCTCTTGATTATTCCAAGACGAATTCAATTATCGACGTAACGGCGAGTCAACCAACCCTCGTCGGGTGTCATTCAGCGTCCCCGAGTTGCTGTATCAACTTCACGTTGGGATTTAGGGATTCATTCGCCTAAATCATTCCGTGGGTTAGATTCAGAGGTTTTGGGATTCCATCTTCTGTTCGTTTTTCAAGTCTTCTGTTTGCGTGGTGTTCGATTGGTCGGCAAGGATCGTATCATTTGGCACCAGAGCCGCGTTTCGTATCCAGGTTTCATTTTTTTTTCTTTGTTTTTGTGTCAAGGGTAGAATTTTAGGGTTTCCGTTTTCTGCGTTTTAGGGTTCTCTATGTCCGAGTTTTCTGTTCCGCTTTCTGCGGTAGTTTTAATTCCTAGGGTTTCGATTTTACCTAGGTCTGCGTCTGATTTTGTTCTGTTGTGACTTCAATACCATAATATCTTTCGAATTAAGATATCTGCGTGGTCTGAATTACTCATAAACATACACGCTTATACACATCTATCATCATACGACTTACACACATCTATATAAATCCATACATCATAATTTCGTTTGGTTCTTGATTTTTTTTAAGAACCTATAGTCTGTTAGGGTTCCAAAAAAAAAGAGTATAGAATTTCCGAAAATTTTCTTGCAGCATTTTGTTCCTACAGTTCACTGGCGTCGTATAGAGCCTTTTGGGGCCGTTTCTGCGTACATTTTTTCCGATTTTTGATTATTTCTCGTTGTGTTTTCTGGAGTCCTTGGGTAGTATAGAGCCTTTCGGGGCAGTTTCGGCGTACACTTTTCCGGTTTTCGATTACTTCTCGTGTTTTCTGCGCAGTACTTTTTGGGTTGTTCAGTCTGCGTTTCTGGTTGTCTTCGATTTCGTTTGGGGGTTTCCCACATTTTCGTGTCCGTTTAGTGTTGTTGGTGTGGTCTCTTGTGGGACGTTTCGTTGAGTGCTCTCGTTGAGACAGTTTGGCAATCTCGTTGGTGCAGTTGGTTTTTGAGTTCAGTTGGTAGATTGAGGAAATTTTATTCCTTGAGAGAAAAATTGAGCGGAAAAAGGCAAGAGTGGTGAGACTATTAGAGGGAAAAAAGCCGTGATTGTGTGTGATACACGAGCGCTGAGTGATTTCATCTTGAGTGATACACGAGTGTTTGTGAGGTGGTGAGGTCCTTTTATTTTGTTTCACTAACCGTTTCTTGTTTTCTGTCTGTGTCACTATGTCTAAGAAAGATGAACAGGGTGCGGATTTGAGCGATAGCCCTGTTATGGATCCAAAGTTTAAACTCGTGATGGAGGCACTTCGCTCAGAATTTGGCAAGATGCTACACTCAGAAATCGAGGGAGTGTACGACAAGATCTAACAGATGGAGCAGTCTCATTCTCGAGAGATCAATTTCACACGAGGAGGCCGAGGCGGGCGAGAAGGCCGTGGTGGTAGAGGAGGTCGATTCCACCGTCCGTATGAGGAGCATGTAGATGATACAGGATTTGAGGAAGAGGACGATGGCGGCAGAACGTGGCAAGATAACAATATGGGCAACATCAAGATGAACATTTCTTCCTTCCAAGGGAAGAATGACCCCGAATTGTATCTTGATTGGGAGAGAAAGGTGGAGCTTATGTTCGATTGCCACAACTATTTAGAGCTCAAGAAGGTGAAGTTGGCAACAATTGAGTTCTCAGATTATGCACTTGTTTGGTGGGATCGGATGGTGATGAGTAGGAGGAGAAACAGTGAGCCACCTATTCAGACTTGGCAGGAGATGAAGGCTATGATGAGGAAGCGTTTTGTGCCGAATCATTACTACCGCGAGCTTTTCAACAAGTTGCAGACTTTGAGGCAAGGCAGTCGGAGTGTAGATGAGTATTATAAGGAGATGGAGGTTGCCATGATTCGAGCCAATGTGGTGGAGGAGCGAGAGGCGACCATGGCGAGATTCTTAGCTGGTTTGCATTGTGATATTCGTGATAAGGTGGAATTGCAGCACTACGTTGAGTTGGAGGACATGGTTCACATGGACATAAAAATCGAGAATCAACTCAAGAGGAGGGGCAACAACAGCAGCAACCAGCGCCAGAATCAGGGCAATTGGAGGCAATCGCAACCAGTTTCTAGTGGTTCCTCGTCAAAAGGGAATCAATGGAAAAAGGAGGCACCGCCGAGAGAGGAGAAGAAGCAGTTCGTTAGGTCCCGACATGAGGGATCCGGTGCAGCAAATCAGGGCATTCCGACCGTTTCCAATGGTCGAAATCGAGATAAGAAGTGCTTCAAGTGCCAAGGCTTCGGGCATATTATGAGTGACTGCCCGAACAGGAAAATTATGATCATGAGAGATGACAGCGAAGTCGTGACGGATGGTGATGAGACCGATCCTGATATGCCGAAATTGGAGGATGTAGATGGTGCTGATGATGAGGAGTGTGAGGAGATTTTCGCGCCCAATGGACAACTTTTGGTAGCTAGGAGAGCCTTGAGTGTCCAAACTCAACCCAATGAGCGAGAGTAGCGGGAGAACCTCTTTCACACGAGATGTCTTATTCAAGACAAGGTATGTAGTGTGATCATTGATAGCGGGAGTTGCACGAATGTGGCTAGTAGAGCCATGGTTGAGAGATTGGGGCTGACCACGGAGAAGCATCCCAAGCCGTATCGTTTACAGTGGCTGAATGAGACAGGCGTCATCAAAGTGACGAAGCAAGTGAAGGTTCCGTTTCGCATTGGGAAGTATGAGGATGAGGTTGTGTGTGATGTGATCCCTATGCAAGCGAGCCACATCCTGTTGGGGCGACCGTGGCAGTTTGATCGCCGTGCTATTCATGATGGCTTCACCAACAAATATTCATTTGAATACAAGCAGAAAAAGGTGTCGCTTGTTCCTCTTACTCCTAAACAAGTTTATGAGGATCAAGTGCAATTGCAAAAGGAGGCGGACAAGGTAAGGTCAACGGAGCAGCCCGTGGAGAAGAAGAAGAATGGGTTGATTCATAAGTCCTTTCTTGCTAGGGCTAGTGATTTGAAGTGGTGTGTACAGGAGGAGAGGCCGATCATGCTGTTGCGATATCAGGAGAACTTGGTTATTACTAACAATCTCTCTTCTCTACCCCCTTCTATTCGTTCTGTTTTGCAGGAGTTTGATGATGTTTTTCCCAAAGATACACCTGCCGGTTTACCACCAATTCGAGGGATTGAGCATCAGATTGACTTTGTGCCCGGCGCTACACTGCCGAACCGACCAGCTTACCGAACCAATCCAGAGGAGACAAAGGAGTTGGAGAGGCAAATTGGCGAGTTATTGGCCAAAGGGCATGTGAGGGAGAGTTTGAGTCCTTGTGCGGTACCCGTTCTACTTGTACCAAAGAAGGACACGTCTTTGAGGATGTGCTGTGATTGCCAAGCCATCAATAACATCACGGTAAAGTATCTCCATCATATCCCTCGTTTAGATGATATGCTAGATGAGTTACATGGTTCTTGTGTTTTTTCTAAGATCGATTTGCGTAGTGGATACCATCAGATTAGGATTAAGGAAGGTGATGAATGAAAAACTGCTTTTAAGACAAAACTTGGTTTGTATGAGTGGTTAGTTATGCCTTTTGGTTTGACTAATGCGCCTAGTACGTTCATGCGTCTTATGAATCATGTTTTGCGTGCTTTCATTGGCAGATTTGTTGTTGTCTACTTTGATGATATCCTCATTTATAGCCAGAATCATGATGAGCATGTTGAACATTTGAGGTCTGTTATGGATGTGCTTCGAAAGGAAAAGTTGTTTGCTAACCTTAAGAAGTGCACTTTCGGTACAGACAAGCTTGTGTTTCTTGGTTTTGTTGTTAGTGCACAGGGTGTACAGGTTGATGAGGAGAAGATACGAGCTATCCAAGAGTGGCCAACGCCGACGAACATTGCAGCAGTTCGAAGCTTTCATGGACTTGCTAGCTTCTACAGGCGATTCGTGCCTCATTTTAGCAGTGTTGCAGCACCTTTGACGGAAGTCATCAAGAAGAATGTGGAGTTTAAGTGGGGAAAGGCGCAAGAGGATGCATTTCAGCAGTTGAAATACAAATTGACCCACGTCCCAGTATTATCTCTTCCTAATTTTTCCAAATCTTTTGAAATTGAATGTGATGCTTCTGGTGTTGGTATTGGTGCAGTGTTGATGCAAGAGAGACGACCCATTGCGTACTTTAGCGAGAAGCTAAACGGGGCGACGTTGAGTTATCCCATGTATGATAAGGAGCTGTACGCATTGGTGAGAGCTTTGCAAACGTGGCAGCACTACTTGTGGTCCAATGAGTTCGTCATTCACACGGATCATGAGTCGTTGAAACACTTGAAGGGGCAGCAAAAGTTGAACAAGCAGCGTGCGAGGTGGATGGAGTTCATTGAGACGTTTCCCTACGTCATCAAATACAAGCAAGGTAAAGAGAATGTTGTGGCTGACGCACTTTCTCGGAGGTATGCCTTGATCTCTACCTTAGATGCTAAGTTGCTTGGTTTTGAGTGTATCAAGAGTTTGTATGAGCATGATGATGATTTTGGTGAGATTTATCTAGCATGTGCGAGAGCTGCTAGTGGAGAGTATTTTAGGCATGATAACTATCTTTTTAGGAAGAATAAGTTATGTATTCCTAAATGTTATTTACGTGAGTTGTTATTGCTTGAGTCTCATGGTGGGGGTTTGATGGGACATTTTGGCATTGCTAAGACTTTAGATGTTCTGCATGAGCATTTCTTTTGGCCTCATATGAAACGTGACGTTGAGAGAATTTGTGGTCGATGTGTTACATGTAAACAAGCTAAGTCTAGGGTGAGTTCCCATGGATTGTATATACCATTGCCTATTCCTACAGCACCTTGGATTGATATTTCTATGGATTTTGTGTTAGGTTTGCCTAGGACTAAGCATGGTCGAGATTCCATCTTTGTGGTTGTTGATCGATTTTCTAAGATGGCACATTTTATTCCATGTCATAAATCTGATGATGCATCTCATGTAGCTGATCTATTCTTTAGAGAGATTGTTAGATTGCATGGCATGCCTAGGATTATTGTTTCTGATAGGGATTCGAAGTTCTTGAGCTATTTTTGGAAGACTTTGTGGTGTAAGTTGGGTACTAAACTTTTGTTTTCTACTACTTGTCATCCACAAACTGATGGTCAAACAGAGGTAGTGAATCAGACTTTGTCTACTTTGCTTAGAGCTATTATCAAGAAGAACATTAAGTCTTGGGAAGATTGTTTGCCTCATGTTGAGTTTGCTTATAATCGTTCTGTTCATTCTGCTACTCAATTTTCGCCATTTGAGATTGTGTATGGATTTAATCCTGTGACTCCATTGGATTTATCTCCCTTACCTGAGCATGAGTATACTAACCTTGATGGCAAGAAAAAGGCTGATTTTGTGAAGCAGATTCATGAGAAGGCAAGGATGAATATTGAGAGGCGCACGAAGCAGTATGCCGAGCGAGCTAACCAAGGACGTCGCAAAGTAGTGTTTGAGCCCGGTGATTGGGTATGGCTGCACATGCGCAAGGAAAGGTTTTCATTGCAGCGTCGATCCAAGTTACTTCCTAGGGGGGATGGACCATTCTAAGTGTTGGAGCGCATCAATGATAATGCCTACAAGTTGGACTTACCAGGTGAGTATAATGTGAGTGCTTCTTTTAATGTAACTGATTTGAGTCATTTTGATGTAGGTGACGATTTGGATTTGAGGACAAATCCTCTTCAAGAGGAGGGGAATGATGCAGCCCAAGGTTCGTTAGTACAAGATCCAGTGCACGTGCCTGTTGGTCCAGTCACAAGAGCCCGAGCCAAGAAGTTTAAGGAGAGTTTGATGGTGTTAGTCCAAGAGATTTGGAATCAAGAGTTGATGAAGAAACCAATTGGAGATAGAAGAATTGACGATTTGGACAGCGCACTTTTGATTACTCTTGTTAGCTGCGAAGGAGTCCAAGATTGAAGACTTTTATTTATGTGGAAGGCATATTATTAATTTCGAATTTAAGGGTTTAGTTTTCAGTATTTATTAGTTCGAAAATAAGGGCCTTGTTTGGATGCCTTGTGATTTTCGAAATTAGGGTTTCTTTGCTTCTTAGTCAAGTTGTTTCCTTAATAGATTAGGTTTAAGTTTTGCCTATAAATAGGCCTCTATGTAATGGACGAATTTTAGCCTATTTTTATCAATAAACTTGTGAAGTTTTTATTTCTCTCTTGAGAATTCCGAATTCCTCTTGATTATTTCAAGACGAATTCAATTATCAACGTAACGGCAAGTCAACCAACCCTCGTTGGGTGTCATTCAGCGTCCCCGAGTTGCTGCATCAACTTCACGTTGGGATTTAGGGATTCGTTCGCCTAAATCATTACGTGGGTTAGATTCAGAGGTTTGGGATTCCATCTTCTGTTCGTTTTTCAAGTCTTCCGTTTGCGTGGTGTTCGATTGGTCGGCAAGGATCGTATCAGTTCCAGAGCTACCAAAACTTTCCAGAGCCTGACTACTTCTACAGAGCTGACTTTCCAGCGCTGCCATGACTCGTCAGAGCTGCCAAGACTTGCTGAGCACGTTAGCCATTGCAATCTCCTGTGTGCGCACGACTCTATCCCTTAGGCCCAGTTTGGCTGGGCCGTTCTTGATGGTTTTTAGGGTTTGATGAAAGGGCAGTCTATATAAAGGGCTTAATGTTCATCATGAGAAATAATCCTTCAGCCTTCAGACCAAGAATAGCTTCGACCTTAGGCAATCAAAACAATCTTTAGTTTAATTCTCGTTTTTCATAGTTATTTAGTTTCGAGTTTTTTCTAAGTTAGCATTCAATTCAGTTTTAGTTAGTTCTTTGTTTAGAGTTGTAATCAAGTGACAGATTTGCTTCTCGAGACTGATTTCGGTATTTATTAATTATATTTATTTATTAGTTTCTACTTGAATTATGTTTCGCTTTCAATTATGCAATTTCGTTTATGTCAAATTAGATTAGAAGCTTTTAATTAAAGTTGTTTAAATTCTTAGCGTAATAGCGTTTAAATTCTTAGTAGCTTTTACTTGATCGTTTAATTCTGCCTAGGGTTTAATAGTTTATTTCTGCTTAAGTATTTATGTTTTGTTCTTTTTCGCCTAGTTAATTTTAAGTTTAAGTTTTAAGTTGAGTTTTAATTACAAGCATTAGTTTAATTCTTTTCCGCCTAGTTAATTCTTAAGTTTAATTTCAAGTTAAGTTTTAATTCCAAGCTTTAGTTTAATTTTACAGTTTTCAATACAATCTTTACCGCTTTCTTGTGATACAATTAGAAGCCCTTTAAGATCTTCTTTGAGAGATGACTTTGGGTCAACTTACCATTGCTAGAGTGTCCTTATCCTATTGCAAGTCAATCTAGAGGTGTTTAGGTTGAGTCAAAGAGAGCAAATAAAGATCAGACAATCAGAATAACTGATTACAAGAACTCTCTTAGAATCACTAGGCAATCAATAGATATATCCGTAGCCTAGTTGATGATTACTTGAGAGCATGTTCACAGTAATCCTAGTTAGTTATTACATAACCTTTTTATTTCTAAGAAAAGAGTGTTTGTAATAGAGTTTGAGACTAAGACCGAACTCAGTGGTTGTTTAGTACCAAGAAACTAAACAGACGGTTCATTGGCACCAGTTAAGCCAAGTGACTGTTGTTTAGTACCAATAAACTAAACAGTACGGTCCCTTGGCACCAGGCAAGCCAAGTGGTTGTTGTTTAGTACCAGAAAACTAAAGAAGACGGTTACCTTGGCACCAGTTAAGCCAAGAGGGAGTTCAAATTAAAGGTTCTGTCTCCAAATACCTTAGCATTAGCTGATTGGACACGACAGTGTCAGGGCGTGCTAAGTGTTAAACCCAATTCAGAGTGGATTGGTAGGTTTGTTGTGCACCTTTAAGCATAAGCCTACAGACTAATCATCTGGCCGTGAAAGTAGGAAAGTTGTTTCCGAACCACGTAAAAATCCTTGTGTTCTTTATCTGCTTTCAGTTATTCCCTTACTTGTGCTAAACCGTTTTCAACTAAACTGGATTAACTGAAAAGTGTAACTAAGGATTTTACAAGTGACAACTCTTTTCTAAAGGCTATTCGCATTAAGTTTAAATTCCGTTGCTGAGTTATTAATCCTACTGACTGACTCAATAGATAGTCAGAGAGATTAATAACTCTACTATGTTTTACAAACTAGATTGAAGCCTTACTTGGATATCAGTTAAGCCTAGTGCTCGACTGACGTTATTTTACTGAAGTATTTTCAGTATCAGTCTACAACCTATTTCGAACTGAAATCTGGTTAAGTTTGTTTTGTTCGCGAAAAATAACCCATAGGTGTATTCTCCCCCCCATACACCTGTAAGTCAACCCTCCGGGACCCCAACACTCCCCATAAAAGGAAAGTAGATTTCTGCTTTCTTTTGTCCTTCAACTAATGGGCGCGCGCTTTGCCCTTGCACGCCAGATTTTGCCCAAAGTCAACATCATATTTCTGCTCAGTTTTTGCTCGAACTCTGACTTGCCACTTTGCCCTTGAACATCAGTTTTTGTTCCTATCTCGACACTTTGCCTTTGAATGCCAATTTTTACCGCTTTGCCTTTGAACACCAGTTTTTGCTCTTGTCTCACCGCTTGCCCTTAAATGCAACTAGATCCCGCACGGTACTTGATCTGAAAAAAATGAGTATGATTATTGTGCCCATGAATGATCTCAAGTCCTTGCCTCTTTTGTGAAATGCAGTCTGTTTTGCCCAATATCCCGTTCACTTGTCCTATTGCCCAAAATATGTCCTCTCAAACACAAAAGACATAAAACACACAAAAAGAAACTCAAACTAGACATAAACGATGTACAAAAAGAGCACGAAAAATGAGCTCGTCAATTACATGTAAGGCTATCGTCCTCAGATCACTCTTAAATATATAACTCCTAAAAATTCGTGGGACTAAAGTCCTCACACAAAACCCAAGTTCACTCGACTAATATTGACAAGCGTGTTCTATGTTCTTAGTTCATGCAATAATAATCATCTCCCGATATCAAATTAATACCAATAATCATGCAAAATTGGTGGCCAATCAATAAAGCAAACAATAAGCATAATAACACGAAAAGGATAAAACAAGTCTTGATTAATCGAATTAAATAAATTCATAAAATCATCATCTGTTTACTACCAAACCCTAGGATAAAAAACGTACTAGCCACATATAGATATCTGAACTAGCAATGAAAAATCAAGAGTAGAATAAATCATCCAACAATAAAACCGTGGAACTTATGATGAGTGAGTCTTCAGTTCTTGCTTCCAATCTTCCAATCTGTCGTCTCTTCCAGTTCTTCAAGTGTAAATATAGTAAAAGGTTTCTTCAAGTTCTTCAAGTGTAAATATAAGCAAAGGTTTTGGGAGTATTTATTTGCTCTAAGCCTCAAAATATAGGTCAAACCTATGTAGACTCGGAAAATAGGTGGAAAACTAAAAAAATGTGCAAAAATCGAGTGAAGGCGCCGCCGAGCACGTGGCCATGCGACTAACCTGCGCTCATCACCGAATCGACCGTGGTCAGGCCCGCGAGACCGCTGTCTGCCTTTAACCCGCGGTTGTGGCTGGACCGCAAGTCCCTGGGAGCCCGCCGGCGAACGCGGTCGCGTCTCTTCATGAACTCTTCAAATATCCAATCAAATTCATCCTAAAACGAGTCCAAATACCTGTAAAATTGCGCAAACACTGACGAGTAGTCTATTACATAAAATAATTACAATTAAAGCTCAATTAACTTTCATTCACCTAAATCCGCAAAAATAACATCAAATTCATAATTCATAGGAGCAAAAAATGCATGTTAATCAGGCAATTGGAATTTGATTTTTATTCAATTCGATGTTTTTTCAATTCTAACTGCCTGAATGATCAGCCCCAGTATTATTAGGATGTGTTTAGTATCCATGTTTTGATATAATTTGATTAATAAAATCAAGATAAATAATATAAAAAAGATGAGATCAATTATTTATTTATTTGTTTGGTAGATAAGATAAAATTCTAAGATAATTAACATTATTGTTTAGTAGAAAAAATATAAGTATAAATTAAATAAACAAATTACTAGTTTAACCTCACATAAATTTAAATAAATAATTTAGAAAAAAAAATTAAAATAGAATAAATTGTGGCAGCCTCCATGTGCTCCCCACCCTCATTTACACCAGCCTCCACGTGCTTCTTTCCTCCGCCCCACCCACAATTTCTTACACCACCGAGCAACCCCAAGCACTGGTATGCTCCCACAAGGAAATTGTTGCAGAGCAGGCTCCCCACCGAAGAAGGACAACATATATCACCCTTTCCCCTCTCCTCCGGGTAGCGATAATTCTTGCAGAACCCCACCAACGCCTCCAAACGGCAGACACCCCAATCTAAACATCTCGCCCCCAAAAGAACAATCATCGCCCCTCTCCCTAGATTTTTGTAGAACCACCAACCCCTCTGACGAGATTTTGACAAATTCTAAACCATCTTTAGGTCGGATTAATGCAATTCCCAACCTCTTTAGCCATCACATTACGTTCCATAAAAGAATCAAACAAACTTGAAAAAGTTTAATCACCCAAAATTTGATCTTGAACAATAAATTAAGACGGTGGGTATGCGGTATGCCTCCCACTGGAATACCCCCTGTCTCCCATCTCCTTCCATCATCTTATCGTCGACCACTGCCCCCACCCCGGAACACCTTCGACGTTGCTATAATTGGACGAAGATGGTAACTTTGTCTTTGCCCATCTAATTTAGACTGTTGTTCACGAAAAGATTACATATCCTAAGGTGGAGTAGAGTTTGATAATGTAAAGGGAATAGTGAATTATTGGCGGGCCTCTTCCAATTCACAGGCTTTTCACTTTATTTATTTTAGGCACCAAATGGGGTGATTAGCCCAAATTATTTGTATGTCTTAGCTTATCACCTCTATCAAACAAGGCCATAATCTACTGATCTTCTGTCAGCCCAAAAAATTACTATGACGTCTCTACCATTTCCCTAACTATATGCATAATAACACATTTACCCTCAATAGTTAAGAATTTATATAAGCCTACTTAAATACATTTTTTATACTACTCCCTCCGTCCCATTATTGAAGACATACTTTTCTTATTGGGTTGTTCCCAATAATAAAGACACACTTCCAAATAAGAAAATAATTCAAGGCTTAATTATAACTAATTAATTGAACTTTTCCTCACACATCCGCCTACTCCCTCACACCATCAACACACCGACCTTTTCCTTTCCCCATTTTAGAGAGAGAAACAAAATCCCTCAACCATTTTCTCTCTGTATGCATATAGCTTTTTGCATATCAATTTTGGTGGGGTTTCTCGCACTGACTAATTCTTCATTTTCTCGATTCAACTTCGGTTTCTTAATTTTTTATGATTTTTTTTTTCTTTCTGAAATTGGGGGATGGAATATGTGGCAGACGGGTGAGGAAGGAGTTGCCGCCGTGTTTCCTCTAGCACTGTGGGATTGCTTTCAGAATCAGAACTCGTCGGATTTTGGAAGAGAGGGGAAGGCGGAGGCGGCGGAGCTTGGGGGGGGAGAAATTATGGCTTGATTTGGGGAAGAGGGATTCCGTCAGAGGAAAAAGAAGGGAGCACCCGCCGGGTTCAGGGGGTGGCTATCATGGTCAGCGACCGTTCAACGTCCTTCTAGGGGTCAGCGGCGGCGGTGAGTTTTGAGGAAGGAGAGGAGACGTGAACGCCTGTGTTTTCTCCATCCTGAGAGAGAGACGAGTTTTTTTTTTTTTTTTTTTTTACTACAGGGCTGATGTAAAAAATATTTTAAATGTAATTAAATTAATTTAAATTTTTTAAATTTATAATTTATAAATTTAAAAATGTAAAAATCAATTTGAAACTTAAAATAAAAATAAAGAAATTCATTAAATATATTTAATCAAATACACTAATCAAGTGAACCACAACACTTTATCATCTAATCTAACTCGCCTTAATTCCCGTGCCCAAATGAAGTGTGTCTTTATTATTGGGACGGAGGGAGTATAATTTTACCCTACTTTGTAGTAATTTTTAAGCCTACGATATCATCAACTCACTAAATGATGCCAACAAATAATTTTAGATTATTATTTGTAAAACAATTATGTGGAGAAGACATAATATTTATATGTATAGTTTTTGAAGTTTCAAGTGAAAATTTTCTTAAAAGAAAAAAAAAATCTAAAAGTTTAATGAGAAATGGTTAACGGTTTTTTTTTTTTGATAAATTACATAAGTAAATAAAAAAAATTTAAAGACCGCACGATAAATGACTCAAATTTAAGAACTCAGGTCTTGGACTTAATCTCCTACCACTAAGCTAACATACGTGCACATAATTTAACAATTTTTGTTTTTTATGAGGTGGATCATTTAGTAGGAATGTCCCCAATGGTAGATGGAGGGTTTCACATTTAGATTGAAACCAATTATTGAAGCGATTTAGGGTGAAATAGTATAGAACCGCAGGCCAGAGTAATGTAGAGATTATGATGGAAGCAGTAACTACTACTGGTTGCAAAGTCGAGTACCAACTCATTCACACCCGAAATAATTAATTTTTTTAATATCTATTTTCCAACCAAAAAGATTCTCTCACAATCTTATTTCACTGCAAATTTTCTTCTCCCCTCTCACACTTCATAGGGTTTCTCTCTCTAGTATCCTTTCACATCCCACAGAAAACAAATTCCAGATATAACCCTCTTTCTTTTCTTCTATGCATGCAACTGAATTATCTAACTCGCGCAGATCCATAATCAGAATTGAGTTTCCTCCTCCTCCTCCGTCCGCTTCTGCAGTGTTCGCGAGCGGAGAATCAGCAAATTCTAAGAATTCGAGGAAAGAGGCGGATAAACGGTAATGAAGCCCGAACTGGGTTTGGATATCAAGTATCCGAGTGAATTGATTAAGACTGAACCAGGATTCGGGTCAGGAGATCCGAACCGACCCGAATCGAACGGTTCGGGTTGGATGGATCACTGCTATGTGCGCAGGGTGAGGCCGAGTGAGGCGAATGGTTTCGCGGTGTATACGAGGAATAAGAGGTTGAAGAGTACAAGTGTGGATAGAACTGCTTGTGCGGCTAAAATTGAGGGAGATTCTGCAGTATCAGTTAAATTTGAGGATGGTATGAGTTTGAAAGATGAATTTGTTGTTAATGGTGGTCATGCGTTGAATGTGGATAAAGCTGGGGTTAATTTGGGGTTTTTGGGAGGGGAGAGTGAGGAGGAGATGATGGAGATTGAAGTGAAAGAGGAGCCTATTCCTTTGGCGGCAGTGAGGACCGATGGGAGACGGAGGTTTACGCGCTCTGTGCTTGTTGACTCTGAATTGGAGAATGGGGATTCAGGTAATCTGAGGGATACGGTGATCTTGGAGGCAGATGGATTGGTGAGTGAAGAATTGGCGCTGTTGGGTAGTACCAAGACTAGGAAATTGGAGATGAAGATGTCGAAGAAAATTCTTATAAAAGGGCGGCCGACAACAGTTAGAGAGCTCTTCGAGACTGGGCTGCTAGAAGGATATCCAGTTTTCTACAATGGTGGCAAGAGGGTATTTAGCTCACCCATAATATCTCTTCTTAATACTTCTGTTTCTGTGGTTATATTAATCATGTGCTGCTACTGTTACTACTGCTGCTATCACGGCTTATTCTACCACTATCGTGTTACTGAGTACTGATATTAGATTGCTCCTTTTCAATTGCTGTTTCGATGGTGTTGGTTTGGTTATTTTATATTTATTTTTATTTTTAGTTTTGGTCTACTATTACCGTTTCCATTGTTTCTGGATATCTTTAATCAATGTTCTCGTTGATACTATGTATCATATCATTCTCGCCATCATTAATTGATTTTAGGCATGTAAGGATATATTTCTTACATAAATTCATATGTTATTCTCTAAAAAAACTGTCAGTATCATTTCATTGTTGTAATCACTAAATGATTATTGACTTTAGGCATGTCAGAATGTAATTCTCATATAGCTTTATATGTTCTGCTTTTGCAAATTTGATACCATTGATGCAAGATAAGAGTGATGCACGGGTGGTTTGCGTCTGTGGGCAGGAGAGAGAGAGAGAGAGAGAGAGAGATAGAGAGAGAGAGAGAGAGAGAGAGAGAGAGAGAGATGTAGGGACTATGAAGAGGATGCGAGCGAGCCTGTGTTTAACTGTCTTACCTTCTGCCCTTCACGAAAGAAGGGAATAATCTGACCCCTCTTTCCCGAGGAGTAATCACATATTAAAAGCATCTTTGTTATTGTGTTGTTATTATATCATTATTTCCTTTTAAAAATAAGTATCATCTTTTAATATTTATGTAAATTAGTTGAGCAGCAATTTATATTCCTTTTGCACATGTGATATAAATATCATTTATAATTTCAAATATTAAGAATCTTTTCAAGGTTGCCTAATTGGATCCTGTACTGTGGTTTATTACCTGAATCAGCTGTCATTTTCAACTTGGACCGTTATGGTATGCTATCTGCTTCATTTTCAACTAGAAAAACCTACGGCATCGATTTGCTGAGGATTATATTGCAACATTGAGGATTGGGGATAAGATTGATTGGTTGAGCAAATCATCAGATGCTTCTTAAGGCACATTCTGTTTCTGACTTTCTTCTCACAAATGCCTTTTAGGATTGTAGTTGTTGAAGGCGCAAAGGGTGACTTGTTTATATCATCTTTAATGACTTGGTTGAAGACTTGTTTAGCTCTTGCGTAATGTCAGATCATCTATATTACCCCACTTTTTAAGTGAATATGATGACGAGGCAAAGGTGAGTGTGGCTCTGTAATCTAATTTAGGGATCTTGGTATGAAGTTTAACCCTTGATGCTTCCTGTCAAAAAAAATTATGTGATGAAAATACATTAATAAAGTTCAGATCAACATATTACACGAATCGGACATCTGGGACACTGGGTCTAATCAGTCATGCACTTATTTGGATTAACTTGTTTATGCTCAAGGATTAGGGATATATCCCTTAATATTCCCAGTATTTCTTTTATCTTAATATTGTTCGTTAAGATATTAATCTAGCAGCTCCATCTGATTGTCTCTTATAAACTTGAGCACCATCAATGTGTAAAGTTTTCTTCAGGATACTCAACTGATTATAACATCCTCCCAGGGATTCCCACTACGTGGTACGATAAAAGATGCTGGAATCCTATGTTCTTGTAGTTTCTGCAAGGGAGTACGGGTGGGTGCTAATCTTGAGGTTCTCTTTGTAGCCAATGCAGAATAATCTGAATTTGTCACCTTTTGTATACTGTACATATCACCTGAAGCCAGAATGGTTCTCTTAAAATTTTCCAGGTAGTTCCACCCTGCCAATTTGAGATACATGCCTGCAAATCATATAGACGTGCATCACAATATATTTGCTTAGAGAATGGGAAGAGCCTACTCGATGTGGTCAAAGAATGCCGAAAATCATCTGTTAAAACTTTAGAAGAAACAATACAGAACTTCATAGGTCCTATGCCTGTGAAGGAATCTGTCATCTGTAGAAATTGTTCTGGTAAGCAATATGGTTTGTTAATTCTTTTCTGTCATTTGTTAATCTTCATATACACATATACATCTAGATAGTTGTTATGCTTAATTTCTAGTACATTCTATACTTGGTTTAAACTCTTATAAACGACAGCTTTGTATTTTGTTTTTACAGGGTCATTTCTTGCGACATCTGCTGCAAAGGTGGAGCTACTCTGTGATTCTTGCATGGTTATTCTAAATTCAGATTTTGATGCAGAAAGTGTGAAATCAAGGTGCTATATCATTCTGAGTAATCATTGCTTTTACGTTTTCGAGTAATCATTGCTTATAAGTTTTCTCCTCGAAAACTCAATGTTGATTGTGTGAAATCTACTCATTGCTATTTTTGATGAACTGTTGATAAATTTGCATAACCAAGCATGATAGGAGTTGTTGAGGACGAGTTTTCATCCCTTGATTTTTTTTGTCTACAAGTTATACATTTTTGCTGTTATGTTAGTGATATCTAGATGCTATGGAGCCTGGTGAAACGCAACTCAGAACCTACTAAAGCTTATGGGATGTTTCTTGCATGATCTTGTGGAGTGAAAATGCAAAACTCTAAATTATACTTGACCTTCAACTATAATTTTTCGTTTCTGCACAAGGACTCTACTCTTAGCTCATGTTTCATTTAGTTTCAAGATGCCTATGCTGATAGTTGAACATCTATACCAACTATCTGATCATAATAGTATGTTTTTTCATCTATAAATTTCTACTATGAATGTCGAGTGATCGTTGAGTCTCTCCGGCTCAAAAGTTGTTTACGATCTTGTTATAAATTTTTCCTCTTGATTTTACTTTTTGTTTTGTTTTTGGTATCTCTTTCAGGCCTTTGGAGCCATTATTAGGTTTATCAGTTTCTGAAAATGGTGAAGTACATGGCACTCCCCTAAAAAGAGGTCGCCGAGGAAGAAAAAAGAGAAAGTCTGTATCCTTTTTACTTTCTAGTGCTTAAGATTGTCTTTTCCTACGACTCCCTGAAAAGAAAAGAAAGTAAGGATATGACATTTGTCCGCTTATTTGCAGGCATTCAGAGCTCAGGGCCTGTATAAAATCATCAGGAAAATCCTCGTTGCGTGGTGCAACAAGAAAGAAGGGCCAAGTGAAGATAACTAAGATGTGGAGCTCTTAGGCTTTCTTACTCTCTCTGTCATGGGAGATTTTATGCTCATTAATTGCTTTGTTCTTAGATTTAATGTTACCCATACAACTTTCCTTCTGTTGTTTGGCTTGCGCAGGCTGTCACTACCAGCTTCTGCCTTAAAGCCTCCTGGAAGTGCTACATTGACGTATTCCAAATCATTATCTGATCCAACTTCAAATGGCAGTACTTCCTCTGGCGGCTTACTGAGGAACAAGACTACAAGAAAGATACTAAAAAAGTCGGTGCATATAGCTTTTTGTTGATGTATTTGATATGAAATTCAGTAACTAGTCCTTATTTAGCATTTTATTTTGGTGTTGCAGGTTGTCGAATACCGCGTTACTCTCAAAGTCCTCAAAAGTTGCATCTCCTCCCATCTCTGAGAACTCAAAAAGTTCCTCAAAGAAGATAACTAAAAAGTCGGTACAGTAAGCTTTGATTATCACTTGTTCTTTTCTGTTATTCCTTTGCACATACTAAGCGACTATGACAAAATTTTACCAGGGACCAGAGGATGCACAAGCTGGTCTTTGAGAATGATGGATTGCCAGATGGAACTGAAGTTGCTTATTATTCTAATGGCAAGGTGGTTCACATTGATGTTAAATTTAATGTCTCCCTTGTGCTATTTCAGCATTTTAATATTCTGGTGTATTTGTAGAAGTTGCGTGATGGCTATAAAATGGGATCGGGAATAATTTGCCGCTGCTGTAGCACTTTGGTATGATTTTGTTTTAGCTTCTGAAATACTTGATTGTTTCAGGAGACAAGATTATTTATCTTTTGTACAATAAACAGGTTAGCCCATCTCAGTTTGAGGCTCATGCTGGTTGGGCCTCCCGCCGGAAACCGTCAGTCTCTTACATTTTTACTTTGGATCATTAATGTTTCTTGATCACACTTTCCTGTTCACATAACTCTTGAACTTCACATATTTCTGCAGGTATATGTATATCTACACATCTAATGGTGTGTCTCTCCATGAGTTTGCTGTCTCTCTGTTAAAAGGGCGCAAGTGTTCTTCAAAAGACAATGATGACTTGTGCATCATCTGCGCAGATGGTGGGAAACTTGTACTATGTGATGCCTGTCCGAGAGCCTTTCACAAAGGTGGTTATTTATAAGCTAGACTGTTTTTCTTTTGTTTATTACTAAATATGTGTGATCTGTACATTTCTTGTTGATTCCTAGGTTGGCTTGATTGTGATTCTACTGTAAGTTATTATTAGGTTTCATATTTCTATAAGGACTGGGACTTATCTGAATGTTGAAGAGGTCTCTCTCTTGTTGAAGTGACCATTAAGAAAATGGCCTCCGTTTGTTTTCTTATATGCATTTAACTAATAGAGGAAAATATGTACATATTCAACCTGAACAGATCTCAGTGGATAACATGTTATTGGATAAAGTAAGCAAGCCGTTTTACATTTTGTACTCCCTCCGTCCCAGCTTTTAGTATCCAACTTTCCTTTTTTGGCCATCCCACATTTTGGTATCCATTTCTATTTTTGGTAAAAGTAGGTGGGGCCCTTACTCTACTTTAATTATTTTAACTCTCACATAAAATATGGGACCCTTATTCCACTCACAACACATCAATCACTTTATTAAAACTCGTGCCGTTCTCAACTGGATACCAAAAGCTGGGACGGAGGGAGTAATATGGAAGTCATATGTGAGATCTTCTGTAGAAATTTGACGAAGTAAATTGACCCTGAACAAGATTATAAGTAGTATTAAATGTTATTATACCGGGCTTAGATGCCTAGGTTACAACTTTGGTTGGTGTATAGTACATCAATTTTTTTTTTTTTAAATGTGTTTCTATTTGATTAATACATGTACTTTGCTACAATATTTTTTGTATGAACATATTTTGAGCCAGAACAGATTTAGCCTGCAAAATCAGTCGAGGTTAAAAATATCTGTCCCTGTCTACATTGGATTGTCTTGTTTTTGGAATTGACACCTCTATATTGAGAGTATAGAAATTAGGGTTTTCCTATTGGTTAATGTCTCAAAGAGTCGTACGTGTCTAAGCAGCATTGTGCCTAATGGCAGCTTTAGATACCCATTCAGGACAACAAATGGTGTGATCTCAGTTCCTCTTCTCTATTCTTTTATTCTCTTTATACTCATTTATCCTTCTTTTGTTCTTCTCTTACTTTTATTTATATTCTCCTATCTTTCGGTTATTGTTTTTTAAATTTATTTTGGTAATTTTATTTCCCTTGCTAATGCAGAATGTGCCTCTTTATCGAGCATACCTCGTGGTAAATGGTATTGCACCTATTGCCAAAACATGTTTCTTAGAGAAAAATTTGTTGAGTGGAACGCCAATGCTGTTGCAGCTGGGAGAGTGTCAGGTATTGATCCAATTGAGCAAATAACAAATCGTTGCATTCGAATTGTCAAGAACCCCGAAGAAGCAGAAGTTATAGCTTGCGTAATCTGCAGGTAGCATCCATTAAACTAATAGATTGAAGAAACTGAAAAACTAAAATTGCACGTATTATATTAGTTGATATTTTTTAATTTTTCATTTTCAGAGGCTATGATTTCAGTAAGTCTGGCTTTGGTCCCCGTACTGTTATATTGTGTGATCAGGTAGTCTTCATGGCTTCTCCTCTTGGTCCTTATTTGGAGTATTATATTCTAAACAAGGTTTTTCTATTTTCCAGTGTGAAAAGGAATATCATGTGGGATGTTTGAAAAAATGCAAGTTGGCTGATTTGAAGGTTAGAACTTCAGCAGAAGGATGCCTACTTTGCATTAAATATCTTTTGCTTCCTTAAAATCCAACACCTTTTACAGGAACTTCCAAAGGGAAAGTGGTTCTGCTCTGGGAACTGCAAATGGATATATTCTGCTCTGCAGAATGTACTAAATGCAGGTTCAGAAAAGCTCCCTGATTCCACCTTGGACATTATAAGAAAGAAGCTAACAGACAAAAGTTCTGATTCTGATCTTGACGTGAGATGGAGACTTCTGAATGGGAAAATTGCATCTCGGGAAACCAGAGTGTTGCTATCGCAGGCTGTAGCTATATTTCATGTAAGAGTGCACTTTAAGTTGATGCTCATTGTTTTGGTGAATATCACAGCTCTATGAGTAGTTAAGCAGTAATTGATATGTAATGTGCACTCTTTGAGTTGTCTTGATCAAAATTTTCTTTATAGAGTCACATTGTTATCCCAACTTATGGAACTATGGCAAAATTCACATATATCCAGAGTTAAATTGAAATCTAAGTTAATTGATTAGATTCTTTGATGGACTCCTATAGCAAAACATAACAATCTCTTGAGACTGTTATGATGCTGTAGTATGAGTTGTGATCACAAAGGTCATTGTTGATTTACATATAATTTTTCTTAACTTTCACATGTCAAGTTTTAATTGTTGCAACTGTTTATTAAATTGTATTTCAGGATTGTTTTGACCCTATAGTTGATTCAGAAACTGGACGTGACTTCATTCCATCTTTGGTTTATGGGTATGCACTTCTTATTTGCCTTTAACAAGACATAATTTTGTTCTTGCATAGAGTTGTTATCAGTATGTTTTATAGCCATTTGCTTCTACCTGCCTTTCTATGTCTCTTTCTTGCTTTATCATTCAGGAGGAATATAAGGGGTCAAGACTTCAGTGGGATATACTGTGCTATTCTGACTGTGAAGTAAGAGCCATCTCTCCTCTTGTACATCATCTCAGCTATTGATATATATATATATATATAGGAGGGGGTTAAAATAAAACACCTCTTAAAATATAAAATAGGAACCATTTTCAGCCCTTAGATCATCAAGATCTACGGTTGATTCATCACTTTGTTGGATGAATTCATGGTCCTGAGTTCGAATCCCATAGGTAGCAGAAAAATTAATTTTCGCAATTCAAACATTTATACAGCAAATTCATGTGTGTTCTACATAGAATTCATACATTTACATATGATTTTTCTAAGATTAAATCTCTACCGTTAGATTATGAGTAGATCAATGAGTAAATCTATTCCTATTTTATACTCTAAGAGTTGTTTTTAGCCTAGCCCTCCCCTCTATATATATTCACACACACACATATATATTTATGATCAATAAATTCTTGTCTATCTTTCAGCTCAACTGTTGTATCAGCTGGTATCCTTCGGTTTTTTGGAGAAGAAATTGCTGAACTTCCTTTGGCTGCAACACGCATTGGTCATCAGGGAAAGGTAAGTTATAGCACTCACAAAATGTTGTGTTCTATATTTCCTGATTTTTTATCTGTTCATGTTGCCTGGTGATCAAAGTAAGTCATGCAGTTGTTTCCTAACCAACCACATACCACATGCCTCATTGGAAGTTGATAAACCAAATAGATATTTTATGCCCATATGCAGTTTGCAGTACAACATGCATCATTTCACCTCTTAGTCTATTTTATTTAATCCGGTAGTCTAATCAACTTCTCTTTCCGGGACTTAAGCTACTGACTCTATGATTCATATGCAGCAAGATTGTCTGCTGTGTTTTTTGTAGAGAACTTGCTGTTGCACTTGTACTGATGGAATTAAATGTCTTTGCAGGGATACTTTCAACTACTTTATTCGTGCATCGAAAAATTGCTTGCGTTTCTGAATGTCAAAAGTTTTGTTCTCCCAGCAACAGATGAGGCAAAGTCAATTTGGACAGAGAAGTTTGGGTTTAATAAGATACCGGAAGAGCAGGTATTCAAGCGGCCAAATAGAATTGCTGCTAACCTATTTTGGCATGTTATTGTTAGTTAATCCTCCGTATTTTGCAGCTTTTGAATTACAGAAAAATCTGTTGGCAAATGATTGGTTTCAAGGGGACATCCATGTTAGAGAAACCAGTTCCTAAATGTAGAATTATCAATCAAGATGAAGCAGACCCAGATGATGTTCCGTTGCAGTGATTAAGGAAGCAAAGCCATTTAAGCCATTTTCCTTAGCGGCTTTATGGGCTGGTGTAAATTGGTATGTTATTTATATTCATGTATTAAAGATAATTTGATTTGACAAGTTTCCTGACTGAAGCGGAAGTTGCTAAATTAGTTGTAATGAGTCGATGAGGAAGATGAGAAGACTTGATCCTGGCGGGAAATGGTTGAATTGTATAAAAAATGTTTACCTGTAGTTTATTAGACAGGAGTGATATGTCTTATTCTTTATTTTCCCCTTCTGTAACTGTCGCCTGTAAATAAGTAACTATTGGCCGGTGTAAGAAGTCTGTGTAATAGGGGAGGGTGTTTATCGTATCCCAAGCAACTTGTGTATCAATTTGAGGCACACAAAATGTAGTTTTGTATCTTGTTTAGACATAATCAATGTGGTTGTATATAATGTTGTAACATAGCACATGTAACTCACCTGTGGATAATAGGTTCAATTTTATTACGAATTCATCTTATAGGTTTTGTTGTTTTGATGAGTGTTTTGCTCTTTGCTGAACTTCATCATATTGGTATATCTATACATATTATTATCACCAACAAGTGTATTTGAATGGAAATGGAAGACGATTTTATTTGTTTTTTTATTTTGGGAGGAGAATGGATTGCCTAGAATTGAATAAATTGGGGTAAAAAATTTCTTTTCTTTTGAGGGTGTGTTATCTTTGATTGTAAATTTATCATGAGAAAATGAGGGATGAATAAAACTTCATCCGTTAAATCATTCCTTTATTTTTCCTCATTTTTCACTAAATAGAATTTGATCGTCATCCATTCCTCCTTTTCACTACAAAGGAGGGAAAATAGTATCATATCAAAAATAGATGGATAATATTATCCATCATTTGTAGTGAAAAAGATGAATGAATAAGGGTCAAATTCTATTTTATAGGAAACTAGTACGACCATCCGTGCGATGCACGGCGAAATCGAAATTAAATGATATGTTTAAATAAATAAATATAAATAATAAACAAAAATAAAATATAATAAATATACAAAATATGGTTTAAAAATAAAATACTAATTACTCAACAAAATTTCGAATTTAAAAAAGTATTTTTCAATTATGCATTAAGTGTAATGATAATTATAGTTATTAAATTATTTTAAATTATTTGATAATGAAAATATTTTAAAATTTTAATAACCTATTCGTTTTAAATTAATTTTTGATAATTTTTATACCATATTAAAGATCTTCTGACGAACTTAAACTTAAGATGCACATTGAATATTTTTTTATAAATTAAATTTGACAATGTTTAGAAAAGAATTAAAATTATAAAAAGAAAAGAGAAAAAAATAATAAAAAGTATGATGGGAGAAGAGAGAAAATAAAATGGAGGGAGAAGACTCCTCTTTTATACTCCATTTGTCCCTGAAATAAGTTCCTCTTTGAGGACGGGCACGAGTTTTAAGAAAAAGTGGTAAAGTGTATTGATAGTGGAGAAAAATGTGTTATAATTAGTATTGGAGTGGTGAAAATGTGAAAAAGTATTACTCCGTCCGTCCGTCAAGATTATGTAAAAATTACTATATCGGGCGTCCGCCAAGATTATGTCACTTTTCTTTTAAGGCAATGGTCCCACCATCCTCTTTAATATTTTATCCTTACTAACACTCTTTATTTACAAAAAATTCACCATAAATTAAATTTCAATCACACATCTCATAAAGTGGTGGGACCATTTCTCCACTACATCAAAATCATCACCAATTTTATTAAATCTTGTGTTCAAACAATTTTACATAATCTTGACGGACGGAGGGAATATAATTAGTATTGAGAGTGGTGAAAAAGTGAAAAGTAAGAATAAATAAAGTATTATTAGTGGTGGGGGTAGTTGTCCAAAAATGGAAAGAAAGAAATAGAAACTTATTTTGGGGACGTCCCAAAAAGGAAAAAGATGAACATATTTCAGAGACAGATGGAGTATATTATATAGATGAGGGAAAAGAAGGGAAGAATTTAAATGGTAAAATTTTGTTTATCCATTTTTTTTCACATGGTAAATTTATAACCAAAGAAAATGCACCTTAAATAGACAAGGTATGTTTGTGGTTGTTGATGAGGAGTAATATATGCAGAGCAGAAGAATGATCTTTATCAGAGGAACGGACCTCGCTAGAGGAACGGATGTCGTCAGAGAAATGGCCTTCGTCAGAGAAGTCACTCTTGCCAGAGGAATGGCTCTTGCCAGAGGAATGGCTCTTACTAGAGGAATGACCCTCACCAGAGAAGTCACCAAAGAGCAGAGGAATCGCCTGCCTGAGGGCAAATTTATTATTATGCCCTCGACCACGCGGGGAGCATGTTTTAGCGGCAAAATTACTATTTTACCCCTAGCATGTAATCTATAAATACCCATGCACACGCACTCTGTAAAGGAGGCTCTCATTACTTTACAATACTATTGCAATTTACTCTCGTGCTCTCAGCAACTCAACTACTCTCTCTCACTTTTCTCGATCAAACACTAGGTATAATTCACGATTCAACGACAATTCACCTATTAATTCCCCACCTGTATATTTATAATTCACCAGCTGGCGCCGTCTGTGGGAAATCATGAGTTAAGGCGTGAGTTTCGACCACCTGCGCATGCAGATCTGTAATTACGATCGGATTTGCGTGCGCAGGCCCCAATTGAGCTGATGTTCTGAATACCCACGCGAATCTGGACCGATAATCGTGTTTTTCGTGCTAATCTGTTTATAAATTCATGAGATCCGTGGTTTTTACGATTTTCCTTGCATGCGCATGTTGGGAAGGCGGTGGAAGCCGAGGGTTGGGTGTTAATTTGCGGTTATCTTACGCGTAATCATGATAATTATGTGCGATTATTATGTTTCCTTGCATAATTTCTGTTTTTCTTACGAATCTGACGTATTTTACTAACGATCTGTTGATTGGTGCTCTGTTTTTTGTGTTTTTGGGTCTTCACGGTTGATTTATCGGGTAATACGTTCTCTCTTCCGAGTTTGACTCCGAATCTATGGGGAAATTTCCATCGTTCTCTCTGTTCATGTTTTAATCCGAGTCCTGGGTTTATTTCCTAGTGCACGAGGGTATTTCTCGCGGGATCTCATAATGGCCTTCGCGCCAGTGTTTGGGACGCCTTATGTTACGGATTCCTCTGACGAAGGATGATCCGATTCATTTTTATTTGAACTTTTTCTCACATCTTTCACATGTAGGTACTATGGACTCTTCTGAAGCTGGCCGCACTTTTGAGAAGGAATTTGACAACACCGGGCTCAGCTCTGGTTTCCACACTACTAAGATACCCACCTCGCTGCTCAACAGTTTGCCGGCCAACACTGTCTTCACCACACCGCCGGGTTTCCACAACGTCTCCACTATCCTGCTGACGGGTCAGAACGTCACTACCCAGAGATTTGCTCTGGTGACCCCTGGATCAGAACTGCAAAGCTTGGTCCCCACATCTGGTGGTGGCCCGCTGAATTTTGTATTGGCAGAGCAGATGATGGCTCTGCTTAACTACGCTGCTGTGCGCCAAGCGCTAGGGACCCCGTTGCTATCAACTGTCCCCGCCACAACGCCCCTGATGGGAGTGCTCAACCAACAGGGCACTGAAGTCCCGCCTCCTATTGCTCTGGAGGTGAATAATCAACTTGCTAACAAACAAGCCACGCTACCTAAGGAAACACAGAGGTTCCCTGCCGAGAAGGACCTGGAGAGAAGGCCAGAGGGGAGCCACGTCAGGCTAGGTAGCATCGTTAGGAAGGAGGGGGTCGACGAGTGCGATAGCCACTCTATCACTCCTATGTTCGAGGAGGAGAGGCCAAGGGAAAATGCAAAACTTAAAAATCAAGTGTCGCAACTGAAAAATCAGCTCACGGATCTGGAAGATACTCTGAGGGAGAAGTCTCAGAGGGTTGAAGGGGTGCAGAAGTCAGAGAGATCTCACAGGGCAGAGAAGTCATACCGGTCAGAGAAATCACATCAGACCAGAAGGTCAGAGGGACGGGAGCAAGAGTATTCCTCTGGGAGGCAAGAACACAGGGTACACAAGCGTCATCATGCCCATGATTCGCCAAAGGACAGAAGGGAACACGGGAGGCACAAGGATGACAAGCGAGCCAGAACATCAAGGGTCCCCACTACTATCAGCCGGAGTCCTTTCTCCGCTGACATTCTGGCGGATACTCTGCCACGCAGTTACAAGCCCATTTCGCTGGACTATGATGGTACCACCGATCCGGAGGTACACCTTAACCGGTTCGAGGGATTGGTTACACTTCACATGTACACGGAGGGCATCAAATGCCGGATATTCTCTACCACTTTAACTGGACCCGCCCAGTTGTAGTTTGGTACGCTTGCCCCAAATTCTATTCATTCGTTTGAAGATTTACAGACACGTTTCTTGAGGCAGTTCGCGAGTTCGCGAAGGGTTGGGAAGTCAGCTCTTTCCTTGATGGACATAAAGCAAGATCAAAACGAAGCACTACGGGAGTATACTGCCAGGTTCAACCTCACTGCTCTGGAGGTGCCAGAGGCGGAATCACAGATCAAAATTGTGCTTATGTCAGAGGGTTAAAGCCGGGGCTCTTCTTCGACGAGCTACAAATCAGACCGGCCCAGGATTTCGACGATATCATGGCTAGGCTGCCAGGGTACTTGCAGCTGGAAGACGCCAAGATGGCGCGGAAGGCGGAGAATGACAAAAATAAGGCTAAAAAGGCCGAAGACGCACCAGAGAGAAACAACAGAAATCATGATCGGGCTCCTTTCAGAGGGTTGCCCCCGAGGGTACCTTCTCCCTAGGCAGAGATGCCACCTCGCCAGCAGTGTACTGTAAACGAAGTTAATCGTTTTGACGAATACACCCCCTTGAACAAACCGCAGGAGGAGATCTTTCATCTAATCAAGAATCAACCGTTCTTCAGGGCGTCGGGAAGCTATAGAGATGGACAGCCACAACAGGGGCCTAACAACAAACTGTGTGAATACCACAATTCATACGGGCACTATACCAAGCATTGCGGGCATCTTAAACACCAACTGGAGCTTTTGGTGCGTCAGGGTAATCTAGATCAGTTTATAGCCAAAGGGAACGAGGGCCAAGGTCAAGGGCCAGAGCAGGGAAATGATCGGAGGCAGGATCAGGGGAATAACATGGATCGTAGGCCAAAGGAAAATTGTGACAATCGCAGAGGAGCAGTAGAGGGTCGGGTACCCCCTTCCCATTCCGAAGAGAAGTACACATGATCTTTGGAGAAAATAGGATACCAACGTCCAATAGAGCCAAGAAACAAGTCGTACGCGCAGTGAAATCAGGGTATTATCCCAGACAAGTGATGGGGATTACAGATGTAGCATAGGAGTCAACCATCACATTCGAATCAGAGGATTTGCGAACGCTTATGTACCCCCACGACGATGCGCTAGTGATCACGGCCGACATAGCCGGTTGCATTGTTCACCGAGTTTTCGTAGATTCAGGCAGCGCAGTAAATATTCTATATCTGGAGTGTCTCCAGAACATGGGGATCGAAGTCAACATCGAACCAACGAACGCTCATTTATTCGGGTTTGGGGGAGAAATGATTATGCCAATAGGGTTTGTGGAGCTGTCGCTAAATCTTGGCTGGGCAGATGCCAGCAAAACCAGGGGGATACGATTCTTGGTGGTGGACATGCCAAAACCATCCTACAATGTGATACTCGGACGCCCTGCTTTGACGGCATTCAGAGCAGTTATCTCGATGTTCCACTTAAAGATGAAATTCCCCATTGGAGGGGGAAGAGTGGGAGAAGTATGGATGTCTAAAGAATGTCACATGCGGATGCTCACACATTCGTCGAGGCAGAAAAGGGAAAGGTTAGCAGAGGGACCAGACACCCGGAAAAAAGAGAAGGTGAGCGATGTCACTGCTCCGGTAGAGGAACGACGAGAACTGACAGAATTGCAAAATGATCGGGATAACACAGAGAAATCCACCTTAATATCCACCAGTGATGTCTGCAATATGATTGAATTATTTCCAGGGCGAGAGGGATTTCAGACCAAAATCGGGTCCTCTATGAACGAACAGATCAGAGAGGAGCTAATCAGCTGCCTTCAGAGAAATGCGGATGTGTTTGCCTTCAGCACAACCGACTTAAAGGGTATCGACAGAGGGCTGGCAGAACATTGCCTCAATGTGGATCCGAATGTCAAACCGGTGAAACAAAGAACAAGACACTTTGGCGCTGAGAAAGATGCTGCAATTAGGGAACAAGTCCAAGGGCTGCTGGACGCGGGTCATATTGAGGAAGTACAATATCCGGAATGGATCTCAAACGTTGTAATGGTGGCAAAGAAAACGAATACTTGGCGAATGTGTGTGGACTACAGAGACCTGAATGCCACCTGCCCCAAGGACCATTATCCTCTGCCGAGGATTGATCAACTAGTAGACTCTACCTCTGGTTGCGTGCTACTGTCAATGATGGATGCGTACCAGGGATATCACCAAGTGAAGATGCACAGAGAGGACATCGCTAAAACGGCTTTCGTCGTCTGTTGTAGGGTTTTTGGTTGGAGAAGTATGCCGTTTGGCTTGAAAAATGCGGGGGCTACGTACCAACGGATGATGGAAAAAATTTTCAAGGAACAACTCTCCAAAAACATATCAGTTTATGTGGACGACATGCTTGTGCGCAGTGTTAGAGTGAAGGACCACGTCTCTGACTTGGAAGAGGTCTTTGCGGTCATCAGAAATCATCGGCTCATGCTCAACCCAGCGAAATGCACTTTTGTGGTCACTACCGGCAAGTTCTTAGGATACAAGGTTACTCCGGTAGGAATTGAAGTCAACACGGATAAGGTCAAAGCCATCATGGATATGACACCACCCCGAGGGATCAAGGAGGTACAGACTCTTAACAGGGCGTATCACTGCTCTGAGCAGGTTCATATCACGATCAGCAGAGCGAAGCCTGCCATTCTTTAAAATCCTGAGGAAGGGGACAAAATTTCAGTGGACTAGCGGAATGCCGAACAGCCTTTGACGATCTCAAAGCTTATTTAGCGGAGCTCCCAACTCTGACCAAGCCATTTCCCGGGAAAATATTATATCTATACATAGCAGTAGGGGAAGAATCGATCAGCTCAGTGCTTATCAGAGAGGAGGGAAATCATCAGAGACCAATTTACTTCGCCAGCAGGGTCATCCAAGGCCCCGAACTAAATTATTCAGAAATCGAAAAGGCTGCTCTGGCAGTCATGATCACGGCTCGGAAACTGAGGCCTTATTTTTTATCATATCGGGAAGTAGTGCGAACTGCATTACCCTTCAGACAAGTGTTGGGACGGTCGGATTTGTCAGGGAGGATGGTGAAGTGGGCTGTGCAATTAGGGGAATATGATGTGGAATATGAGCCGAGGATGGCCATCAAGGCACAAGCCCTTGCGGATTTCATTCAGGAAACTACTCGTCGTCCTGTACAAGAATTTTGGATAGCATTCATGGACGGATCAGTCACGGAGGAGGGGTGTGGGATCGGGGTGTACATCGTCTCTCCAAGCTCGGGGGTATATCAATTTGCTATTAAGTTTACGTGTAGAATGTCTAACAACGAGGCCGAATATGAGGCCGTGGTCAGAGCAGCGCACATTTTGTCAGAGCTGCGGGCTGAATGTGTCATCATTAGAACTGATTCACAGTTAGTGGCTCAGCAATTCTCAGGGGGCTATCACATTAAAGAACACATGATGAAAGCATATCACTGCAAGATCAATGAAATGAAGCAAAAATTCATGGAGTTCAAAATCAAACAGATTTCCCGGGAAGAGAATACCAAGGCAGACTTACTGGCGCGAATGGCCAGCGCAGTGGAACAGACGTGGAACGATGAGATTACGCTGCTCTGCGATACCAGAAAAATGGGGACTTCACAGGTCTTTTCAGTGGAAATTCGGGACGATTGGCGGGCCCCAATTATACACTTTCTTAAGACAGGGGAACGGCTAAGTAAAGAATCTAATCAGAAGGCTCGATATGAGAATTATTGCTTGATCAACGATCAACTCTATAAGTGATCTTTTACCCACCCCTTATTAAAGTGCTTATCTCCCGAGGAAGCTAATTTTGCTCTAAAAGAAATTCATGCAGGTTGCTGTGGTGGGCACACGGGATTCATGGATCTCGTACGAAAAATTATTCGGGCAGGGTTTTATTGGCCAAACATCAACAAAGATGCCAGAGAATTCGTTCGCAAATGCGAAGCTTGTCAGAGACACGCTGGGAGAATCAACATCCCAGGAGAAACCATAGGAGTCATGTATGCTGCATGCCCATTTGATAAATGAGGCATAGACATCGTTGGGAAGTTGCCCACGACACCAGGGGAAAATTGTTTTCTCATCGTAGCAGTGGATTACTTCTCCAAATGGGTTGAAGCTGAGGCCGTGGCAAAGATCGACGAAGTAACAGTGGAGCGGTTCATCTGGCGAAACATATGTTGCCGATATAGAGTCCCCAGAATCATCGTGTCAGACAACGGAACCCAGTTCACGGGGCAGAGGATTGCTGATTTCTGCGATCGAATGGATATAACACAACGTTTCGTGTCAGTGGCTCATCCGCAAGCAAACGGACAAGTGGAATAGGCGAACAGATCAATCTGCGAAGGGATCAAAAAGCGGCTGAACCAGAGCAGGGGAAAGTGGGTCGAGGAGTTGGACACGTACTTTGGGCCTACCGAACTAGCCCAAAGACAGCAACCGGATAGGCGCCTTTTACCCTGGTATATGGATCCAACGCAGTGATACCAGCAAGAGGCTAGGTTGGAGTCATATCGAATTACAACTTACAACACAGAGCAAAACTCGGAACTCCACAGAGCAGAGCTCGATCTGGTGGAAGCGCATAGGGATGAAGCCCAAATCAGAGCAGCGAAGTACAAAAGCATTATCAAAGCGGGATATGACAAGAGGGTCAGAGCACGAAAGTTATCTAAGGGCGACCTAGTCCTCAAGAGGGCCGATGCATTGAAGCCGGTGGGCAAGTTTGAACCTAATTGGGAGGGGCCCTTCATCATCACCGAGGTCCTAGGTGGCGGAGCGTACACTTTGTCGGATCCAGACAGCAGAGCTCTCCCCAAACCGTGGAATATCAATACTCTGAAAAAGTTTTACGTGTAATATTGTTCGACAATATAACAAATTGTAGACCGAATACTCTTTTTCCCCACAGGGGTTTTAACGAGGTTCGGAGCTATGATATCAATAAAATCGGATATGTGGTTCTAGGGAATTCCCTGGTGTTGACTCATTTACTTTAAGTAATTTCTTTTCCAGTTACATATTTACTTAACATGTTCATGCAGAGCATTGCACATGTCACCAGAGGGGGGAGTAGAGTATATACCCACAATTCACAAATTCAATCCAAATTGTTGCTCAGCAAGTCAAGGGAAAAACAAATTCAAATTGCTACTTAGCAAGTCAAAGGAAAAAACAAACATCAAGGGAGGAGCAGAGGAATCACTTTAACCGTAAGCCACGAAAGTTGGATGCATCCCCCGGATCATCCATGCTCCGTGCAGGGTGTTCTCTTAATCGTAAGCCACGAAAGTTGGATGCATCCCCCGGATCATCCATGCTCCGTGCAGGGTGTTCTCTTAACCGTAAGCCACGAAAGTTGGATGCATCCCCCGGATCATCCATGCTTCGTGCAGGGTGTTCTCTTAATCGTAAGCCGCGAAAGTTGGATGCATCCCCCGGATCATCCATGCTCCGCGCAGAGTGTTCCGGCCTTAAAGGGAAGCATCAGAGGAACGCCAAGAATCAAAGTGTCAGAGGAGCACTTAGGGAGGAAAGGGCCAGAGAAATGCGCATCAGGAAGAAGATCAGAGCAGCGGTCCCAACAACTCATTCAGAGGGATCATATTGTCAAGTTAAAGTTATCAGTTTGACCGGAGTCAGAGGAACCATCTAGAGGAACCATCTAGAGGAACCATCCAGAGGAACCATCCAGAGGAACCACCCAGAGGCACCGCCCAGAGGGAAGCTGACCAGAGGAATCATAAACAGTTCATCAAAAATAAAAGTCCTACGCTAACATGGAGGAAACAACCGCCACATCTTGAGGTTTCAAAATACATGTTCACATCAAAGACAGAACAACAACAACAAAACAATACGAAAGAGAAATTGATACAGAGCCAGATCAGAAATTAAGAGAAGAAAGAAGTTACGAAGAAAATTAATTGATAATGCAAAAGCAATGAAACTGTACATAGCAGTCAGAACAACAACAAAATGTTTACAAACGTAAAAAATTTACAAATCTTGACAAAAAAAGGAGAGAAAATGACAAGAAGCAGTCAGGAGGGAGGAGCAAGGCTAGAAGAGTCTGGAGGAGCAGAAGTGCAGAGGGATCCACAGCAGCAGGAGCAGCAGCATCAGAGGCCTCGCCAGAGGGACCTCCTTCCTCAAACACTGGTAAAGTGTCTGAGTCCTTCACCTCCGACAGACGCTGGTCTACATCCAACAACTTTAACGCCTCTTGGGTAAATGTTGTTTCATCCTTGTACAGGGCGTAAAGCTGATCTACAACTGCGGAGAAGGACGCCGGATCCTCGAAGGCGGAGGCCTTAAAGCCAGCAGGCAGAGGGGGCTCCATGCTGAACTGAGAGAATCCCAGAGAGCTAGCACCAGGCTGACCCTCAGTTGATCCACAAACTTCGCCAGGGAAGTGCAGAAGGGGGGCCGGTACACCGGAGCAGTGGGCACTGGCTCAGAGCAGACCCCAAAGGCGAACTGGGGAAGGGCCTTCTCCAAGACCGGGTACCACCACCCGGGCTTCTTCGGGGACTCAGCAGTGATGCTCAGCAGCCTGTTCAGATCTTCATCCTTGATGTGGTCCATCAAGGCCCCCATATCCAGAGCAGCGGCCTGCTCCGCTGATGCTCCCAATAACTCCGCCGTCTTCATAGCTGTTTCCTTTATCACGTGGGCGATGATTTGGGAGAATCCTTCCAGATAATCAGGAGTCTGCTGGAAGGCTGCCAGGGTACCCTCCAACATCATGCCCATGAACTGCTGGCCCTGGGGAGAAAGGAAGAACTCCAGGCACTGGTCCGGGGCCCCCATCACGTAGCCCCAGTTTTGGGCACCCTCACAGGCCTTCTTCCAGTTGCGCCTGGACTCCATGTGCTCCTCTGCGTACCTCATCCAGAACAGGACGAGGTTGTCATAACCTTCCTTCTTGGCTCTCTCCAGCTCAGAGGCTAGAGAGGCCTTCTCCACCTCCACTTGGGCAATGTGGGCCTGCAGCGCAGCCACATCTGCTTCAGCCTTGCTGTAGCGCTCCACCATGCCCACGACCTCCTCGTCGCGCTTCACCTGCGCCTCCCTTTCCGCCTCTAAATCTTTCTCCAGTGCACCGTATTCATCGATGCACCGGATTGCCTCCCCGACCCGGGACTCCAGCTGCAGGGAAACAAAGGGAAAGGTCAGAGCAGAGAAATCAAAAGGTCAGTAACAAAACCACTAAGACAAGGTGAATAATGCAGGGTACCTGAAGACACAGCTGGCCGAGGTTGTTAGCCAACGCCGCCCGCTTCATCTTTTTCGTTGTTTCCCGATCCTGGAGATGGATGTGGGAAAGTAATGTGCGGATGAAATCTCGTCCCTTCAGGGACGAGATTGGCTTGGAGCCAGAAGCCTCTGATTTCCCCGCGGGCAGGGCCAGAGCTTTACCTCCCTCAGCATCCACGGAGGCGATCTCCGCTTCACTTGCTGGTCTAGCTTCCGGGTCCACGAATTTGCTGGCCTTTTGCAGGCTCGCCTTCCTCCGCTTTTCAGCCAAGGCCAGCAAAGCACCCTTCCGCTTCTTCTGAACGAAGGCAGGAGTCGGGATGTCTTGGACTATTGTGGGATCGGGAACATCATCAGTAATGTCCACCACAGGAATGGTGGACCCTCCCTCGGCTCTGCTGGAGCCAGAGCCACCAGCCCCCTGGCTATCAGGGCTGAACAGAGACAGAACTGCCATGTCTTTCTCCTTGCCCGGGGAAAAGCGCTGCACGGGGGTAGTCACCCCAGCGGCATCAGACACCGTCCGGGAAGTGTCTACCCCAGAATTTGCAGGTTGCTCTGCAGCGTCGACTCTGGAGCTGGTACCTCCGAAGCCCTGCCCCCCACCGCCAGAGGGACGGTCGGACAAAAGCGTGGCTCTGCACTTTTCTCTCCACGACATCCCTGCAAACAAACACAGCCTTATCATTATAACCAAGGTAATAATATTTTATGCATACTTGCTAACATCGATTTTTACCTATAGATCCGCAGGGAAATAGGCCGGTGGCAGCTAAGGCCGAATTATTCTCAGCTAGCTCCTTACAAGGGAGGGGATCCTCCTTATTCAGGGTATTGAGGAAGCCTATCACACCTAAATCAAAATTGCTGGGTTTTTCCAGAGCAGAGGGCTTATATTTGGTCCGAGTCTCGTGCCATTGCAGTTCTTCGGCACCATATTGACGCCAGGTGCCCCTGGTGGTTTTCACGAAGCAGTAAAAGGACATAAAGCCCTTGTCATGGGAGTTGAGAGAGTTAAGGAAGGTGGTGGGATAGGTTTTGCGGGTGGCAAAACTATACAAATGGTTGCCTTGCCATCTGAGGGACTGAGTTTGGAGAAATAATTTGGTGGTGTCCTGAACACCATGGGTCGTGCAGAGAATGTGGAAGGAAAACAACCTCCGAAGAGCGGAGGGGGCTACTTGATAAAAGGGGATGTGGAAGTGATTACAAACATTCACTAGGAGGGCAGGAGGGGGAAGCCTTAGACCAGCATCTACCTGGGCTCGGAAAAGGGCTATTTTATTCATGTGCATTTTAGGGAAGGGCTCTGAAGTCTTAGAATAGGGCTCAAATGTTAGGCCCTCAGGACGTTTGCACCTCTCGAACATCTTATGCATATCCGCAACACCTAACTGGGATGCGGGAATGGTCCAGGGCATTTTGGGAGTAGGGGGGAGAGATCTGGAGGAGGCCGGGCAATCCGGGGAATTGGGAGGACTGGACGGAGCCGGAAGTTCTGGAGGATGTTGGAAATGAGGAGAAGGAGGTGGAGAAGCCTGGGGAGAAGGAGAAGGAGAGGGAGAGAAATCAGGTCGGGCGCCGGAGGTAGAAGCCATGGTCGGAAATATCTAAGAAAATCTAAGGTTTGCACGCTCAATCAGAGCACCAACAGACGTAAATTATTCTACACTAAATACAAGCACCGGGAGAGGAAAACACGCGATTTACTTAGGTTGAAAGTTCTTTAAGGTCGACGGAAGGGACTGGAGCGGAAGGGTTGCGAGGTATACGCCGGAACCGAAGGTGGAAGATCGTCGGAAATCAAAAGAACAAGTGAAATTACGCGGAGTGAAAATGAAGAAGATGAATTGTGGAAATTTGAACCGCCTAAGTATAACGCACGCGGGGAACTACCAACTAGTGGGATGAATGACACGTGGCACTAGGGAAATAATCAACGGTCAAGGATTTTTACGGAGAGATGAAAAGACGCAAAGGTTAAAAAGTAACCTCGAGATATGGAAAAGTACACTGCAAAGGGGCGGGCATTTAATGCGGATGACGTCAGCCACACGGACGAACACTCTGACTTGATTACTCTGCTCCAGAGCGAACTAGTCAGACCAGAGGGGGAGAGTAGCTGATGAGGAGTAATATATGCAGAGCAGAAGAATGATCTTTATCAGAGGAACGAATGTCATCAGAGAAATGGTCCTCACCAGAGAAATGGCCTTCGTCAGAGAAGTCACTCTTGCCAGAGGAATGGCTCTCGCCAGAGGAATGGCCCTCGCCAGAGAAGTCACCAAAGAGCAGAGGAATCGCCTGCCTGGGGGCAAATTTACTATTATGCCCTCGACCACGAGGGGAGCATGTTTTAGCGGCAAAATTACTATTTTACCCCTAGCATGTAATCTATAAATACCCATGCACACGCACTCTGCAAAGGAGGCTCTCATTACTTTACAATACTATTGCAATTTACTCTCGTGCTCTCAGCAACTCAACTACTCTCTCTCACTTTTCTCGATCAAACACTAGGTATAATTCACAATTCAACGACAATTCACCGATTAATTCCCCACCTGTATATTTATAATTCACCAGTTGTGTACTTCAGTTTCTTTTGATTGGAATTGGATATTGTTCACTAACGTTAACATTTGGTCACATATATATATATATATATATATATATATATATATATATATATACATAGGGTTGAGTTCAATAGAGAATTATCTTTTTCGAGAGAACGAACAAATCTATATATTTTACGAACAGATCAACATAAGTAATGAACAGACGTATTTAATAAAAATATAGAAAAACTCGCCACCAGCAGGATTCGAACCCGGGGCAAATTGTTGTTCATGCGGTACATTGATCTGTTCATTAAAACTATAGATCTGTTCGTTTTTATTTTGCGAATTCTCTATTCTCCACAATATTTAGCTTCTCTGTTGAACCCTTCTCTATATACATATATATATATATATATATATATATATATGGTGTGGTTCTAGAGAGAACTACATTATTTGTGAGAACGGGAGAACCATCAAATCTAATGCATTCACTGTAAAAATTAATGCATTCGCTGTTAAAATTAATGTACTAAAAAAATAAAAAAAATGCTCCCTTCAGGATTCAAACCCAAGTTCTATATTCATCCAACAAGATGATGCATCCACCGTAGATCTTGATGATCGAATGGCTGAAAATAGTTCTCCGTTGTTTTTTTTATTTATGGTTCTTTCTTGAACCTCTCCCTATATATATGTTCAATAGAGAAATAAATGTTTTGAAAGAAGAGAACAGGAATCACATCCCTTGATTTTGCTTCATCGAACGGATCTAATTAACCCTGACTATATGCATCATTTACTTATGAAAGGATATCAAGGTAAATTACTAATTATCATATTCTGTAATTACCTTAATCAAATCATTTTAATTATGGAAGATGTTACGTGTGGATACGTTAGATTCGTTCCATTATTCATTCGAACTCTTTACTTTTCTTCTTCTAGCGTTAACTTATGGTTCGGATGTAATTTAGAATAATTGAACTAATCAATAATTTTGCAAGAACATTATCATTAATTAAACGAACTTAAGATGTTCGAATCATGGAGTGTTATGTGTTCAACGAGCACATATTCCAATATATAAATAAGTTCATTGATATACACATACATGTTCATCAGAAATTCGTATATGTTCATTAATAACTTTACATGAACATTACCATTAATTAAACGAACTTAAGATGTGACGTAGTGCCATTTGTTCAACGACGACATAATTCAATATATAAATAAGTTCATTGATAGATACATACATGTTCATCACAACTTTGTATATGTTCATTAAAACTCTGGATATCTATTAAACGAATTCAGAATTGTAATACAAATATTTCAGTCTTAAATAGCTCGCTAAATGCGAGAAATTTGCGGGATATGATATTCCTGAACAGATTTGATGAATTGTTAGTTTACCACTTTGACCTTATAAATTAAATGACATTTTTTCGTGAATTAAAAATATTAATTAAAATAAGAAGGTGGCTTGATCTCAATCGTCCATTCAATTTCAACAAATGGATCTGATTTCTTCTTCCTTCTAACAAATTTTCACTCCCAATAATAGAGAGATTCAAATTATACTCACAACAATATCATTATTATCAATTATTATCCACGACTTTCTTAAACTTCATACCATTCACAAAGTGAAAAATGATATCGTGTACAGAGGGAGCATACTATAATCATAATAATAATAACTTTGATTTATTTAATTTTTTATTATATTATTTCGTGCGTGTATTTCTTGAAATTGTCTATAGTGAGACTTTTACTTAATTCAATGATGTCTATATAATAAGACTTTTACTTAATTAGTGAAGCCCTCTGGATTTAGAAGCATGGATCCTTTCATGTCACAATGAAGATAAAATAGTATTGATTGAGAAAATATCAAATAGCCATAAGCATGGACCCTTTCATGTCGCAATGAAGATAAAATAGTATTGATTGAGAAAATATAAAATAGCCATAATGCGTGATACTCTATAATAATAATGTGTAATGCTAATTTTTATCATCAAATAATTATTTTTGATTATTTAATAATTATAATTATCATTACATTCGTACAAAGTTGAAAATTTGTTTTCAAATTCAAATTTTTATCGAGTAATTGATTTGAATTAATTTAACTTCATTTTTAAAATATATTTTACATTTAGTTTAATATAATTATAGTTATGTTGTGATTTAGTTTAGTATTTATAATTATTTATTTAAATATATCATTTAATTTTAATACTTGTCGTGCATCGTACGGGAGAGCATACTAATTTATTTTAAAATTAAAAAAGAAATAAATTAATATACAAACAAAAGATTGGACGAGGGCTTTGCATTATATAGGGCGATAGGGTCGTATCTCCCAATCTAGTCCCCCATCCAAATTCTTGGAAGGGGGCAAACATACAAGTATTTTCTTCATTCATAAAAAATATATCCAATTTAAAATTATATAAATTTTAATAAAATAATTGAGTAAATTATAAGTAAAGTAATGATCTTATTTTATTGTGAGTGAAAATTTTATTTAAAATAGAATCAATATATTTAGTGTGAAGGTACGAAAATAATAAACTAATACTTTTTTTTTTTGTGAACGGAAGAGATAAAATATTACTCACCCGTCCTTATAAAACGTATTCAATCTATTTTTGGTAAATTTTTCACTCACAATAAAATGAGACCCTTACTTAACTCACAACACATTCAATTACTTTATTAAATTCTGTCATATTTATAAATGGTTACTTTTATAAGAACGAAGGATTGAAGGAGTAAGTACTATAAAATGACATCCCTAGTTGTATGGAGCTGGGCATGCATAAGTTACGTGATGAAGTTCTCTAATGAGTATATTATGATTGACCTACTAGACTTGGATTATTCAAATTCTATGGGCTATAAAGCTAGGCTCTACAACCTATTTGGTACTAAAAAATATTATGCGATTTATAGGGGTGTGCGTGTCTTCTAAAATCGATGCTTTCCTCCTCCTCCTCCTCCTCCTCCTTTTTTTTTGAAAACATGAATCTCTTTCTTCCACTAAAATTGATTTGTCTTTTATTTTGAGATATTCCATTAAAATGGAGTCATTTATATAAAATATAATATTTAACCTTTGAAAAATTGTGACTCTATCACTTTTATTTAAGTATTAATAGGCGAAAGTACCCACATTCATAACTTATCTATCAAAACTACCCCATCCATATAATAAATATACTCAATTTACCTAAAAGTAAAGTTACGTTGATAGGGTTGCATTGCTTTTTGTAAAAAAAAATTGCCTGCGACTAGTGACGGCGGCTAAGGGTTATCAGCGGCTAGTTAAGCCGTTAGCTTCAAAATATTTTTTTATTTCATAATATACATAAGTTTGTATTTTTTCGCCTTCGAATTAATATTTTATTGTAACATATGTATCGTTATTTTGGGAATTTATTTTTATTTTATTTTTTTATTTTTTTTATAGTACAAGAAGAACACATAGATGTGAAATACGAGAGATAGTGAATCTGTCAAAATTTAGATGATAGTGGGGATAATTAAACTCACTTTATACATAATTTGATTGCACATAAAATAATAGAGAACATAAAAAATATAGAGTTTACATAAAACAATAGGAAATTACCGATTAAAAACAACAAACCCCATATATTCTGAAACATTAAAATATTGTCTAGCTAACATCGCAACTAGCCGCTCTGTTGGGAACCTTGTGGAATATCCTAACCCTTGTTTTGATGATACCAAAATTCATAGGACTTATATGTAATAGACTAGAATCATTTTGAACTCAAGTGTTAGAGTTCGTTTCTAGTTTAGTTGCAGTGTCGAAGACCGAAGACTGAAGACTGAAGACTGAAGACTGCAGTTACCAACTGAAGTATCAGTTGAAGAATCAGTTGAAGACTGATTATTTAATGCGCGCAAAGGACTGATACTAAAGTCAAGTATCAGTTGAACATTCCTCCTAGGACTGATCTTCCAACGTTCAGAGGAATCCACGTACGCACAAGTACAGCCGCATTAAATGCAGAGATCTCAGAATATCTTATCTCTGCAGAGGTCATTCCTATCTGGTGGTTACTTTTCAGAGATGTCACATCTCCTGTCCATCAAAGAGAGCCGTTTCCACACAGACAAGGAACCTCGAAGATTGAAGTCTCAGCCCAAATTCGAATTGCTCTCCAACGGAAGAAATCTTGAGGACGATTTACGCCAACGGATCTATTCAAGAGTTCTCCTACAAATAGCGCTCGAGGATCACTTCAATCTTCACCGATTCAACGACATAAGCTGAAGCTCTGCCGAAATTGCTACTCAGCCTAAAGCTTAACCGCCCAAAGCTTGAATCGAAGAAGAGAATTCCAAAGCCAAAATCAGTCACTGCTGATTACATACATTCTCTTAGACCCTAGGCATATATCTGTTTACCCAGAAGCCAAAGGTCAAACTTGCTTCAAAGAACTTGTTCTTTGTAAGTATAGTTGGCACTCGTTTAAACCTCTCCCCCATAAGAGTGTTTGAGTGATTCGGAGTTCAGGAAGGTACTCTGAACTCTGAGTGAAAAGTCTGAGCACGAGGTGTGCATTAGCAGGGAAATCCTACGCGAGGTGTGTGGGTGCTGAAGAGGGGTTATCTTCAGTTTACGGTTGTGTGCACCAGGCAAGCACACGGGTACGGTTTGCAGTGCACCAGTGAAGCACTTGCGGAGTGGATTGTTGGTCTGATCAACCAGCCGTGGATGTAGGAAAGGGTTTTTCTGAACCACGTAAAAGTCTCTGTGTTATTTACAGCTTTCAGTTTTATATTCTTACTTGTGCTATTTCAATTGATAAAACTGAACACTGACTAACAGCAAAGAGAAACCTTAATCCAACAACCTGCTCCACCGAGGCTATTACGAAACTAAGTTTAATTTCCGCTGCGTATGATATCAATCTGACTGAACTATCCTCTGATAGTAAGGAAGAGTGATATAATCTCTATCTTAGCAAACACGACTGAAGCCCTTACTTGGATCAGTTAAGTTCCAGCAACTTAACTGATAACTCATTACTGAAGAGCTTTCAGTATCAGTCGTCAACCCGGTTGGTCAAAACTGTTTTCAGTAAAAACAAGAGTCCTTGTTTGCGTGCAAAGTTTCGTTTCAATCTCTGACTGAGATCCCTCTTATTGAGGTCAGTAGATTGTTGTAAAAATAGCCTATAGGTGTATTCCCCCCCCCATACACCTATTCGAGACCCCCCGGACCTAACAATTGGTATCAGAGCAGGTTGTTCGCAAGAACTATCTGTCTCTGACTAGGTTCTAATTGAACTAGATCCTTTTGGGGAATTGTTGTTTTTGATAAAAAATCTTTTCTCAAGATTACTCTTGAGATTGCTTGCTCTGTGTTCGTTCCTGTTTCCTGTATGCTTCTTTCTTCTTTCTCTAACAATGTACAGGAACAAGAAAGATTCCTCCAGCGATTATATTTATACATACTTTCGAGGAATCAGTGGACTTGAGATGGGATCATTGGATTCTGATAAAGAAGAAATGATCATTTTTCCAGAAGAAAACCAGAGTCCAACCCACTCACAATCAGAAGCAACGAGCAGATATGATCAAACTCGACTAGAGTATCAACACCTAAGAACGAGATTTGAAGATCTCCTTAGGGAGCACAAACAGATCATCAAAGAGACTGATCGTGTGCAAGATGCTCGAAGGATCGTCATGCGCCACTTCATTTCAGATGAAGACGAATCTGACAAAAGAGAAGTAAAGGAGCGCAGACTGATCAACAGACTAAAACTTCTTCAGTCTCAGAAACAAGAACTTCTACTACGTCTCAAGGAAGCAGAGACAGAATTCAAAATGGCGTCAGAAGTTTTTGAAAGAGTGATTCATGAGGAATCACTACAGCACAGAAGAAAGATGGAACGTGAAAGGAGCGTGCAGCAACAGCCAACGAACTTGAAATCAAGGGATAATCAGTCATAAAACTCAGGGGCAAATTACGCTTCAATCAATGATAAAATTAGTGATAATCACTGTGTAAGCTTCTCTCAACAATATCACTTGTATCTATGACTGCTTTTCTTAATCATTTTTCGGCTGCATTGTGCTTAGTCTGACGTGTCTATATGCTTACTATCTTTATTCTATGAAATAGACACGTGCACATTTATTTTAAAACGGTTGTCACACGATCACACGAACCCGCCCTTTTTACTAACAAGCGGAGTGATCCACGTGGCACGACTCCATTTGCACGGATTTCAAACGATTATTGAAACCGCCTTTTGCACGATCTTTCACACTCTCTTCAAAAACGTTTCATCTTCGACTAAAGATTTACTCAATCTCAGAGAAATCTTTGTGTGCCAAATTTTCTTGAGAATACCTTTTTCTGCAAGACTAACAGTAAGAATCCACAGTTCTATCTCTGTGAGAATCGATTATCAGACTTTTGCAGAAAACCTCTCAAAAATTCAAATGGGAAAATCAGCATCGGAACAAGTTGTTTGTTACGAATCTATTGCTACATTGGAGTCACTCCAACTATTTGCTGATTTCAACAAGATCAACGAGATCTTAGAACGACATGGATGGATGAAGTTCGTCCAATGCTCACCTAGGTTTCTTCTCGACGAGTCGATCATCCGAGAATTCTACGACAACATCAAAGCAGATGAATCGACTGGTGAACTCAAAACAGAGATTTCTATTTTCACGAATGAAGGCTTTTCAGAGTCAACCAAGATGTCCATCAACATATCTAAAGCAGTGAGAGAAACGTTCAATCTCCCAACTAATGGACCAACTCCATTCTTCACCGATGAAGAAGCCACAGAGCACATGAGAGAAGCTCTGACGAGCAATGCCTCTACCGATCACGTCATCACCAATGTTCTGAGCATTTCAAGAATTCATCTGCATCTCAGACCCATTGCCAAAATGATCAAGAAATGCTAGTTCGGCACTCTTGGATCCCCTGGTCATCTCTCAAGACCACATAAATTAGTGTTGATCGCCCTGATGCAGAAAGGCCCATTCAACTGATAGAAGGCCTACATTCAGATTCTCGCTGAAGAAAAGAAGGAATCTCACTCCACCAAACATCTGCGTCAAGGAACAAGAGTCTCAACACTCATTCTTTATTGTGCTAAGGAGACACCTTGCTTCTGGAAGAACACTACTCAAGTGTCTTCCACCATCCATCTGTTTGAAAAACAGAAAAGTTCACTCAGAGGAAATATTAGTATCTCGACTGAAATTCCTCTCCTCACTTCTGAGCCACTGATACAAGACTCGAGGCTCAACCAAAAGAAAGTTCGACAGCGTATCGTTTCCAGTCAAGATCTCGCTGGACACTCCTCAGAAACCTCACAATGAGGAACATGAAGAAGATGCACCAAAATCTTCTGAAGAAGTTCCAATGCCAAGTACGGAAACTCCTCAACAACAGGCTCCGTCTGTCCCTCCAGCAAATGAAGGAAATTAAACAACAGAAGAGACACAAGCAACCAATGACAGAGAAACTGATTCTGAAGAACTTCCTCTCAGAGGCTTCTTCCATTACTGTCTTGAAGGGTTCAACAAGAAGGCAAAGTTTGATGAAGTCACTGACGTCAATGCCGCATCCTCATCCTCAAACATTGTCAATCAAACTGCCCTTCTCAAAAACTTCGTGACACAACTGTCCGAACACTGTGTGACAACCCTTTTTCCCACTGTCTTAGCCTCCCTGAATCCTGAAGAGTTCCAAGCTCTTGTCAGCTATTTCTTCTTTATCTTCGTCAAAACCCTACCCAAATCCCAATACAAGGAGATTGATGAAGTTCTCACTGAAAGAGAGATGGAAGCCTTGGAGAATAGCATCTTTGAGAAGTTCAGAGTCACAAATGTTTGGGATGGCATCCACGACTGGGCACCCAACTTCAGACTGTACCTCACTTCCAGAGGTCTTCTCAAAGAAGATAATGCTGAGGACTTCGAAGTCCATCATGAATCTCCACCGCACCAGACTGCTCCAGCCAAAGCAACAGAAGAAGGGACGCCAGCTGAAGAACAAGAACCTGCTGAAATTACCACTGACGAAAGAGTTCAGATGCTGGAAGAGAGACTGCTCATTCAAGAAGAAGTTTCATATGAGCTGAGAGTCAAGATTGCAATTCTTGAATCAACAGTTACTCACCTTCAACAGCAACTGGAAACCCAGAATAAATTCAGCGAGATCCCTAAGTCTGATGACAAGGACAAACGAGAAGAGGACAGAAAAGGAAAAGGGAAGCTGACTGAAGAACCAAAAGAAAGTCCACCAAGGAAGCCAAGCAAACAACTCCGCATCAACTAAGGACAAATGAAGATCAAGGAATGTCATCTAAACAGAAACTTATTATTTTGATATGATGTTCTTAGATTGTATTAGTTCGTTCTTCCTTATTAAGTTATTCCACACTTTTGTTTGATATATCGTTCTTTACTGAGTTTAAGCATATTCATGTTTATTCAGTCTTTGCTCCCTTTGCCTAATTTACTCTTGATGATTATGGGTTATTTAATTTAGGGGGAACGCCGTTTTAGTTTTTCTTTGATGCCTAACTATTGTCCTTACTGATTGTTTGGGAACTTGTTCGTATCCTCCATGACTTAGACTAGTAATGGTATTAGGGGCTATGAGTGATTTTGTTTAACTGATGACATTGCGTTCTGTTTTGGGTTTTCAATTTACAAAATCTCTTTTTGTGCATATCTTTTCAAATCATTGCATGCACCATACGCCGCCTATTTTCGGCAAGAGATCATGACAAATATTCTATATCAGTTTATATTTCATTTTTCTAGGCACTTATCTGACGGGCATTTATTACGGACGTCAAAAATTATTGTAATTGATTTGGCGCGCAGATTTCAAACCGCCCACGTCTTTTCGATTGCCCTAGGAAACTGTTCATCTCCCACGATCACACTTTCTCCATTACTGCCATTCCTCAATTCTCCTTCACCTCTGCTCTCTCTCTCTAACATTCAAAATCCACAGCACTCTACTGTGAGATCACTCTCTGCAAAATTCTCTTCACAGATTTCCTATTCAAGATGGCCAAAATAACCATGAAGAAGGTTGATAACGAGAAGGAAGCTTCAATAGAGAAAGAAGTCAGATATGAACAGACGGTGCATAAGGAATCCTTTGAAAAGAAACCGGAATTTACAAAGGTCTCAGAAATTCTTCACCGGAACGGATGGATGAAATTTATCACCAGTGAACCGAAGTATCTACTCGACGACGCTGTCAGAGAATTCTACAGGAATCTCAAGTTCAACGATTCCGAAGAACTGACCTCTAAAGTCAGTATCATCATCGGAGCAAAGTGCAATATTAAAGAGACTCTCAACGTCTCTATGACTGTCAGGGAATTGTTCAATCTCCCAAACAACGGATATCTCCTCTCATCTTTGACTGATGATGAAGCAAATGAAACTCTCAAGTCCGCACTGAAGGATAAATCTGAATCAACAAAGAGTCAAGTCACTCTTTCTCATCTTCATCCAGAGTTTGCCATGTTGGGTAAAATTATCCAGAAATGCTGGATAGGTGCTACAGGGACTCCCGACAAAGCTTCTCAACCGCAGAAGAATGTCATGGCTGCTCTTATGGAGAAAGAATGCTACAACTGGGAAGAAGCTTACCTGAAGCTTCTTTACAATGAAGCTCACAACACAAGGCCTGCGACGATGGTCCGACAGGGGAACAGGGTATCCCAGATCATCATCGAGGGGACAAAGAAGCACAAATATGTGCAATGGCCTAAGATGATCGAATTCACAGACAGCCTGCGTCTCTTCAAACTGGCCAGAAGAGATCCCAAACCTTCCTCGAAGGCGAAGGTAATTGACATCTCTTCTCCTCCATCATCTGACTCTGATGATACACCTGATTCATCGCCATCAAATTATCCTGCTCGCACAAATGTGCCACGCCGAGTTCGTACCAATCTCCCTAAAAGACCCTCCAAAAGACCTACTGAGATGCCTTGGAAACTCTCTCCAAAATCCAAAGGTAAAGCAGTTTTGGAAACTGTCCCAGATCCAACCCCCCATCCTTTATTCAAAAGGAACTCAGGAAGCAGTTGAACTTCAGACCGAAGCTCAACAAAATGCTACAGATCACCTCCGACGTATAGTTGGTGATGTTGATACATCATCAAAAGTCTACCGGAATCTTCATAGACTTCTGACGTATACATTCCTGAAAACTGGCGCCATGCCCAAGAATCAGCAGTCTTCACAGCCCTGAAGCCGAAGATTCGTTCGAAATGGAAGAGGCTTCCCTTATTAGCCTCTTTCATATTGAAAGTGTTTGGGATATAATTCATGACTTTGACAAATTTGCCATGAATTACTTGCACATGTCAATCAACGCTGATGCTGAAACGCCAAAGACGACTGAAGAGCCTCTCACAATAGAACAAGTAACTGTTGTTCTCAGCTCTCCAGTTGGTGTCACTGATCAACTAGCATAATCAATTGCTGATCCTGCTGCTGCTGAACAACCAATGACTGATTCGATCAGTCAACCGGATTTGCCATCTACGCCTCCAACAAATTCTGCTGAAGCAGAATGGACTAGTATCCCTGAAGTTGTTGCTATTCCACCTGAAGGCCACGATATCAGTCAAGAGCAAATAGTTCCACAATCTGTTGAAGAAAGAACAGATCGCCCTGCCTCAACCAATCAAGCCGAGGCCTCCACATCCAAAACCAACAAAGAGCGTCAGCAAGAACAGAATTCTCCTGCCGAATCAGATGTTCCAATAGAACACGTCGAGCTTCCTCGCGCAGAAGGACCTGTTCTATTTGATTCGGATGCGAAAACTGATGAGCGCCTCACCATCTGGAAACATAATCGGCCGCGCAGACATCTATTACGGATCTCTGATAATGAAGAAAGACCAATGGATGTACTGCTGAACCAGCTTGCTGATCAACGGTTTGAAATCGACTCACTCAAGCACGAGCTCGAACTACAGCAAATCTATGGTAAAAAGTTCGTGAAGAAGCTCAAAGAAGTCGAGAAACAGGCAACAGCAGACATGGTCTATCATGCCGGATTGATTGATAGGCTCAAACAGCGGATAAAGGCAGAGAAAAGGGCCCTGATCAATTATAAGATTGAAATGCTTGATCCAAAGACTGGTATCCCCAAAATTCGGAAGGATCACACGGAACTGCACACCCTCTTTCTCGAATCAGAGATTGAAAGGAAGACACAGTACGTTGGTCTAACTACAAAGATCCAGGAATTGGAACTTGAGTTCCTAAAGACGTTCATGCTAAGAATCGAGGTCAGGGAACTCGTTGCAACGACAGTACAAGCCTATTCTGGAACGACTAGCACAGGTGGAAAAACAACTCCAACAAACCAAAGAATCTCCTGACTCCGCTCTCGTTCAGAAGATGCTCAATGATCTTCAAGAGCTACAAAGCAGACTTCCTCCAGCTGATGCCAAAAAGGGGGAAGAGGATATATTGAGGCGTATGCAAAAAGAAGCGGAAATGCTCCCCTCTGTCTTCAAAAGGGTGGAAAACAGGGCTGAGGAAATCACTGCAAGGGTTGCCCCCACTTTCGCCTCAGTTGAAGCCAGCAGAAAGAGAAGCAGAGAAAGCTCCTCAAATGAATCAGAACTGAAGAAGAAGAAAATTATCGACTTCATTTCAACTCTAAAGGAAGTTCAAAAGCTTGAACATTATCTCAAGAATGGATTGATTGTATCTCATCTGGAAAAGTTTGAGCGACCAGATAAATGGATACCGTCAGAGTTGAATGATTGGTGGGAGCAAATCAAGGAACGCTACACCAAATGGATGGTGTTTGCAAGTATCCAAGGCGACAAGGAGCGCAGGTATGAAGCCTGGAAGTACTTCCTCATGCATTTGGAAGAACGAGATCTTGTTCGTCGAATGCTGGACGCTCAGAAGGAATATGGACAAGGCATTCCTGACCCGCAGAAGAAAGCAGTGACTCCACCAAGGATAAAAAATGGAGTCGATAGAGAAAAGATCAAGAAAGGAGTCAGAACCGTTTGCAGGATTTGGAACTTTCATCCAGACTCCGATAATGCCAGAAAGGTATGGGAAGCAGTCTTCAAACTCTACAATCAGAAACCTTGAGTCAGTTGGTTGTCCTCTGTAATGTTCTTTTTCTGATTTCAAGATGTAATTTAGACTGATGATTTATCAGCCTTTTCTTAAATAAAAAGAACAACTTCTTATTGATCTCAACCTGAAGACAATGACTCTTTGTCCAGGCTCTGATTATGGTTTTTCTGTCTTCTTTTAGTTCTGTTTTTAGAACTATTTTCGTTCTTGCTCTAAGTACAAGTTTTTAGGATCTATTGTTAAGGGGGAACTGCTTTCACCCCTTGTTTAGAACTTGTACTGTGAGTTCAGTCTTTTTGCTGTCTAGAACTGCTGTGTGGTTTTGGCATCATCAAAAAGGGGGAAATTGTTGGGAACCTTGTGGAATATCCTAACCCTTGTTTTGATGATACCAAAATTCATAGGACTTATATGTAATAGACTAGAATCGTTTTGAACTCAAGTGTTAGAGTTCGTTTCTAGTTTAGTTGCGGTGTCGAAGACCGAAGACTGAAGACTGAAGACTGAAGACTGCAGTTACCAACTGAAGTATCAGTTGAAGAATCAATTGAAGACCGATTATTTAATGCGCGCAAAGGACTGATACTAAAGTCAAGTATCAGTTGAACATTCCTCCTAGGACTGATCTTCCAACGTTCAGAGGAATCCACGTACGCACAAGTACAGCCGCATTAAATGCAGAGATCTCAGAATATCTTATCTCTGCAGAGGTCATTCCTATCTGGTGGTTACTTTTCAGAGATGTCACATCTCCTGTCCATCAAAGAGAGCCGTTTACACACAGACAAGGAACCTCGAAGATTGAAGTCTCAGCCTAAATTCGAATTGCTCTCCAACGGAAGAAATCTTGAGGACGATTTACGCCAACGGATCTATTCAAGAGTTCTCCAACAAATAGCGCTCGAGGATCACTTCAATCTTCACCGATTCAACAATATAAGCTGAAGCTCTGCCGAAATTGCTACTCAGCCTAAAGCTTAACCGCCCAAAGCTTGAATCGAAGAAGAGAATTCCAAAGCTAAAATCAGTCACTGCTGATTACATACATTCTCTTAGGCCCTAAGCATATATCTGTTTACCCAGAAGCCAAAGGTCAAACTTGCTTCAAAGAACTTGTTCTTTCTAAGTATAGTTGGCACTCGTTTAAACCTCTCCCCCATAAGAGTGTTTGAGTGATTCGGAGTTCAGGAAGGTACTCTGAACTCTGAGTGAAAAGTCTGAGCACTGAGGTGTGCATTAGCAGGGAAATCCTACGCGAGGTGTGTGGGTGCTGAAGAGGGGTTATCTTCAGTTTACGGTTGTGTGCACCAGGCAAGCACACGGGTACGGTTTGCAGTGCACCAGTGAAGCACTTGCGGAGTGGATTATTGGTCTGATCAACCAGCCGTGGATGTAGGAAAGGGTTTTTCCGAACCACGTAAAAGTCTCTGTGTTATTTACAGCTTTCAGTTTTATATTCTTACTTGTGCTATTTCAATTGATAAAACTGAACACTGACTAACAGCAAAGAGAAACCTTAATCCAACAACCTGCTCCACCGAGGCTATTACAAAACTAAGTTTAATTTTCGCTGCGTATGATATCAATCTGACTGAACTATCCTCTGATAGTAAGGAAGAGTGATATCATCTCTATCTTAGCAAACACGATTGAAGCTCTTACTTGGATCAGTTAAGTTCCAGCAACTTAACTGATAACTCATTACTGAAGAGCTTTTCAGTATCAGTCGTCAACCCTGTTGGTCAAAACTGTTTTCAGTAAAAACAGGAGTCCTTGTGTGCGTGCAAAGTTTCGTTTCAATCTCTGACTGAGATCCCTCTTATTGAGGTCAGTAGATTGTTGTAAAAATAGCCTATAGGTGTATTCCCCTCCCCCCCCATACACCTATTCGAGACCCCCCGGACCTAACACGCTCAAAAATCGTTAGCCGGCGTCACTAGCCACGTGTAAATTCGCTGGCGGTTAGTGGCGCCGGCGAACGGTTTTTGGTTTGCTAGTGATGTTTATAATATATAGGTTTTTGTAATTTTTCACCTTGTTGTTAATGTTTCAATATAACATATGTATCCTTATTTTGTATTTTCTTTTCAGTAAAACAAGTACACACCGATGTGAAATATGAGAGAAGATGATTCTGCGAAAATTTGGATTATAGTGGGGCATTATGGATGCATGTCATTGCACATAAAATAATAGAATTGCACATAAAATAATAGATTGAATTATACAAAATGAACATTACTTTTCACGTGAATTTTTAATAAGAAATCTAATATTAGTCCTTCTTATAGGGCTGCATTTGTGAAGAGAGAAAACACTCTCGGCGGCTAAGGGTTATCGCCGGCTAGTTAAGCCATTAGATTCAGGATTTTTTTATTTCTTTCATAATATACGTAAGTTTGAATTTTTTAGGTTCCGTATTAATGTTTTTATAACACAAATGTGCCCTAATTTTTTCAAATTTTCAAACCTACATTATATCAGTGTTACAAAGTGACGTGAGTTTACAATAAATGCATATTTCTCAAATTTTGTACAATTTTCAACTAACAATCTTACACTTTTCTTACACAATTGTACTTGTGTAAGAAAGTGTAAGAACTTTTACAAAAAACAATGCTAATTATAACCTATCAACACCATTTTTGTTTTAGATAGATTGAGTATATTTATTAGTTTTGATAGATAGGTTATGAAAATGGGTAATGTCTATCCTAGGCGTCCGCTCACAAGGCGCTATCGTTGATATGTTGACACGTGTTTATGAGATAAACCAAGTGGGTTCTCCTTCTTCTAACCCGACCGATTTTTCGGAATAAATCAAACCGCTGGCTTTATCTCCAATACCACTCATTAAAATTAGTCTTGGGCGCCCATTTTTCGGTTGTATCCTTTTGCATTGGATTACGTGCCTCCATTAGATGACTATTTGTACCAGCTCTTTTTTAGGTTTTTGACAATATTTGATGGACACGTTTCGATCGTTGGTTTTGTGGATGTGTATGATGATTGAACCTCCACTGTTGGATTGCCCTTGTAGTTTCCTCCGCCATTGCTTTGACTGGTGATCAGTTTCTAAGTGAACAGCGCTTTACTTCATTAGCAATATAAAGGACTGAATTTTTGAAGCTATGAAAATTGTTCCTTGCGTCTCGTAAGAACGTCTGAAGGTCAGCAACACTTATTTCATGCCTTCATGGTTCGCAAAGAAGTAATGAACCTGGTTCGTCCATATTTTCTCGAAGAAGTTGTATTTTGCTTTTAATGGATGTTGTGTAAATATTTCTACTACTTGTGATTTCATCTTGTCTTTTTTTTTGTAATATATGTATATGTATATAACTCTAATATTTTCGATGATTTTTTTATTATTTATGATTGTTGCAATATTTGTATCCATTTAGGGTTTGGTACATTTATTATGTAGTTCGAAACAGACATTCTAATCGCCACATTTTTTCATGATTTTTCTTTCTGCGCTGTAGATATTATTCGTTGATTGAGTCGTCCGTGTGGTATGCTTGATTATATTATTTATTTAAATAAATTGAAGAATAGTTATTTATTTTAATATTTGTCCACACTTGATTTATGTCAATTTTTATTTGCCTTATGTACTTATTTAATGTCATGAAGCGCAGAACATTAAATTGATGCGCACATTCTTTATCTTTTTTTTCTCTTGTAGTGATGGAATTAACCACTAAATGTCATATGTGGTATTTGGCGGACATCCGTGAATTGTTATCTGAGTTAAATATGTCTCAAATGAGGGAGTCATGTTTCAATCATTTATTTGATATTGGCGAAATTAAGTTTCAAGGGGAATTGTTGAAACTTTTGTGCAAGAGGTTACAAAGTAATTGTTTGGAGACAAAGACATTAGTGTTCCAGTTTGGCGATCAATTGTTGTAATTTGGTTGCGCGGATTTTTATCTTATGAGTGGATTAAAGTTTATTGGTAAGACGTCACTCCCCATCTACTCTAAATTCCATGGTGCTGTCTTTCCCAATCGTACCAATTTGGCGTTTAGTTGAGAAGGAATTTCGGAAAGAATGTGAGTTTAGCTGAGGGAACACAGTTAGGAGCTTGAAACTTTCTTATTTAGTCATTATATACATAATCATGATAGCGGGAAACTTGAATTGGGTTTTTTGCATTTCATGGACGATATTCCGTCAGTAAATGGGTTTCCTTGGGGGCTCATTGCATATGAATATCTTGTCTCAAGTATGCATCGCTTGAGGAGGCAATTGGCAACATGTGGGAATGATGATCTAAGTCATTCATTCGAAGCAAATGGATTTGTTCTCGGTCTACAATGTTGGGCGTATGAAGTTCTCCCCGCTCTTAGGAGTTTTTGTGCGTCTTTGAACCCTCAAAATTTGACATATTTTCCCAGGCTTTTGAAATGGAATGTTACTCATGCCCTTACGTCGACAGATCATGGGCTTTATAATTTTTTCTTGGCGGACCACATATGCATTCCTGTAAGTACATGTTTTGTGTTGTATTAAATTCATTAAATATTTGTAAAATTTTTATCATTTTTTGAGTTGCATGTATGTTGGGTCCCTGGAAGGTCTAGAATAGGTGTATGGGGGGGAGGAAATACACCTATGGGCAGTTTCAAAAACAACAAACTCAAAACAACCTTTAACAGATAAAGAAAGGTTGAAGATTGATACTAAAAAATGTTTCAGTACAGATATCAGTTAAAGTCTAGACTTTTAACTGATACACCCGTAGAGCTTCAGTCTTGGATTGAAACTTACTGACTATCCGAAGATTTATCAGTTAGACTAATAACACACGCAACGGAAAACATTGTCTTTTGAAAAAGCCGTTTGTGATTAAGCACATTGTCAAGATCTTAGTTCTACTTTGTAGTTAGTCAGTTTCAGTTGACAAAAGGATTTTTACGTGGTTCGGAATTCAATTCCTACATCCACGGTCAGTTGATCACATTGACAAGTACTCTAGGCTTGTGTTTATGGGTGCACAGCAAACCTTGAACTGAAACCACACGTTTCAGTACCAACACACTGGGTTGGATTTCTCAAACACACTTAGCACACACTGGGCACTAAGATTTCTCTGGAGTCAGAACACTGGTCTGAACTCCGCACAACTTCAAACACTCTTTTCGCTCAGTTGAAAGGAGGTTCGAAAATTACCAACTAGACTACAGAGAATAGGCTCTCAGTAATCAGTAACGTAGGCTTTGGATAAACAATATTTGCCTAAGGTTCTAAGAGAATGTATGTAATCAGTAGTGAACTGATTTTGGCTTTGTGATTCTCTTCTTCGATTCATGCTTTGGAAGGCTTTGTTTTGCTGAGTAACGAATTCGACAGCATTTCAGCTTATGTATTTGAATCGGTGAAGATTGAAGTGATCCTCGAGCTCTATTTACAGGAAAGATTTTGAATAGATCCGTTGGCGGAGATGGTCTTCAAGAATTCATCCGTTGGAGTGTATTTCGAATTTGGCTGAGGCTTCAATCTTCGAGGTTTCTTGTTTGGTGAGAAACAGCTACTCAGGTACAAGAGGTAAGGCGTCTCTGAAAAGGTAATCACCAAAAAGGAATGCTCTATAGAAAAAAGACGATCATCAAAATCTCTGCATTTAATGCGGTTGTACTTGGAAGTGCATGTCTTCCTTTTAACATTGGAGGTTCAGTCCGAGAAAGAATATTAACTGATACTTGACTTTAGTATTAGTCCGCTTGAATCCACGTGGCCTGCATTAATGAATAAGTTCGTAACTGATCTTTCAGTTGAGAAACTCGATCAGTCAAACATCAGTGTTTGACTCTGCCTTTAATCGTTACATCAGTCGAGCTCTTCAGTCTTCAGTCTTCAGTCCTTCGTTCTTCTTTCTTCATTCCTCTGGTCTTCAGTCTTCAGAACACAAGCTAAACTAGAAAAGAAACTCCAACACTTGAGTTCGAAAGTTCTAGTCTATTACAAAGAATACTTAAGGATTTTGGTATCATCAAAACTAGGGCTAGGATATTTCATTAAGTTTCCAACAATGTATTTATCCAGTTTCAGTTTCATGTGTAGGTTCGTATCTCTTTATCGAGTATCGAAATAAAAAATTTGGTAAATCTAGGCATCACGTCGTTTATGAATGTTGCCTCCTCGACTCCTGTCATGGAAGCGGCCAAGAATCTTGATCGTAAATATTTATTAGCGAGTGGGGAAGATGATCAATCACATATGAAGAAGCAATTCCATGGGCGGAAGGGTTCGCCGTTTGGTAGTTCACCATGCAATTATTGATGTAAAAGAAGTGAAGAAGTACATGGTGCAGTCGTCGTCCAAGAGTCAGGTTACTAAAGGCGGCCACCCCCAAAAAAAATCAGCACGAGGGGGAAGCAAATCATATTCGAATACCTTACTTACCCCGGAGGATGATGTTTGTGTTGTTGACCTAAATGACAACGTGAGTTTTTGCTTTTGAACCCAAATTTCCTTAGTAATATTAAAATTCAATCTTATACTCATATTTCATGTTTGTAGGATATGACCGAGATGATCACTGGTGTTAAGGGTGAAATTAAGTCTCTTGAAGTATTAATTCACTCGAAGTTTGCTGTCTTAGAAGATTTCATACAGAAATTTAGTAAGGACCATGGCTGCGCATGTTATCTTACTAAATCTTCTGAAAATGATAAGAATACAGCCGCCATCATCGGGTTTGATATGCTCGTCCTCCAAAAATTGTTGAATCTAAGCCACGAGTTCCGATTGTGGAATTTGACATTGAACATAAAAGCGAAGTAGTGCGCGAGTTGTTCCCGGATGCTAGCGGAGTAGTGTCAGAGCATGCATGAGAACCTATGAATGTCGTTGATGTTGGCCTTGCGATATATGATCCTAATGAGAATGACATGTTAAATGCTGAGGTGGATCCCTTTGTTTCGTGGCGAGATTCTTCTACCAGTAGGTAAGTTTTTAATGTTTTGTCTTATTTGGACTTGTAGACTCGTAGTTTAAGTATGTGTTTAGTTATGTTTTTGTGTGGTCATATTTAACTATGTTAAGACTTCGTATAGGGATAATCCCGTGTTGCTCCCAACGGTTTGAAATATGCGGATGTGCCATGGTTCACAGTCTTATGGAGTCAGGACGGATGGCTCGATATGACAGTCATATTCCTTATTAGCTTATTTGATGCTGTAAAATATCTTTCATTTAATCAGTCTAATAGAAACGTTTTCCATTTGTGTTTATTACAGCATATAGATGCACTTATCAACTTGCTTCTGATTCGTTACGATAAGAATTTCAGTAAGACGTATCCACGTAGTTGGACGTGTCTGGAGATTTGTTGATGGGTAAGAATAAATCGTTTTCGAAACATTCGTTATTATGTTTGTTGTTTTGGCTTGTAATGTTGTGTCAATCAATGTTCTCGGTAAAAAAAATTCATATACATTTAGCAAGCACTTACGTAGCCAAACATTTGTGATGTTATACCTGTTGTGATGCCCTATGTTCGCAGTGAAAGGCCGTTAAGCGGTGGATTGAAATGGTCTAAAGCAAGTAATGTATTTGGTCTGGCTAACCTTAACAACTCGCATTAGGTATTCTACGATATTTCGTTAGAAGAGCAAATGATTACTGTATACAATTCGCTTGACCAAGACTGAGAGATGGTAGTAAATCACCTTGCGAATATGCGGAAGCACTTACCTATTTTATGCATATTGGGCGGTTCGTGGGACTCGTCTGGTTTACCCCGAAAACCAATAAAGGACTACTGGAGGGTTGTCAAATTTTCTAACGCACCAAGGCAGGCAAATCTTCATGATTGTGGAATAATTGCTATTAAATATATAGAGTATTGTGCTTTTCATGTTTCGGTTATAGAAATCATTCATTCACGGTGCGAGAAAGCCCGGTGTTGTTATTGCGCCAAGTTATTTACACTCTCTGAAGAGATGAGGCGTAGCGCAGTTGAATGACCTGCTATATGTTGTATTTTTTTTTCGACTTTGTTGTTGGCAGTCTATCTATTTCACTTTGGTTGAGCTTTTGCTTTTTTTTTTGTCGACATCCTTCTGTGGTTTGAAGCCGTAATTGCCAATGAATTATTTATTTGGGATTTGGCACAATATTAATCTATTTTCAGTTATTTCGAATTCCATATAAATTTTTAAGAGGGTCGTTTATTCCTCTTTTTGCAATAAATTTTCAGTTACTTGTAGCCTGAAAATGTGTTTACGGGTACTTAAATTTCTCCAACATATATTACATCCATATGATATCGATTCATATTAGTTACTCTCCGTTTAATTTGTTAAAAGTCAACTTTTGAAATTTGGAAGCTCCATACGCTACAATAATATTAATCATGTAACTTAGCTAATTCCCATTTGAATGAAGCTTATTATTTACCACAAATGAAAGTGCATGCTTTTCTACCTTTGAAGCAAATATTACCATAACATCTAATATTACAACTATGTATCGACAACAACATATCTGTCGTTTTGCCACACGAAACGTCTAATTTTTACTTGAATCGTGGACGTATCATCTTGACTACAATGCCCTATCATGTTGAAGAACACCACATCCCCAACTTGTATTCCATGTCCAATGTAGAATTGATGCCACCCTCGCTAAGACAAACCTTCACTTTATTGTCCGGTTGAATTTCATGTGTAATGGACACTGGTCAGTTTATGTCGTCTCTATCTATTAGACTCACACATTGCCTTTCACTAAATCGGGATAGCTCGGCAATCCAGTCTAGCAAGGCCTGCACAATTATATACATTATTGTTTTCTAGTTTAGTAAACATTGAAGTATTAGAATTTCTATGATTTCAATATCATAAATTTGAAGCTCTCACCAACCGCTGCAAATTATTGTGGCGGTAACGAAGCTTTGTCCCCCAACCTCTGATATCATCTATAGCCTCAATTCCATGTTGGTGTGATGTTTCTTCGATTCGTGTGTGAGCAACACATGTACAATAAGGTGTTTGATCAATTTCTAAGCCATCCCTACCAAAAACCTGAATTTTGAAATGAAGTTTTCAAGAGTGGTTGAACGCGAGAACAACACCAACATGAAAATCATTACGTTGAACAAAATGTCTCCACCCCTCCCAGAAGACGGCTCCGACCCTCATGTGTTATCCACACCTTCCAAGTACCTGCTCGAGTTTGAAGTGTTGCAATTCTTGCATTCGCGCCTTCGATGGCTGATGAGATATTATATGGCAAACACTCGAAATGAAAGTATTATGTAGTCAGTCATAAACATTACTAAAGATGAGAAATCGAAAGTAAATAAATATTTCATGTTTCTTATTCACAATGAAATCAAGAGCTTCTATATACTTAATCATCATGTAGAAGTTTGGGACACTAACATCTGCATCTTCCGCTATTGATTTGAAGAAGAGTGAACTGACATCTATTTTGTGAACTATAGTGTGTCTTTCAACTACGATAGTCAGGGAAACTCAATTAGTGAGGAAGGCGGGTTAAATTTTATGTGGAAAATTAGGCTCTGAAACTGAACAATTCATCACCAATTTTATGTAGGAAAGCGGTATGATGTGGAAAATTTGGGATCGAAATTTAATCAGTGTAATTTACTCCTGAGAAAATATATTAATATGAACCATGTAACCCTGAAAAATGTTGTTTACTTTAGTATTCAGACCAATCTGTGAAGAATGGCTAAATTAACATTCACAATTCTTTATTTTAAAACTTTGAAAATATTATAGTTCCGACTAGCTTGTCAATCAATTAAATTGCACCAACCAAATTTCACTATAATTCAAATAACATGTGAAAGTAAATTAAATTTGAATATGTGTCGTGCAGGCAAAATTCGTTGAGGTACAATAAGGTACAGTAGAGTTCACTAGATCAACTACCTATCCGATTGAGACTTATCAAGCTTGCCCGGAAGATTTTTGGATGCAAGCAAAAGATTTTTCCTGCACGATATTTTGAAAGGGACGCAACAACTGCAACAATAACTTTATTCCAATGTTTGGATTTGACTATTTTAAAATCTTCTGCAACATATTGCAAAATTTCGACGGTGCTTGTAATTGATAATGTTTATGACTACTTTAAAAAAACTTACCAGCAATACATGGTATATACAATTTAGTGGGCCATCATTTGTTTATTAAATAATTACATATTAGAAGGTCTAAAAAAATTGCACATTAGAAAATCGAGTAGACTTCACGAGTTACTTAAAACTCATAAGTTATAATGTTACTATCAATTGATAAATTACATACTATTCGAAATAATCAAATGGTACGCCTCTTTTTTTTTTTTTTTGTTCCAAGCTTTGAAGAGTAACATCTATATTTAATGCGTCGGTGTGGGTACTCTTGTCTGCAATAAATACTAAGTAGAAAACATGGCGAAATACGTAGAAGAATTAATGATTAGTAGGTGTTGCTTCAATTAATTGTTGCTAGTAGTTGGCTGAAATTAATGTCAATGTTGGGGTGTTATAAAACCTTATCAAAATTTTGATTTCTCAATTTTCTCCAACTGTTGTCAAACGTTGATAATCATGTCGGCAACTCGTCTGCACATAATTTCCTTAAGCCGCTATCGGCAATTTCAACTCCAAAAATCACAATTGGCTGTCCAATATTGGATCGAAAGCTTGGAGGCGGGATACCGATCGGGAGTGTCACGGAATTTGTCGGGGAGAGCGGTTGTGGCAAAACACAACTAATGTTACAATTAGCGTGTAACACTCAATTACCAGAAGTACTTGGGGGACTATCGGCAAATACCTTGTACCTAAATGCTGAACTATCGTTTCCTATTTCACGGCTTCATCAAATCGCATCCAACAATCCATTCCTTGAGATGGATCCATTGGATAAGGTATTTGTTCGTTCAATTGAGTTTATAGATGAATTACTAACAATTCTTGGATCATTAGATAGTTATTTAGCCTATGCCAAAGTGAAGCTCATAATTTTAGACTCTATCAATACTTTGTTTAGAGGCCAATATTCAAACACGGGAGTTGACATGAGCACCCTACAAAAAATATTTTTTAAAATTGGGTCGAAATTGAAATTATTCGCACATAAGTTCAACTTGGTTGTCGTGGTAACAAATCACGTAGAGGATATGGTACAAGGATACAATAATGTTAGAGTCGGTAATGACATTGCGTTAATAACTTCTGACTGTGAGGTAACTCCCACTTTAGGCCTTTCTTGGTCTAATTGCGTGAATATCCAAATTACGATGCTAATTGAGTATCCTAAACCAAGCAATTCAAGGTCTACAATCATGGAAGCGGGCGGGTCAAACGAGAAGGGACGTTCAATTCAAAAATTCAAAATCGTTTTTGCCTCACATCTTGGGCAAGTTGATTGCAACTACTTCATTTGTAAAGATGGTGTATTTGGCATAAATTGATTTTATTACAATTTGTTTAATACTCTCTGGTTTAATCTTATGGTGCTTGAAATTATATACTAACATCCACGCTTTTTTTTATTCTTACGTAATTGAATGATATATGAGATGAGGTTAATTTGAATAATAGATGTAGATCAACTAAATAACATCGTAGTTATTAATACATATGTAAAACATAAAACAAAGGTTGTAGAGCTTATAAGCTGCAACGTGTTCTTAGGGTACCAAAATTAAATAAAATAAAAACATGACTATTAAAAATAATTATTCAAACAAAAACTAAATACAACATTCACACATGTTTCGAAGTATCATTGGTTGGTACGTCTTGCTTTCCCAATTTCCAATCAGTCAGTCAAACAAAAAATAAACTAAGTAGACACTTTCCGAAATTCCGTTGGCCACATGGGGATCTTGTCCTGTGTGTCTTCAAAAAAAGTCTAATACCATGAAAATATGAAAACATAAAGTTCATTTGGAATCCGAATAAAATGTCACTTAATTTTTATCAAATATTGCAATTTGGCCCACATCATGCAGAAAAGTAGCTAACAACTTACGTGGAATTTCAATTGCGCAACAGCTATGCGCAACAGCTATTGCATGGCAAGGAATAGGTTTGAAAAAGCATGCATGTAGATATGCACGTATCAAATTTGAGATTTTATTCACGAATATATTCGATGCACGTATGCATTTTCGTTCAATTTTAATAACCTTAAAAATCATTGTTGAATATTTCGTTCATCGAGAAACATCTATATAACGTAACATTAATTTATTCCTAACAAGTACTGGGTTGCCCTTACATTCACTAAATCGTTTTTCGACATTTCAGTTGTGCAATTACTACTTGTGGATTCTTAGTGTCCATTCTCTTTTATAATGGTATTATCTCCAATAATTTGTATTCATTTTAACTTCTTCTATTGATGTTTTATTAGAATGTCGTCGATGAGGTGCATGTACACCAAGAACTTTTATGAGGTTATTGGCGTTGCTCGGAGCCTGCTTGCACATGTTAGCAACAACCCTGAACTAGATTTCAATGACGTCAATGTTCTGCATGCAATTGCAACGTTAAGGAGGTTCGAAATGCAGCTCCAAACGGACAACGCTTGTATGAGTCGTGACCATTTCCAAGTGACCGAACCACCGCCAAGGTCGATTACTCACATGCACTGCTCCATTTGCGACTCTGAGGCATATCGTAATGTGGAACATCAACTATGGTTTGTATTTTTCTAATTATTAAGTAACACAATATTTTAAAAAGCAATAATTTTAGTGCATTTAATATGGTCAATGCCATTTTTAATTTGACTACAACTGCATACCATGTGGTCACATGTTTGGGGTGCGGTGTATTGAAGCCTGGTTACAAACGAATAACCCACCTAAGGTATAACACAAGCCTTAATTTTTCAAGTTTTTTTTATGTCTAGTCCTATTGTGAAGAGCCCCTTCACATATTTTGTACGTTGTATGCTAGTGCCCAATTTGTATTGCACCTACTGACTTGGAAGTCGTTCGAGAGCTTAACTCCGACTAGGTGTGTATTCTACACTACACTATAAGTCGATCTATTTGCATCATCTAATTCACTATTATTCCATTTCAAGCTCCCCCGTTCAAAATGTACTCCACATTATGTACCAAAGTTGCTTGCACACCAGTGCCCACACTTCTTTGCATTTCGCAAAGTTGTGTGAATCGGTGGTGTCATAGCTGCCATGCTTGAAGATGCCGCGACAGCGGGCTCGACCCATGACGCATGTAGGTCGAAGGCTTGAAAGATGAGTTACAAATATTAAGTAATCAAATTTTCGTTCAACACATAATGGACGAATGTGACATGCAGCCTGGTATAGAGCATTCAGTTAGTGTCTTGCGTTGCGACTCATGTAAGCAATTGTCGTCGGGCCGAGGACTACATTCTCCACGGTATGATTTGATTGCATGTACTTCATATTTTCAGCGTTCAGACCCAAAGAAACATGTGTCACCGGATAGAAGTTGTCCTTTAATTTTTTTACCTTTTTTTGGTGTTAGTTGCTTGCCATGTGGGCACATATTTGGTGCCCAATGCATTGAAGAAGTGATTACTCATAACCCCGACTCTAAGGTAAGCGAGCATGTATATTTCAATTACCAATGTATATTCGAGTGAATCCTGAATTAGTGAATATCGTGCTGCGTGACAACAAGTATTAACTTAATGTCAACTTGATTAGTGTCCTTCGTGCTTCAAGCCCGCTAGTCGTGCCGATTTATGTTGGCTGTGTTGTTGAGGCGTAAGTGAAACCTTTCACTTTGCTACAAAGAAAAATTTTGGTAATATATTTTCCTGATTCATTTTTTTGGAGGGGTTGGAACTTCATTTTCTCGATATTTCGTTGTGCAGGTGCCACTGAACAACTAAATCTACAAAGTTCTTTAGCAGTGCGATGTATGTGAATGTTGATGTCCCCGAATGCATTGCATGCAAAACATTGCAAGATGAAAGTGTAGCTTTAACTATCTGTATTACTCCTAGTAGGCAAGTAAGAGGTTATGTCTCCTCATATCTGTTGAAATCCTTTAGTTATTATTAATATCTTTATCAATTATTTGTATAATTATTCATATTTGGATGACTACCGTTTAATATTACTTATATGAATGGATGATTAAATTAGTCTCACGCGATCCACATTTTTTTAGAGTGAATCTTAACATCATTTTTGAGAATAGGATCAACATTTAAGAATTCTATAGTCGTTGAAAGAGGATCGTGTTGGCATTCTTTAAATTTAAGCTAAATTATTGAACTCATGGTTGTTTTTTCGATAATCTTCTTGATATTGAACAAACTGGTTGAAATTTAGCTAATTATATTAAAATAAATGAGAATCTTGTTGAGATTCTTTCACTATTCTTCCACTTAATCAACTGAATTAAATCATGATTAGTGGAAGAATCTTATAGAGATTCATTTAGTAATTGAACTTAATCAAGTGAATTCAATCATGATTGGTGGAAGAATCTTGTTGAGATTCTTTCACTATTCTTCCACTTAATCAAGTAAATTCAATCATGATTAGAGGAAGAATCTTGCTAAGATTCTTTCACTATTCTTCCACTTAGAGGGTGTTTGGCTAAGCTTATTTTAAAGAGCTTATAAGCTCTTGGAGCTTATAAGATGTTTCAAGAGTGATCACTATTTTATTAGCAACAAAAATACCGCAACTAACACGGTGTAATCGTAGTATAAACAGTAATCGGATATCGTATCCACAGGGACTGTAAAACGAAATTGCTATAACTATTACCTAAACAGACTCTCACAGTATGCAAGTAAACAATTATGAAGGTGAATTACGAACTAAAATTAACTAAATAAAAACTAAAGAGTATGTAAACTATGATAATTAACTCAAATATAAGGAAAGCTCTGACCCTAGGGATGTACTTTTACTAAGCAACTACATGCATTTAACCTATTGATTCAATTACCAATTTTAATCCAACCCTGATGAAAGATCACTATATTATTCACAAGCGTCTCTAACGACCACCTATGAACGTAGATTAATTAATCCCTTTTCGCATTCAAGACTCCAAGGAATAAATTAACTCCCAATAGCACATAAAGAATAGCTTCCTATAGCTTCACCTATCGCATTCAAGACTCAAGGCTAACACTATATCATGCATTCCTGAATCGGCTGAACAATTATCGCATTCAAGACTCAAACTGGACAGCTAGACATGTAAATCATTGATCAGATAATTCACAAGAGAACAGGCACCAGGAATCATGAATCATAAGTTGGAAGGCAAATTGATATCAATAAATCATACACATATAATTAATCAGCTATGTACAAACCCTAGGTTCAGATTAAAAGAACTAGCCAAACATAATAAAAGAAAGCAAAAACATAATTAATGAGAACGCAATTGAAAGAACTGAATTAAATAAAACTCTGAATAAAATAATTGTAGCGGCTTGAATCTTCAATCTTGTGGAAATCCAATCCTTGAAAACTGGAAAGCTAAAATATTCTAAAGCTATATAACTGAAATATGAATGTTAAGAACTGAAAAACTAAAGCTGGGAACCCTAAATAGGTCAAAAGAGGACCTATTTATAGTCTTAGGGTGAAAAACCAAGTTCTAAACCGAAAATAACTTGAAAAATCATAAAAACGCGGAAGGAAACGGAAACACGCCTAAAAACGGCGACCCGTTCGGCGGTCGCCGAACTGGTCGCCGAAAATGGCCTAAAAATCCTCCAAAAACGGCGATCGCCGTTTTTCTTCCTCAAGGCCAAAATCTGAACAGGGAAAACGGCGACCCGTTCGGCGGTCGCCGTTTTGGTCGCCGATTTTGCTCATAAAATCTCCAAAATTCGGCGATCGCCGTTTAGGTCGCCGAATTTTGACTGCTGCGCGCGACGTTTTTGTTTCGGCCATAACTTTCTCGTACGAACTCCGATTTATGATCCGTTTGCGCTCACGAACTCGTATCGAGACAATCTACAACTTCTATTTCAGAACATTGTTCCAAATTCGAACTCAATAAATCTGCAAATTCCTTCAAAGTTCGAGTAAGAATCATGTTTCACAAGATAAAGCAAATTAAGCACAAAACAATCATTCAACACTCAATTTCCTATAAAATTAACATCATATGAATATTAAAAACCATGGAAATATGAGTGTTATCAACTCCCCCAAACTTAAGCCATTGTTCGTCCTCGAATAATGGGAAGAATAAAATCAATAACACGAATGGGTAAGAAATCTAACTCATCGATGCCTCCGAAAAATAAAGAATGATAGAATTCTCAAATCCTCAATAATCAAGCACAAAATTCACCAATAAACATAACCTATAGTAAAATCAACCTCATCATTCCAAACAATTGAATCTCACAAGGTATGTGTATCACTCAACTCTCAATTTGATGGAACGGGACGTGTATACTCTCATCGAATTCAATGCAATATAGATCACTTACCATAAGCTTGCCAATCGTCTACAATCTCCATCGCTAAAAGTGTGCCAAGACTAAGATCAAATAGGTCTTTATTTTTGGGTTATAATGTAGGGACATTGGTTAAGGTAGGGAAATATAGGTTAAGTGACTTCAAATAGATCAAGAACACCAACCTTATAACTTCACAAATCAAGTATGGAATAAATTCCATCTTCCACCCAACTATGTCACCATAATCAACACATCTCAAGGGATTTAATCATCGCAAAACAGAACTAAACACTCTTTTATGCTCTCAACTTCTTTCCAACACACAAAGTCGATTCTCTAACAAATTTCTCAATATACACTCGACTTCACTTTTTTTTTTCCTTTTTCTTTTCTTTTTCTTCTTTTTTTTTTTTTTTCTTGAACAACTTTTTTTTTCTTTTCTTTCCACAACTTTTCTAGAGCTTATAAGAGTAAATAGTAATACAAAATCATCCCTTCTTTTTCACAACCCACTATGAATATTCACCACACAAAGATTCCCATATACTACATCACCCCTATCATCCGGCTAAAGAATAAAAGCTAAATAGGCTCAAAGTGGATAACAAAGGATAATTTTTCGTTAAGGACAGTGTTTGGGAAAATAATGTGGCTAACAAAAGATGGCCTAAAATCATCTCATAATCATGGGCACAACAGCAACCTCGACATAGAAACCATGGCAAGTTCTAGAAGATCACCACATGCATGACAAAACTCACAACAAAGAATAAACTGTGTATGATAAACAGTTATGGCTCAAAATCTCACAGGTTTATTCAACGTCCAAAAGTCAAGGTCAAAATCACTCTAGAATTATGCAAATTAGTTCCAATTATGCTCAAATCATCAAAGAAAATCAAATTCAATATTTTTTTCACAGAAATCATCATTGGCATCTCACCAGAAATCTAATGGAGCAATAATCATCTCAAAAATAAAACAATCACACACCACCAACCAAGCAGGATAAAATAATAAAGCCAACAAAAATAATAAAAGTGATACACATATCTACTCTCACCCCCCTCCCCCAAACTTATTACAGAACATAAGTTCGAAAATAGTTTGGAGGGATGATGATATGTGTGTCACTACTCACAGAAACACATGCTCCATGGTGGTGGTATGAACAAGGCGCGAGTTCCCGCAACTTCCAAGCTCAACACTTGCACTAAACTCCAAAAGAAAGAAAACAAAGAAAACAAAGAAAACAAAGAAACCAAAAGAAAGGAAAATAAAACAACGAGAACGGTTGGGTTACCTCCCAACAAGTGCTTAATTTAACGTCTAGAGCTCGACGATACCTCATGGTCTCAATGAACATCAAACGCAGCGGGCGTGACAGACCGCCTAACACGAACAGAGACAGCGGACTCATGCGCATCAGCTGCGTGAAAGATAACGCTTCCATTCGGCACATCTATCATAGCCTTCCCCGTAGCTAAGAATGATCGACCAAGAATCAACGGCGGATTTGTATCTTCAGGAATATCGAGGACCAAGAAATCCGTAGGGAAGACGAGCTTGTCAACCTTCACAAAGATGTCGTCAAGCTTTCCTCTCGGCTTCACTCTTGATCTATCCGCCATCTGAATCTCCATCGAGGTCGACTTGAGATCTCCAATTCCCAACCGCTTGAAAACAGAGATGGGCATCACATTGACACTAGCCCCTAAATCGCAAAGAGCCTCGGGAAAGAGCTCTCCTCCAATCTCGCACTCAATGGTGAAGCTACCCGGATCTTTCTTCTTCGAAAGTAGCTTCATTGGCAGCTCAGTGCACACAGCTTTTGCCTGCGGGATTTTCTTATCCTCATCACCCATCTTCTTGGTGTGAACAACTGCCTTTTCTTCTTTTTCCTTGGGATCCTGCAATTTTGAGAGAGTTTGAGGCTGTGCACGCCGGTTCGATTCTTCGAGTAGCCTCTCTAGCTCATCCACTATGCGTCTATGCTCTGTCTCCTCGGGATTGGCAATTTCTTTCTCATTCTTGCAATTGGAGACCTTCAGCTTGATTTCCTTGGCATCCACATTTTTGCTCGGCTTCACAGCATATTGCTCTTCAAGCACCTCTCTTTTCATCAGCCTACGGGGGAATGGAGCCTTTGGGATGTATTCCCTAAGTGGAATAGGAGCCTTGTGTGGTTCCTCAATCAGAGATTCATGCTCCTTGCTCATCCTCATCTCTTTTGTAGACAAAGTGCCATCAAAAATAGCATTGCATTGGCCCTTAGGATTGACAGTAGTGTTGCTTGGGAATTGGCCCGGCTTGTGCTGCGCCGCCGCTTGGTTGGCAATCTGACCAACTTGATTCTCTAACATCTGTACCTGCTTAGATAATGCTGAGAAATTATTCTCCATGTTAGAGATTTTATTTCCAACATTCACCTCCATCCCAGTCATCTTCATGAGCATCTGCTTCATCATGTCCTCCATCGAATCCTTCTTTGGCTCATTGATGACTCCCCCACTAGAAACAGAAAATCCTGGTGGAGGTTGCACAGCATTGTTTGGGTTTCCATAGGAAAGATTTGGGTGCGGACGTGCTCCTGGCTGAAACTGCTGCTGACCCTGCTGATATGGCTGACCTCTGTTATACATCCCTGGCTGTCCTTGCTGAAAATTCCCATAATTTCTGTCATTGATATAATTGACGTTTCCCAAGCCTGATGGGTCTATCACAGCTTGCTCATGACGTCCAGCATTCAATTCACCAATTTTTGCAGTCAGCTCTGCCAGCTGTGTAGCCATCGCTGCCTGTTGAGTAACCATAGCTGCCATAGGATCAGAAGTGGACGCAGCTGCAACCTTCTTCAATTGCATACGCTCAGATGGCCATTGGTAGCTCGTAGAAGCCATACTATCAATAATGCTCCATGCATCAGAGCTGCTTTTCTGGAGTAGAGAGCCGCCTGCAGCTGTATCCATGTGCATCCTCGTACGCTCCCCGCAGGCATTGTAGAACATTATCACGAGCGTGCCTTCATCAAAACCATGGCCTGGGCACTTTCTGAGCTTCTCCTGGTATCGCTCCCACGTCTCCGCTAGCTTCTCTCCCTCGTACTGTTGAAACTGCACGATGTCCATCTTCAATTTCAACGTAAGGCCAGGCGGATGAAACTTGCGTAGGAATGCATGAGCCAAGTCCTCCCACACGACATTATTTCCCAGCTGCAGCGTATGATACCACGACTTCGCCTTATCCCGCAGTGAAAAGGGAAAAAGACGAAGACGGATAATGTCATCAGGGACACCATTCATCTTCACCGTGCTACACAGCTCCAGGAAATGCGCCAGGTGCGCATTAGGGTCTTCGATCGCCTGTCCACCATATTGGCTCTGTTGGACCATCGTGATCAAACCCGTTTTCAGCTCAAAGTTGTTGACGTTCACTCGTGGGGGCTCCTGGTACACATACTGTGGAATGAACGCTTCATTGATGGCTGGTTGTTTCTGAGCCTCTCTCGTCTCCTGTGCATCAAGCAGCTTCTTCAACTGCTCTTGCAGAGCTCGAATTTGAATTTGCTCTGGAGTAGCCATCGTTTCTGTCTCAAATTGATCGTTCTGCTTCTTTAGATTGCGCAAGGTCTTATTGATTTCAGGGTCAAACTCAAAAAGAGGATTTCCTTGAGATCTTGTGTTCATATGCAACCTACAGAAACAGCAAAAAGATCAGAAAAGAAAAATAAAAACAAAAAGAAAAACTTGCAGTACTATAAAGTCCTATTGGAAATATTAAAGCAAAATCTAAACAGTCCCCGGCAACGGCGCCAAAAAGTTGATCACTATTTTTTTTTATAGCAACAAAAATACCGCAACTAACACGGTGTAATCGTAGTATAAACAGTAATCGGATATCGTATCCACAGGGACTGTAAAACGAAATTGCTATAACTATTACCTAAACAGACTCTCACAGTATGCAAGTAAACAATTATGAAGGTGAATTACGAACTAAAATTAACTAAATAAAAACTAAAGAGTATGTAAACTATGATAATTAACTCAAATATAAGGAAAGCTCTGACCCTAGGGATGTACTTTTACTAAGCAACTACATGCATTTAACCTATTGATTCAATTACCAATTTTAATCCAACCCTGATGAAAGATCACTATATTATTCACAAGCGTCTCTAACGACCACCTATGAACGTAGATTAATTAATCCCTTTTCGCATTCAAGACTCCAAGGAATAAATTAACTCCCAATAGCACATAAAGAATAGCTTCCTATAGCTTCACCTATCGCATTCAAGACTCAAGGCTAACACTATATCATGCATTCCTGAATCGGCTGAACAATTATCGCATTCAAGACTCAAACTGGACAGCTAGACATGTAAATCATTGATCAGATAATTCACAAGAGAACAGGCACCAGGAATCATGAATCATAAGTTGGAAGGCAAATTGATATCAATAAATCATACACATATAATTAATCAGCTATGTACAAACCCTAGGTTCAGATTAAAAGAACTAGCCAAACATAATAAAAGAAAGCAAAAACATAATTAATGAGAACGCAATTGAAAGAACTGAATTAAATAAAACTCTGAATAAAATAATTGTAGCGGCTTGAATCTTCAATCTTGTGGAAATCCAATCCTTGAAAACTGGAAAGCTAAAATATTCTAAAGCTATATAACTGAAATATGAATGTTAAGAACTGAAAAACTAAAGCTGGGAACCCCTAGATAGGTCAAAAGAGGACCTATTTATAGTCTTAGGGTGAAAAACAAAGTTCAAAACCGAAAACACCTCGAAAAACGTAAAAAACGCGGAAGAAACGAAACACGCGCCCCGTTCGGCGACCCGTTCGGCGATCGCCGTCTGGGTCGCCGAAAATCAGCCTTTTTACTCTAAGATTCGGCGATCGCCGAATTTTCCACCGGAGGCCAAAATTGAAACAGGGAATTCGGCGACCTGGCCGGCGGTCGCCGTTTGGGTCGCCGGTTTTCTTCTTTAAAATGCCAAAATTCGGCGGTCGCCGTTTAGGTCGCCGAATTTTGACTGCTGCGCGCGACGTTTTTGTTTCGGCCATAACTTTCTCGTCCGAACTCCGATTTATGATCCGTTTGCGCTCACGAACTCGAATCGAGACGATATACAACTTCTATTTCAGCACAGTTCTCCAAATTCGAACTCAATAAACCTGAAAAATCCTTCAAAGTTCGAGTAAGAATCATGTTTCACAAGATAAAGCAATTTAAGCACAAAACAATCATCCAACACTCAATTCCCTATAAAATTGACATCATATGAACATTAAAAACCATGGAAATATGAGTGTTATCAAAGAGCTTATGAGATGTCATTTTTAAGAGCTTATAAGTTGTCAAAGTGTTTGGATAATTGAACTTATAAGCTAGAGAGAGAATTTTTTTGAGAGAGAGAAAATCGAAGAAAAATAAACTTAAATGATATATGATGAAAATAATAAATTATAGTTGAAAAATATTTGTAAAAAGATTGTTGCATATGAGATTATAAAAAAATAAGTTGGGGTAGATGAACTTATTCTTTGGGGAGCTTATAAGCTCTTGGAGCTTATTTTTGGAGCTTATAAGTTGTTGAGGAGCTTATTTTGCCAAACACTTTGAAGGAGCTTATAAGCTCTTAAATAAGCTGTTTTGAGGAGCTTATAAGCTCAGCCAAACACCCTCTTAATCAAGTGAACTCTATCATGATTAGTGGAGAATCTTCTTGAGATTCTTTTAGTATTCTTCCACTTAATCAAGTGAATTCAATCATGATTAGTGGAGAATCTTCTTGAAATTCTTTTACTATTCTTCCACTTAATCATGATTAGTGGAAGAATCTTGTAGATATACTTTTAGTATTCTTCCACTTAATCAAGTGAATTCCAACATGATTAGTGGAAGAATCTTCTAGAGCTTCTTCCACTATTCTTCCACTTAATCAAGTGAATTCAATCATGATTAGTGGAGAATCTTCTTGAGATTCTTTTAGTATTCTTCCACTTAATCAAGTAAATTCAATCATGATTAGAGGAAGAATCTTGCTAAGATTCTTTCACTATTCTTCCACTTAGAGGGTGTTTGGCTAAGCTTATTTTAAAGAGCTTATAAGCTCTTGGAGCTTATAAGATGTTTCAAGAGCTTATGAGATGTCATTTTTAAGAGCTTATAAGTTGTCAAAGTGTTTGGATAATTGAACTTATAAGCTAGAGAGAGAATTTTTTTTAGAGAGAGAAAATCGAAGAAAAATAAACTTAAATGATATATGATGAAAATAATAAATTATAGTTGAAAAATATTTGTAAAAAGATTGTTGCATATGAGATTATAAAAAAATAAGTTGGGGTAGATGAACTTATTCTTTGGGGAGCTTATAAGCTCTTGGAGCTTATTTTTGGAGCTTATAAGTTGTCGAGGAGCTTATTTTGCCAAACACTTTGAAGGAGCTTATAAGCTCTTAAATAAGCTGTTTTGAGGAGCTTATAAGCTCAGCCAAACACCCTCTTAATCAAGTGAACTCTATCATGATTAGTGGAGAATCTTCTTGAGATTCTTTTAGTATTCTTCCACTTAATCAAGTGAATTCAATCATGATTAGTGGAGAATCTTCTTGAAATTCTTTTACTATTCTTCCACTTAATCATGATTAGTGGAAGAATCTTGTAGATATACTTTTAGTATTCTTCCACTTAATCAAGTGAATTCCAACATGATTAGTGGAAGAATCTTCTAGAGCTTCTTCCACTATTCTTCCACTTAATCAAGTGAATTCAATCATGATTAGTGGAGAATCTTCTTGAGATTCTTTTAGTATTCTTCCACTTAATCAAGTGAATTCAATTATGATTAGTGGAAGAATCTTCTTGAGATTCTTTTACTATTCTTCCATTTAATCATGATTAGTGGAAGAATCTTGTAGAGATACTTTTAGTATTCTTCCACTTAATCAAGTGAATTCCAACATGATTAGTGGAAGAATTGTTGGGAACTTAATAAATATCATAATCCTTGTTTTGATGATACCAAAATCAATAGGTTTCTTTTGTAATAGACTAGAACTGCTCGAACTCAAGTGTTAGAGTTCTTTTTCTAGTTTAGCTTGCTGTTCTGAAGACTGAAGACTGAAGAACGAAGGACTGAAGACTGAAAACTGAAGTTGCCGACTGAAGCAACAGTCGAAGAATCAATTTTGAACTGATTACTTTATGCGTGCCACGTGAAATCAGCGGATTGATACTAAAGTCAAGTATCAGTTAAACATTCTTCATCGAACTGAATCTCCAACGTTCAAATGAAGCCACGTACTCCAGAAGTACAGCCGCATTAAATGCAGAGATCTCAGTATCGTCCTTTCTCTGCAGATGACACTCCATTTTGGTGATTACCTTTTCAGAGATGTCGCATCTCCTGCTCTTCAAGATAGCCGTTCCTACCAAACAAGAAACCTCGAAGATTGAAGCCTCAACCCAAGTTCAAATTACTCTCTAACGGAAGAAATCTTGAAGACCCTTCTCCGCCAATGGATCTATTCAAGACTTCTCCTATAAATAGCGCTCGAGGATCACTTCAATCTTCACCGATTCAACAACATAAGCTGAAACTCTGCCAAAATTGTTTCTCAGCCAAAGCCTAACCTCTCCAAAGTTTGAATCGAAGAAGAGAATCCCAAAGCCAAAAATCAGTCACTACTGATTACACAAATTCTCTTAGACCTTAGGCGAACCTTGTTTATCCAAAGCCTAGGTCAAACTAACTCCAAAGAACTTGTTCTTTGAAGTTTAGTTGGCAAGTTTTCAAACCTCCCTTCAACCGAGTGAATCGAGTGTTTGAGTTGTAAAGGAGTTCAGGAAGGTACTCTGTCTCCGTGAGATCCTAGTACCAGTTCATGCTAGGAGTGAGAAATCTAACAAGGTGTGTTGGTACTGAAGATTGGATCTTCAGTTGTTTCGGTTGTGTGCACCTGCAAGCACACGTTCAGGTTTGCTGTGCACCCGTAAGCACGAGCATCGGGTTTGCAGTGCACCCGTAAGCACTTGCAGAGTGAAGTTGTTGGTTTGATCAACTGACCGTGGATGTAGGAAGTGTTTTCCGAATCACGTAAAAATCTCTATGTCATTTACTACTTTCAGTACTTACTTTCTTATTTGTGCTCTTCCCTTGTAAACTGAAAACTGATTAAGTGCAAAGAGAAACTTAAGACTAACAATGAGCTCAACCCAAAAGGCTATTGCGAAACAAAAGTTTTTCGCTGCGTGTGTTATCAGTCTGACTGATCTATTCTCTGATAGTCAGTAAGATTTATAACATCTCTGTTTATTAAACTCGACTGAAGCTTTACGTGCATCAGTTAAGTTATTTCAACTTAACTGATAACTCCTTACTGAAGAGTATTCAGTATCAGTCGTCAACCCTGTTTTGGTCAAAACTCCTTTCAGTAAACAGGTGTCTGAGTTTGTGTTCAAAGTTTCGTTTTGATCTCTGTGTTGAGATTTCTAAAAATAGCCTATAGATGTATTCACCCCCCCCCCCCATACACCTATTCGAGACCCTCCGAACCTAACAAGAATCTTCTAGAGCTTCTTCCACTATTCTTCCACTTAATCAAGTGAATTTAATCATGATTAGTGGAGAATCTTCTTGAGATTCTTTTACTATTCTTCCACTTAATCAAGTGAATTCCATCATGATTAGTGGAAGAATCTTGTAGAGATTCTTTTACTATTTGAACTTAAACAAGTGAATTCCATCATGATTAGTGGAAGAATCTTCTAGAGCTTCTTTTACTATTTCAACTTAATCAAGTGAATTCAATCATGATTAGTGAAGAATCTTGTAGAGATTCTTTTAGTATTTTTCCACTTAATCAAGTGAATTCCATCATGATTAGTAGAAGAATCTTTTAGAGCTTCTTCCACTATTCTTCCACTTAATCAAGTGAATTCCATCATGATTAGTGGAAGAATCTTCTAGATATTCTTTTAGTAATTGAACCAAATCAAGTGAACTTTATCATGATTAATAGTGGGGAATCTTTTTTAGATTATTCTACTAATTGAACCAAATGAAGTTAATCCAATCAAGAGAATGCAAGCATTATTGTTATTAAGATTTTAATCGAAATTGTTATAAAATATTCGATAGTTGCAACCAAATATAAATATTATTTTTAATATTATTGTTGAAATAATATTGGAATATAATATTCGAATACAAATTTAGATAAATTCCTATTGAATAAATAGTAAGCGTTCAACCAAATTTGAAACGTGCTTTATTTAAATTAGGGAAAATTGCACCTAAATACACAAACTTTGCCAAAAATTCATATTTGACGCGAAGTTAGGATTTTACATTTTAATACACCAACTTTCGTCGTTGTCCAAATTTGACACGACTTAATTCTTAAAAATTCAAAAAACAACCCATTTTTGTAAATAATTATACAAAGACCCACTTATGTTATAATTTGGGACATTTAAACCAAAACAAGATATTTCCTTATGATGTTTTCTTTTAAACTATTTTAGGCGCGGATCAAAGATTAAAAGAAAACATCATAAGGAAATATCTTGTTTTGGTTTAAATATCCCAAATAATAACATAAGTGGATTATTTACAAAAAATGGTTGTTTTTTGAATTTTTAAGAATTAAGTCGTGTCAAATTTGGACAACAACAAAAGTTGGTATATTAAAATATAAAATCCTAACTTCGCGTCAAATATGGATTTTTGGCAAAGTTTGTGTATTTTCACGCAATTATCCCTTTAAATTATTACTCGTCATCAGTACACTTGTTTTTTTTTTTTGGCGCCAAAGCATTATTCAGTCGTTAGTAATTGTTATCAAATATTGACAAATTGGCGCTAAATGTTATTCCAAACAAGTTGAAATTTTTAGTTCCGGAAGAAATTGCATTGGTAAGTGCGCGCCGAAAATATATTAGAAACAAATTGAGTGTCAATGGTTTTTAAAATTGAATAAATCAAATTATTAGATTCAAAAAATATTAGGGCTTAGAGTAGACCTTTTGAGTACGACATAACCTAATCAAAATCGATGAATCGGCTCTACACAGTCTAAACTTTCACTCTAGAACAAATTCAGCTTCCTCTCCATCTTGAAAACCATGTTGCAGTTTCGTCATGGACTTCGCCTTCCGACCAGCCTGTTTCCTTTGGACGAACCACACTCATCCCGCCATGGGCAAACTGAGGAGCCGTGAAGCATCTTCGCTCTGATTGATGAGTACATCGAGGATGCGGCTCCGATGATTGCAGCGACGGAGAACACTGAACAGCCACAACCAGAGCAAGACCCTGTCCCCGTGGTCGACGTGTAGGATTCGAGCGATGGTGATGAGGTTCATGACCTCAAAAATCCCGACTGCCCATGCAACCCCTGCAAGCAGAGAAGCAAGCGACCTAGAACTGAAGACGAAAGTGTTGGCCAAGGCGTTCATGCCACACTCCCGAAATGTGCAATCTGCTTCTTTGTGACCTCTATTGGTGGTGGCCATCATCCGCAGTAAGCTAACTCATACCTCCAAAAAAATAAAAATTGGTTAAATACATTTAATGGCAAACGTATTAAGCTACTGTGTTCACATTAGTTTGTGTTCCACATTCATAACTTCTTGTTATGTTTACGATGAAGTTCATTAAGGTGTGGCCATATCTTCGGCAGAAGATGCATTAAAACATGGCTACTTGGAAGGTCCCAGTCCACTGTAAGTTCATTTTGTTATTGTCGTAATGTCGTTAGGCAGTTCTACTTTGAATGTCTTTGTCTCTTACGAAAATATGGTTGTTCGGTATAATTGTAGTGCCCCATATGCAAGAAATTCTCAATGAAGGCTGAGCTCATCAAACTCCATGGTTCATCTGCCAGAAATGACATAGTGAGCCTCATGACTAATCTTACACATCTAATATGAAAGTTTGATAGAAAGTTTTAATATTATTTACTCCTTTGAGTTGTAGTTTGATGATGCGGTGAAGCGGGCTGACGAGGTCGACAAAATGAACCAGAATCACCGTGCCGAGATGAAAAAAAGCCAGGAGGTATTACTTTTACATCTTTTCCTTACTAAAGTTGTTCTTTTTCTTCCATGTTATGGAAAAACCGAAATCGTCCTATATAATTCATCCAATGATGTATAACGCATATGTCGTGTAGTTGATCAATTTGTTGTTCGAATGCCTAAAGCGTAGTGGCGAGGCCCTCACAACTGAGAGGGCAAAAAATCGTATTCAGGAATGATGGAAAACCTCTACTTTTGGGGTAAGCAAACGGTTTTATTTAGTTAATTCATCGTTTACTTTGCTTTATTATAATTGTAAATTTTTCAATCATAACAACGTATTGTCTTAATGTAGGATAGAATAGTGTAGCATTAAATTGAAGAGGCCATGTTTTAGAGTTGCGTACTAGCAGATTTCCGGTGAATCTATTCCCTTTTGTATCACCCAAAAACTTGAAACTAGATTTCAAAGAAATCTGCATATTATTGTTCTGCAACAATTAGTAATTTGTCATGGGACCTCTGTTTTGGTTTTATTAGTATTTGCAAACACGATCCCGTTATTAAATATTATTGTGCTTATTATATATTAGATCATATCCCTTCCACTAAATTCGGATGTGTTCATTTAACATTGGGTTTATTGTTACAAATATCTCTTGCAATTATAATGCCTGCAAAAGCAATATGCGCGCCAAGAAGAAAAACAATACATCTATTTCCAATGAAGTCCTTTGAGTATACATTCGTATGGACATGAAGTTGTATTGAAACATGTGACCCAATAAAAATTAAATTATATTTTCATTATATTAATGGTCAGTGGAATTTCAAATAAAATTCACAAATTTTGTTATACTGCCAACTCCTGGACTAGTTACTGTCTTTCGAATTAATTTTTCATGTGGCAAATATAGGAATGCCTATACGTTGAATCTGAAAGGCCTGCCAGATATTGAATGCATAAATTTTCTTCTAAAGGCCCATACCAAAGTATTATATTCCAAACCAACTAAACACATAAACAAGTGAATGGTTTACGGAAATAGATCTGTTACCGAAACAAATACCTTACTTGGCGAAATCGTATTTTGAAATTGCAAATAGCTCATCGACGACCAAAGTTATTGAATATATCTGGTCTTAGATCAATGATATGGACTCCATTCTTACAACTTAAGAGACTCGACTTGAAAGGGATGCAGTATAAAAGATATTCTTTAATAGTCGAAGTAGGAATTATCTATTGATTCCATTTGCGCAATATGTTAGAAAGTTAAGGGAAAATTTGCAAACAGTTAGGTGCAAAAGTGATGGAAAACATTGACAACAATTAGCAGCTCCAAAGCATCAGTGATATTAAATTCTTTGTAAATTTGTGTATAACAACTTTTTTGAAGGCTAGTCTGTCTGAAAGGTTGCCACATACGTGCAGACTTTGCGAAGAGGTATATGGAAAAGGATTCCAGAAACTGAACTACAATTCAAGATCAAATGTTCGTGGGAAAAACTCATGTGTAAACATCGTGACTAATATACCACACGAGGTATCAAATAAATATGGCAACTAACATTTAAATCTCCAAGACACATTGATGACAGAGTTCAATTCAACTCACGAATTACACAAATGCAACAAAACAGCTGGGTGTCATACCAGAACATCGCACTATGCTTCAGATTGATAAGCAACTAAGATTAAACTGGGAGGATAATTCTGTCACAAAACTACCACAATTATAGCCTAATCAACGGTGAAACGATCGGTGTCGTCATCATCGTTTAGGTTAATACCTTGAGAGTTAAAAAAGTTTGGAATGGTTGTGGACCGAACAAAATCTGCAAATAACAACGGTATATTAGACAACTAAATTAAAACCATCAAGATAAGGCAAAGAGTTCGGGACTCACCAGTGCCATCGCCAGTTGGTTTAGAGCTACTAAAAACCTGAGATCTACGATAATCCCTGTGTTTAGTAAAAAACCTACGTCGGAACAGAGGCTTCTTCTTCTGAATTAAATTCTTTACAGGGCGATGCAGTGGCTCTTTGAATCTTCCAGCAAATGGTTCTCGGTCGGTATTCAAAGGTTGAGACTGCCTCAACGATTTCACTTCACATATCATGCTTGTAATTCATTTGGTTATTGTATTCCTACACACCTCGTCCTCCTTGTTCTCTCCGTTAACAAGTCATATACACATTGTGCGTTGTGATTCACAAACACCATGTGAGTACACCTGTTAGGCCCTGAACTATCCAAGGATCGCTTGCTTAAAGGTATTCGTTCCATAGAAATCCTACGCCACCTATGTATCAACAGTTCATCTGGTAGTCTATCCATATCCATATTAAAATATATCCTAAATAAGTGACGGCAAACAATACCCTCAGTTTTCCACATTTTACACGAACAATAACCTATCTTTGTTGCCTGATTGAATGTGACAACACGATAACCTGTAATAGCCATTTTAGAAGCGACTCTATACTCAAGGAACTCGTCGTTCAAATCAGGTAGCTCATTAAACACTTTCACTAATACAGAGTTAATGGCTTCGTACTCAATTGACTTGAAAATGTTACGGGTACACAGCTCACCAATTTGCACGAGAATTTCAGTAGATCGCAAAAACATACCAGGCATGCCTCGACAAAGAGCATCTTCCTCGAACTTTTGTGTGCGCCAATTTCTTTGTAATCTCTCAAAACCTAGAACAAATTCATGGACACTAGAAGTTGAGCAACACAGTTCTTTAAGAACTTTGTTCGTCACTTCACTACGAGATGTCGCATGCAAACCACCGGTAAATCTATCTCGGGTAAAAGCAGTAGACCATCGCTTTCTTAACTTGTACATGCTACTAAACCATCTATTATCCGACAGGTTGAACTCTTCAATCATACTTGCCCAACTGACTTCGAACTCTGCATCGTTCTCACAACCATTCATGCAACGTCACCACAAAGTTTTAAAACCCTTATTATAGTTAAGCCTCCCAAATTGCTTACCCGCATTCTTGTTTATATGCCATTGACAAAGCCTGTGCTTTGTGTGTCGAAATGTAACGTCAACACCGTTCATAAGAGCATAATCTTGGTCGGAGAAAATTATAGAAGGCTTTTTATGATATATTGTCTCTAGAAATGTAGAAAACAACCACTCATACGACTCGGTTTTTTTGTTAGATAAAAAGGCCATCGCGAACATTACATTCGTCCGATGATGATTGATTTCAACCAGAGGGACACAAATCAGGTCATACTTGTTGGTTTTATAGGTAGCATCGACAGATATAACGTCACCAAAATGTTGATAATCAACAAGGCATCTACTATCCCTAAAGAAGAGGTTGTCAAACCTGCCATCATCACTCAACTTTACCTTCCAATAGAACGAAGGGTCGCTCAATCCTTTGTCGGTGAGGTACTCCATCAACTTGTTCGCATCGGCATTGGCAACTTGCCCCAATTTTGCAGATTCACAGTTGAGCTCATTGTAGACATCTTTGCGTGTGAAAGCAATGTTTTCACGATTTCCAGCTTCATTATCCAGAAAACGATACGCACGACTAACACCAATTCCACTAGACTTCATCGCCATGAGCAAAGTCTTTTGGGAATGTTCCATCTTCCGGGCAGAGCGCAGTAGATAACTTTCACTTGGGTGGACAAGTTCATGGTTGTGTTCTTTAGCGAACAAAGTAACCACCCATGGAGATTCAACATCGGTCCGGCTAACACATAGCCTAGCTTTGCAATTCGTCCAGTAACTCTACTTTTTGGATGCTGCCAATCTACCGTTTGATGACTTGTTGTCCGGTCGTCCCTCGCACGAACAAAAATATGTTTTGGAAAACACGGTCCGTCTGTCTTTGAAATAGCCCTGCAATCCAATCCTAGCAGAGAAACCAACCATCCGTGCATAAGCCGAATACAACACAAAAACTTCATCCAAGGTATCAATAGCACTGCCTACATTAATCTTACGCTCGACTTCAGCCAACGTTACAGTGTTTCCGTTAGAACTTTCTACCCCGACATCTTCACCAACACGATCATCTCCGTTACCATGGATACTACTATCCCACTCCACACTTTCTTCGAAAGATTTGTCCATGGGTTCATCGGTCCCAGGTCCAAAATACAAATTGCCAAAATCACGGCCATTTGCATTGTCACTAAATGAGTCGAAAAAATCAGCACTTCCACGGGATACATTCAAATCGAAATCCATCTTCCTACAATTCAAAGAACAGTTTCCTACAATTAAATCAAATCGTAAGTTGCCCTACCAAACAAGTAATAAAAAATGTCGCGCTTCATGTAAACAAGAGGAAAACATTCGGATTAAAAAAAATTGCTGCTTCATGTTACAATTCCAGTATCGTTTAAATTCCAAAGCCCAAAATAACCACTCAGCAAAAACACCATCATAACAATTCCATTCGTCTCATGCTCTAAAACAAATAAAAAAATTAGTTCTATTCAAAATCTATCAACATTTGAGAACTTAAAAATACAATCACATTCTAAAAACTGCATGGTAATAAGTTGGTAGAACCAATAGTTCCTAAAAAAATACTTTTAACTTCATCTACTTGAATTATATGCAGGGTTTTTTTTTTGGGGAGGGGGGGAGGGGGGTTTATTATTATTACCACCCACACAACAAATCATTTTCCGATAAAATCAAAAGTGCCGCAAAATGAAAATTTCACAGAATATTTAGTTAATCTAAACATATTCACACGAAAACTGAAAACCCAAGCTGAAACTAAGTAAATATATAAGACGGATGTACACTGGAGAATAACTTACAAAGATCTGAAATTTCCTTGTACAAATCTTCACAACAAAAATATCCGCCATCACCACCGACCCATAAAACATGCTTCGCAAATCATAGTTTCAGAAAATGAAGATTAGTTCTCCTTTTTAAATAGTGTTGTCGAAGCTAGAAAAAACACTAGAGAAATAAAGTTGTTTCAAACTTTGAATCCGTACAAAATTTGATTAAAAAATTATGTGGCGTCAACAATCATAAAACAAGTAAAATGTTTCGTAGGTAATGGGGTTATTTTCAGTCAAAAACACGAATGGGGTGATACTTGGCTTTCGAAAGTATTGGAGATAAAGTCGGCGGTCTGATTTATTCTGAAAACTGGTCAGGTTAGAAAAAGGAGAACCCATTTGGTTTATCTCATAAACACGTGTCAACATATCAACGATAGCGCCTGCCGCCTTGTGAGCGGGCGCCTAGGATAGACATTATCATGAAAGTGGGTAGTTTAAATTTTCACTCTTTATTTAATTTATACATTTTTTCTTAGTTTACGTGTCCAAAAAAATTGAATCAACTTTAGTGGGACAAAAGTAGTACTTCTATTTAACTACATTATGACTAGTCATAAATTAGTTAAATAGAAGCACACCGTTTTCCTTGGGACGGAGGGAATAATAAATTATAAATATAGCATATAAAAGCGCGCAATTTCCTAGCTACCTACTCGCATGGAACGCATTATTTAGCCTTGTCCTATTACCGGATTCCGCGGTGAACACTACAGACTATATTGCTACTGACAAAGCCTGGTTAGAGTAGATTTGATGTAAACCTTATCACTATTTTCAAACTATAGATAACATTGTAAACTTTTTCTAAATATAAACACTGCATAAGTAGAAAATGTAATTGAGTGCGTGTGTAATTCTAATTGCGTACACAATTACAAAACTGATATTATATTTTCTTCGGTTTACGCCCAAATATCACTTCACTTATATTTGTATGGTTATTATTTACTTACAATATCTATTTTGGAAACCAACACAATTAAAGGAGACAAATAGAGAATATTAGAAAATTTTGTCTTAGCATTGGAAATTGTCGAGAATTTGGCAAGAAAAAACAATTATATGTCGTGCATTTGATGTGCTCCCTCACAAGTTTTTCTACGGCACAACTCAGTTTTGACCATTTAATTGTTATTTGTTTATAAAATTAAGTTTTAGATATATAGTATATGATATAAATCGTTTTATTTAATTTTTTTTTTTGATAAGGAAAGTAAATATTATAGAACGAAAAGGCACCAGTAGTACCAAGAAGATTACAAAATCATCGGTGATTCATCATTCGACATCCACCTATGAATCCCAACTCCATCATTAACAAAACCAAAAATTTTACCCCAACTCCACACTCTAGCTTTGATTTCTCCAAACAAGTTTGCACTCTCCCATATTTTGTTCTCAAATCTACTCTCATTACGCATTTTCCAAATAAGCCAAGTAGTACAACACCAAAGAGCCATCAAGAGCTTCTTATTTCTTTTCCGCCCACTCAAACTAGTAAAGAACTGAAAGTGCGAGGACACGTCATATGGCTGCGCCATGCTAACTCCGAGCCATTGAAAGATTGCTTCCCATACCTTTGAGGTCTTTGGACAGTGGATCAACAAGTGGTTCGTGGATTCCTGCCGATGAAAACAGGCGTTACATCCCACCTCGACTTCACACAACATCACATTTCTTCTCGAGAGATTGTCACACGTCGGAATTCTGTTCTTCAAAATTCTCCATGCGGTAAGCTTGACTTTGTTTGGAATAGGGATCTTCCACACCTTCGTACTCATATCAGTTTCCTCCACCGCCTCCGTAGTCTCGTTTGCTTGATCTTTAATAGCTTCATAAGCGGACTTGGTTGTAAAGCCTCTCCCGATGTCGCCACTCCATGTCCATCCGTCCTTGTTACCTGCACACAGATTAGTACCAGAAACAAGGCTAAGCAACTCCGAAACTCCTTCCCTCTCTCTCTCAAATAGCTCTCTTCTCCACCTTAAATCCCAACACCATCCAGTATCAGTCCATTCCCCAACTTCACAGATTGCAGCTTCTTTATTAGCACTCAACTGAAAAAGTCTAGGAAAAGTAAACTTCAACGGCTTTTGTCCAACCCACCACTGACTCCAGAATTTAAAGGTCTTCCCATCCCCCACCTTTGGCTTCAAATTTTGAACAAACCAAAAATTGCTCGCCCCTCCCGCCGCAGAAACGATCTTCGGCCACCACCCATCTCTAAATCTACATTTCCCCGCGTTTTCCAGACCTGTCTCTCCCCACTCAACCTCACCATAAATGGACCTAACAATTTTAGCCCAAAGCATGTCCCTTCCAGTAAGGTACCGCCACAACCATTTAACGACAAGTGCCTGATTAAACCACTCAATATTTTTAAGCCCCAAGCCTCCTTCATCTTTTGAACACAAAGCACCTTCCATTTCACCCAAGCAATCGCACTTTTACTAGAACCCCCTCCCCACAGAAAATTACCAAGTAAAGCATTTAGAGAACTCACAATTGATTTTGGTAAACAGGTAAAAGAGAGCTGGTAAATCGGTATAGATTGAAGCACAGCCTTCACCAAGGTCACTCGGCCCGCGAGAGAGAACTTCCCATTTTTCCACGAATCGATTTTCTTTCTCACCTTCTCAACCAAGTATTTCCAATCAACAACCTTTTTGCCCTTGCTACCCACTTTAATACCGAGGTAATTGAAAGGTAAGGAGCCTACATCACAACCCAAAACAGCCGCCATCCTCTCGATCTTATCCTCCTCGACCCCAACTCCAAAGAGACAACATTTTTTGAAATTCACAGCAAGACCTGACAGTAGCTGGAACACTCTGAGAATCCTTTTAACTGCCACTGCATTTCTTTCATCATCCTCCATCAAGTATACAAGACTTAATTTATTTCTTTGATAAAATACAAGACTTAATTTTAATCTAATGTATTCCTACTTGTTCTTTTTTTACAATCGTCGGAATATAATTATGTCTCCTCCACTTGATGGATATGTTATTAACCTAAACTAATCGGCAGATTAGTATATAAATAGGCAATTGATTATTTATTATTTCCTCCATCCACGAAAAGTATAGCACTTTTAGTGGGCACAGATTTTAATAAAATTGGTGATGATTCTTTTTTTTGATAAATTTACAATATTAAATAAAGAATTGGTGATGATTTTTATGCAGCGTCCCACCATTTTTTCAAATGAATAGTTGAGATTGAATTGAAGGTGGTTTTTTTGTAAATAAAGGGTATTGTAAAGATAAAAGATAAGGAAAATATGTGGATCTATGTTCAAAAAATAAAAGTGTCATATTTTTATTGGACGCCCAAAATGGCAAATATGTCATACTTTTTGTGGACGGAGGGAGTACTAACAATGGATAATAAAAGTTTTGTTAGCTTCAATCGAGTTCCCAAGTTTTTTAATTGGATGGATTAATCAAACGTTGAATTGGTACATGAGTATATAGTAATTACAGACATTTACTAGCCAATTACAGCACGTTGCAGATTCTAATTAAGCACATGACCCACACCCAACGAAAGCAATAATGTATGAATCCATGAGTCCGTCTCCGTTTGTTAATTTTTCTAGAATCATACGACTTGAAATTGCGTTCATAGCAGAAGGTGCATGTGAACTCCGGGGGAGGTGCTGGCAACTCGCCATTTCTCTTGAATTGACTCAATCAACTCCATTTTATGTAGACTGAGTCTGAGTCAAGCTCACTTTCAAAGACCCGGCCGCAACTTGTTTCATATTCATTCCCACTTTCATCTTCTCACTCTCCACTCCATCAATGGCGCCCTCTCGCCTTCACTTCGTGCTCGTCCCGCTGCTAGCTCAAGGCCACATGATCCCCATGATCGACATGGCCAAGCTGCTGGCCGAGCACGGCGTCACCGCCAGCCTAGTCACCACGCCGCACAACACCCCGCGCTTCGCCAACACCATCCACCGCGCCCGCGCCGCAGGCCTCCACATCAACCTCATCGAAATCCCCTTCCCCTCCGAGGAGGTCGGCCTGCCCCCGGGCTGCGAGAACCTCGACACTGTCCCCTCGCGCCACCTCATACGACAATTCTACACCGCCCTCGACAAGCTCCAGCCCGCTCTCGAGCACCACCTGGCGGATCTGGATCCGCCGCCGAGCTGCATCATCTCCGACAAGTGCCTCTCCTGGACCTCCGCCACAGCCGAGAAATTCCACGTCCCGCGCGTCGTGTTCCACGGCATGTGCTGCTTCTCGCTCCTGACGTCGCACAATGTGAAGCTCCACAGGCCTCACCTCGCCGTCCAATCCGACTGGGAACCGTTTCTGATCCCGGGATTGCCCGTCCGCGTGGAGATAACGCGCGCGCAGCTGCCCGGCTCTTTCGTGGCGCTGCCCGATCTGGACGACATCAGGGAGCAAATGCAGCAGGCGGAGTCCAGCGCTTACGGCGTCGTCGTCAACAGCTTCCCCGAATTGGAGGCCGGCTGCGCCGAGGTTTATGAAAAGGCGATGAAGAAGAAGGTATGGTGCATCGGGCCAGTGTCCCAGTGCAATCGGGAGGCCACGGACAAGTTCGAGAGAGGGAACGCGGCGTCGATCGAGGAGAGCAAGTGCTTAGAGTGGCTGGAGTCGATGAAGCCGAGATCGGTTGTTTACGTGTGCCTGGGGAGCCAGTGCCGGCTGGTGGCGGCTCAGCTGAAGGAGATAGGGCTGGGGCTGCAAGCGTCGATGCATCCGTTTATCTGGGTGATAAGCAGATACGAGGAGGTGGAGAAATGGCTGGAGGAGGAGGGTTTCGAGGAAAGGGTAGGGGGGCGGGGGCTGGTGATCAAGGGGTGGGCGCCGCAGCTCATGATCTTGTCGCACCCCACAGTGGGGGGGTTCCTCACGCACTGCGGGTGGAACTCCACGATCGAGGGGGTGTGCTCGGGGGTGCCCATGCTCACGTGGCCCATGTTTGCGGAGCAGTTCCTTAACGAGAAGCTCATCGTGGACGTGTTGGGGATCGGGGTGCGCGTGGGCGTACAGTTCCCAGTGAGGTGGGGAGACGAAGAGAAGGTGGGAGTTGTTGTGAGGAAGGAGCAGGTTGAGGAGGCGGTGGTCATGTTGATGGATGGAGGAGGAGAAGATCGCCGGAGGAGGGCGCGGGATTTAGCGGTGGTGGCCATGAGTAAGACGGAGACCGGTGGATCTGCACATCTTAACGTCGCGCTTCTCATTCAGGACATTCTCGACCAATCACTTGTCAATTCTAATTGATTTTCTCTATATCTATATTATGTTGGATTTTACTGTCCCTACTCACAGTCCACTCCCATGCCAACGAGCTATAAACTATCTCCCGTTCTAAAATTAAAAATTAAAAAAGGTATTTTGAAAGATATACAAACTAAATTAGGATATAATCTAATGTATGGGGATATTTGCTAAATTACCTACCTTTTAAAAATTGTCTACCACATATATCCATTCTTGATATTGTCTATAATTTATAGTCCCCCCCCCCCCCCCCCCGTTTTTTTTTAATATTTGTTTGTATGTAGAAACTTGTTATGTGTCATTATTGTACAATGATTGGCGGCGTGAATCTTGTAATTTGTACTTAATACACCCTTTTATCTCCTGTAATTTAGTGTGTTTCACTCTTAATTATTACTTTATCTGTGCACGAAAGAATTTTTTTTTTTTTTTGTACGTCAACAAAAGAACTTCTGCCTATTTTTGGACTATACCCCACCACTTATTTTTCATTTTTCACCATTCTCAATATTAATTATAACATCTTTCACCACTCTCAATACTAGGGGTGGGAAAATAGGGTTCGGGTATAGGGTACCCTATTACCCGACCCGAAAAAATCGGGTATCGGGTACCCTATACCCGAAAAATACCCGATTTTTTCGGGTACGGGTTCGGGATCGGGTATTAGGGTGGGGAAAAAATCGGGTATCGGGTATACCCGATCGGGTATCGGGTATACCCGAATTACCCGGTTTTTTTATTAATTATATATTAAATTATTTAATTAATTTCAAAACCAAAACACATCCCCTCCCAGCCCTAGTTCCTTCCCTCCCTTTCCTTGCTGCCCGCGGCGCCTCCCTCTATTCCAAGTTCGAAAGTTCCAAGTTCCAAACTTTCCTTGCTGCCCGCCTCCCCCAGCCTCCTCGCGCGGCGCCGGCCTCCGTCGTCCCCAGCCAGCCGCCAGGTCCGAGTTCCGCCCGCCTCCCAGCCACGCAGGACGCAGCTGCCAGCCTGCCGCCATCGTTCCAGCAACCGCGCCGCCTCCGAGCTCCCAGCAGACGCCGCCAGCCGTCCCCACTTCCCAGGTACGATTCTTCTTCTTCTTCTTCTTCTTCCTTTTTTTTTTTAAATGACTCAATGTGTTATGAATTCAGTTGGCTTTAGATTTCAGTTGAGTTCAGAATGTTTGATTCAGTTGAGTTTGAATGTTTGATTCAGTTTAGTTTTATTCTTCTTGTTTTTTATTTATTTTCGAGGGAATTTTTTTTTTGTGTGGTAATACAAACACTTTTCCTACAGCGGTTGTTGTGCTTCTTTGGATCGATGTCCCTGCATTTGTGCATTTCTTGTTTGTGGTTTTGAGATCTGTGATCTTGACTTTTATTTTTTTGCTCTCCCATTTGGCTGGTTCAGTGATCTCTGATGTGAAAATATATAGCTCCAAGAGATAATTATTTAGGGATCTCGAGGGGTAGGGTGATTGCTATTTTAACATTGATATCAAGATTCCATCTTTCATTATTATAAAGTGAAAATCACTAATTACATTATCAGCCTCTTTCATGATCCTATCTCAAATTCTCAATCCACCCTTAATTTATCGATCAATTGAATAGAATAAGAAAATTAAAATCTTATGCTACATACAAATATAAAATGCAGGAGTTGGAAAACATCTGGTGAAGACTGTGTTTTGCCACAGTATATGCAGCGAGCAACTGCAATCATTACTAGTTGTTGCAGTTAATGTTTAATTAATAAACAATTCATTCAGTTGGCTTGATTGATTGTTTCTAAATTAGTTTGAGTTATTATGACAATTTTCTTTATGAATTCAGTTTCTATATGACTAAATGAGTGTGTTTACTTATTTTGTAGTTTGCTACATTGTTATGGCATCTTCTCGCAATAGTAATCGTGTTGAGGAAGACGCTATTGATATGAATGATGATATGGATGATGATGGGTTAGAGGATATTCCTATCGGCGAAGACGGGGAAGCAACAATAGAAACCGGATCTCAAAGTGGTGTATCAAAGAAAAGGAAAAAAGGAAGTGCACGCTCAGATCATTGGAAAGGTTTCACACTTATGTGGGTTGAAGAAGGTGATCCTCCGGAGAAGACGCGCAAGGGGAAGTGCAAGACATGTGGAGCTGTAATTTGCGCCGATTCATACCGTAATGGGACGAATGGCCTCAAGAACCACACTATTTCGTGCTCCAAAAAGCATAAAAATACAACGGAAGGTCAAACTGTATTGCATTTCACACCTGCCAGCACGGATGGAACTAGCTCATTGTCAGCTTGGAAGTTTGATCAGAAGTTTGTTCGACTCACTTTGGCTGAGATGATTATCCTTGATGAGCTCCCATTCACACATGTGGAAAAGGAAGGCTTCCAAAAATTTGTTGCTGCTGCTTGCCCAATGTTCCAAATTCCTATCAGAGCTGACTGTGTGAAGATCTTCTTGGAGCGGAAAGATAGGTTGAAGACTTTCTTCACCAAGAAGGGCATGGGTAGGGCTCATTGACCACAGATAGCTGGACTTCAATAAACAACACCAATTTTATGTGTGTTACTGCACACTTCATTGGTAAGGATTGGAGATTACATAAGAAGATCATTACATTTGTCAAGATCGTTAGTCACAAAGCCATTGATATTGGTGAGGCTATTGTGATGTCGATGAAGGATTGGGGCTTGCAGAGATTGCTTTGTTGCACGCTAGACAATGCAACAGCAAACGATGGGGCAGTAAGATATGTGAACTATTATCTTGATGAGGTGCAGTCTAGAGTTCTCGATGGAGGTTACCTCCATATGCGTTGCGCAGCCCATATCTTGAACTTGGTGCAAATGAGCTCACCATCTACCTCACTGAGAAGCAACACAAAATGGGTAAGAATGACGTCGACCAGTTTGATATTTTGATGTGGTGGTCGACCAATACTCCACTGTATCCTGTGCTTGCTGAGATGGCCAGAGATATCTTAGTTGTCCCCATATCTAGTGTTGCTTCAGAGTGTGCATTTAGTATGGGAGGACGTGTTCTATCACCGTATAGAAGTTCTTTGGCGCCGAAAATGGTTGAGGCCTTGATTTGTGCTGAGGATTGGTTAAGATCTACCAGCTTTGATAAAAAAGATGAAGAAGGCGTTTCAGAAGAAAAGCAACAGCAGGAGTTTGAATCGGGTAATTACATATTCTAGTTATTCCACTTCTACATATTATTATTTATTACATTGCTTTGTTTGGTTTATTTTTACTTCAATTTCAATTTCTTAATTCTTACAGTGCTCCATAGCTATACTCATGGTGATTCGAGGCCGACACAGAGTCAAACGGAGCTAAGTGGAACTCGTGCATCGTAGTCGTAGGCTCGTAGCTATGGACATCATTTTGTGATCTAGTTGTGTACTAGACTTTGTCTTTGACATTTGTTTGAGACTTTGTGTACTAGACTTTGACTTTGTGTATTAGACTTGTGTACTAGACGTTCGTTCCATTTAAAATTTTAGACTTCGGAGTTGAGATTTGTGGTTGTTGATTTTGGTTTTGATGTTATATATTATTTGTTAAAACAGGGAATTGAAAATGTACAAGATTATATAGGGCAAAGCATGAAAATAGGGGTTATATTTTCGTTTTTTTTTTAATAAAATCGGGTATTTTCGGGTATTTTCGGGTATTAGGGTACCCGAATACCCGATTAAGCACAAATCGGGTAATTCGGGTACCCTAATACCCGAAATACCCGATTTCACATTTTGACCTGAAAAACACGATTTTGACCGGGTAATTTCGGGTACCCGAGTCGGGTATTAGGGTACCCGATTAATTTTCGGGGTCGGGGTCGGGTAGCGTTTTTCCGGCATTTTCGGGGTCGGGTACCCGATTTTTTCGGGTAGGGTACCCGATCCCGACCCGATTCCCAGCCCTACTCAATACATTCAATAACATTTTCTCATACTTGACAACTTTTTTCTTAAAACTTGTATCACTCCCTACTAGGAAGTTCTTTTGTGGACGGAGGAAGTATAATTTTTAATTATTTTTTCTTCAATTTTAAATTATTGTGTTTTAATAATAAAAAGATACTAATTAACAAGGGTTCATTTATCCAGTTAGAGTTTATAATGATTTTTTTATATTTATTTGAATTAATAATGAATTATTTGGGTTAATAAATTCAAAGTTAGGATATATACACTTTTTTTAATTTCAATTTTTAGTAATGAATATCAATTAGAGTTTATTATAATATTTTTTATTTTTTAACAAACCATTATAAAAATGAGAAATTAATTAGGCGCATAATTTCAAATTTTGTATTCTTGTGAATCTCTTTGGTTACAGACACAAAGATCTGTATTTTACTTGAACAAATCAAATAATCCATATATATTAATATTGAATTCAATTAAAAAAGTGATATACAAAGATTAGACCTGCATTCCCCTTCTCACACTAAAAATTTTCAACTACATCATCATAAATATGTAAATCTTAAACACAAGTTCAGAAAAAAAAAAAAACATTAAAAAGAAATCGAAGCAAACCAACACTCAACAATAATATAATACAGAACATAATCAAGTCTATGAATTTGGGCCGACCAATCTATATATATATAAAAGTAATATAAGCTCTATCCTACGTGGCGTAATAGAATCACTCTATTCTAATTTTCCTCAATTCTCATTCATTCTTATTTTTTCTAATTTTTTAATCAACAAATTTCTATAATTCTAATTTCGAACCTAATCATATTACGGAAATGCCGAGAAATGGGGCGGCTTGATTATGTTAATCCTTTTTGCAAGTTATGTTAATCCTTTTTGCAAGGTATAATCCCGAGCATAATTAAGGTAGGAGAGATATAATTTTATCGCAAAATAACATTGTATTCTTATAATCCTTCTAATAAGCTGCTTATTTGGTCTATATATTTACTTTTAACCCGTTTGTCCATCTATCTATCTATTATTTAATAGATTACATATTTAAGGATTCCCCTTAATTCAAGATCCTATATATGTGGCACATTCTCTATTCTCTATTGTAATTTATCTTAAATCCTCATTTAATCATTCTAATCTATACATTCTCTCATCCCACATTGAATTTATAGTAGTCAATGACTACTAGAGAACACATATAAAAGAATTAGATATAATGTGTATTTCTCCATCCCTCAATTATTTTACACCTTCAATTAAATTTGGTCGATTAATTAGTTGGCCAAATAAATAGTTTTATTTTTATTGATTTTTTTATCAATTATTAAAATGTCAATGCTAATTGACTAAGTAATTGATTTTTTTTTAATTATAAAATATTTAAGTTCACAAAATTGTAAGTTGACGTAATTTGAAGAATGGTAGAATTGCATTTCTCCATATTTTAAATATTTGAGCAAATAATTAGAAAATATTTGCTAGATTTTTATAATTTTTGAAACATAAACTTTTAAACTGATGTATCCCCTTAGAAAAAATTGTCATGATTATATGATTTTTTCTATTTTTTTAATTTTATTCATCTCAAGTCCTCATTTTAATTATTTTTTTATCAAATCCCACATCAAATTTATAGTAGTCTATGCCTACAAGAGAACATATATAAATGATTAGATACAATGTGTATTTTCCCATATTTCAAGTATTTGCACCTCCAAATAAATTTGATCAATTCATTAGTTGACTAAATAAATAGTTTTATTCTCTAAAAAAATAGTTTTATTTTTACTAAAAAAATTATTTTGACCAATTATTAAGATGTCAATACTAATTAGCTAAGTAAATGACTTGAAGAAATATAGAATTGCATTTTTCCGTATGCTAAATATTTGGGCAAATAATTAGAAGAAAATATTTGAAAGATTAATAGAATTATGAAACATAAACTTTTAAACTCATAGTATAAGATAAAATCAATGTACTTCTCTTAGAAAAAATTAACATGTATGATTATACGATTTTCTCTATTCCTTATTTTTAATCATTTTTATCCATATCTTCTCCAATACCACATCAAATTTATAGTAGTCTATCATTACTAGAGAACATATATAAAAGGAGTAGATATAATATGCATTTTCCCATCCCTGAATTATTTTGCACCTCCAATTAAATTTGGTCAATTAATTAGTTGATCAAATAAATAATTTTATTTTTATTGAAAATATTATTTTGATCTATTATTAAGATGTCTAGCTAAGTAAATGATTTAATTTTAACTAGCATTTACACCCCGTGCAATGAACGGAAAAATATTTTAAATTTTTAAATTTATATTAAATTAATACTAATTTAATTATCATACTTATAAATATAATAAAATTTTGATTTTAATTGGATATATTTCAATTAAATATTGATTGAATAAAAAAATAAAGAGGAACTCACAATTATAAATTTTGATATTATAAAATGTAAAAAAAAGACAAGAAAAACTAAAATTTAATAAAAAATAATTAAAAAATAAATTTATTCAAAAAGATGAGAGATGAGAGAGATTTTTTTAAAAAAATTAGTTTTTAAACAAATATAACTTTTACATTTTAAATCAAATATTTACATAAAATATATCAAATTAAAGCTCTTATCGTGATCTTCAATTTGATATCCATATTAAATATTTTATAACCAATCGAATTTCACAATTTTGGAAAGAAATAAAATAAAAAATAAGAAGTTAAAGAAAAAATATAGTTTACAAATTAACTTTCAATTTTATTATAACTTCAAAATTGCTATTCAATTTTGAAATTGATTTCAAATTGGAAATTGTCTTTTTAATATAACTAGTATACGCCCATTCGTGCGATACACGACGGACATCGAAATCAAACGATAAATTTAAATAAATAAATATAAATAATAATAAAAATAAAATATAAACAAATATGTTTTAAAAATATAATATAATAATTAAGATCAATTACTCAATAAAATCTTGAATATAAAATTATAAATTTTCAATTTATACAAAGTGTAATGAAAATTTGCATTATGCATATTATTATATAGTATTATACATCATAATAAATATTTTCATACACAAACATATAAAAAATTGTAATTTTTTAATGAAGAGACATAAAATAAAATATTTTATGTTTTTCATAACTTATTCGTTTTAAATTCGTTTTTGATTATTTTTATACTACATTGAATTTAAGATACATATGATTATTTTTTCACGAATCAAATTTGATGACGTTAAGAAAATAAATAATAATAACATAAAAAGCAAAAAAAAAAAAAGTGAAAAAATTGGTGGAAGAAGAGAGAAAAAAGAGAGGGAAAACATGGAGGGGAAAAACTCCTCTTTTATGTACTATATAGATTGTCAATTCTCAATCTAATATTAAATTTAATTAAGACATAATAATAGCAAATATGTTAATATAAAGAAATATAAAAATTTATACAAAAATTTTATAAATCTAAATCATATTTGAAATTAATTTTTTAAGATTTAATTAATTAATTATCTATAAATATATATTAATATAAATTTCAACCTTTAAAATTTATTTTTAAGCTAAAGAGTTATAATAAACTGGATATTATAAATTAAAAAAAAAAGAAAAAGGAATGAATGACTAAAACTTGCAAGTTAAGCTAAAGAGTTATAAATGAACAAATATAAGTATAATCTTTTTAGTTACATTAAATTGTTATAGCAAAAAAAAATAGAAAATATTAAAAATGATGTCTAACAAAAATATAAAAAATAAAATAAAATAAATATTAAAAAATGAATGAAAAAAAAATTGAACTGTGTTATTCAAAGAAAGGAGGTAGCCAGGTAGAAGAGAGGAGAGGATAGATGAAAGATGAGAGAGAAAAAAAATTGTGACTTTAAATGATAATAATTTATTTATTTTAAATTTATTTTTTATAATTTTTACATCAAATTAAAGATCTTATTATTATCTTTAATTTAACATCCATATAAAATATTTTTTTATAAGTAAAAGTTGATGAATTTTAAAAAAGAATCAAAACAAAAAATACAAAGTAAAGAGAGAATTTTTTGTAGAGAAAATTCGTGCATGTTTTATATATATAGATTAACTAATAGATATTTAATGAGTAAATAGTGGGATAGATTGTGGGAGAGAGAATACAGCTTTTTTATAGGAGAGAGAAAAATTGGCGGTAAAATTTTATCGTTAAACTCCTCTTTTATATTATATATAGACTAGCATTTGCATCCCATGCAACGCACGGGAAAATATCTTTTATTTTTGTATATATAAAAGTTAATACTAATTCAATTATCATACTCATAAATATAATAAAAATTAATTTTAACTAAATATATTTGACTTGAATATTAAAAAATAAAAAAATAAAAAAGAATTTACAATTATAAAATTTGATATTATGAAAAGTAAAACAAAGTTAAAAAAAATAAAAAAAATACTAATAAAAAAGAATTTAAAATACGTTTTTTCAAAATGATGAGATAGGAGAGAGAAATTTATAAATTATAATAAATAAATTTAATTTGTACATTTTAAATCAAAGATTTACATAAAATATATCAAATTAAAGCTTTTATCGTGATATTTAATTTGATAGGTATATTAAATATTTTATAACTAATCGAATTTCATAATTTTGGAAAGAAATAAAACAACAAATAAGAAGTTAAAGAAATGGAAAATAAAAATTGGGAACTGAAAAAAATTCATGTAAAAGAGTTTTAATGAGGCTCGACCCTTAGTCTGTTTCTTTTGTGCTTTCAAGAGTTTCTTAGGTTTTTCTTTTCTTTTATATATAATCGCATTACAATAAAGTGTTATATGAGGATGGATATATTTCGTCTTTTACTCTATCATGTTTCGGCTTGGGACTTCGGAATTTGCTTCTTCTTCTTTTTTTGGAGGGGAGACAGAAGTTGACTTTTAAGCATCGAAAATTTCTAAAATCATCATAATCAGATTGGATTGGTGGAAGTGTCTAAAATTAGTTTCTTACAATTAGCTTCTGAGTTGAGAGAATTGTTTCACTAAATATTAGTAAAAATATATTTAGTTAACATCTTTTACTTTAAAATAAATTTATTTAATGCTTTATTTTAGTGAAAAAAATTCATCAAACAAAAAATGTATTGAATAATTACAAATATTTATATATTTTCTTTTATTCCCGTCGATTTTCGACGGGTTACCGACTAGTTGAAGCTAAGAAGCACAAGATCTGTAAACAAATTTGCATTAAGCGAGTTCAGAGAGAAAGAGAACTAATGGAAAATGAGGGAACTAGATCTAGAAATAGATCTGCATTGAACAAGTTGAGAGAGAGAGGAGAAATAGCGAGAATTGGATAATAAGATAATTACGTGAGTGGTGGGAGAAAGAGAGTAAGAAGATTGTGAAAATTTTAGTAAAACGAATAAAATATGAGCAATGGTATAATTTTATACAAAAATTGATTAATTTTTAAGTTTTTTTTATCTAAATAAATACTTTTTATCTAGAGACAACATCCTAATGTAGCTAAAATCTTTTAGTCATAGGAACTTTTAGCCATACAAATAAAAATATGGAAATGATAGCATTTCTGACTAAAATACTATTTTAGTGTGTAACAGTGTAAAATACATATTACACACTTTTTTTGAGCGAAAAAATGTGTAATAGTGTAAAATACACTGGTACACATTTTTTCCGTAGTCACACACTTTTACGTTATTACACACTTTTCTAAAAAAGTGTGTAACAATGTAAAATACACTATTACACGATTTTCACAATTATTACATGATTTTTGAAAAAGTGTGTAACAATGTATTTTACACTGTTACACACTTTTGCAATTACACTTTTACATTATTACACACTTTTCGCAATTACACTTTCATATTAAAAAGGCTAGTTTTTTCATATTTTTATTTGGGTGGACATTTTTTCCTTTTCTTATAAAAGCAAGGTTAATTGAGCTCATTAACTCTTTTATTTTTGTTATATGAGAATAGATAATTTCATGTCACTACAAAAAAACCGGTGATTACCGGCAGCGTTTGCCGACGGTAATGGCGAGGCGGCCGCCGGAAATTGGACTACCGGCGGCATTACCGGCGGCGTCTCGCCGCCGGTAATTTTCTCGTCGGTAACACAATTACCGGCGGCAAAACACGCCGCCGGTAATTAACGGCGGTAGGTCCCGCCGTTATATTTCCTCGGTGAACGGCGGAGACCTACCGGCACAGTACCGGCGGCGAAGTTGCCGCCGGTAATATTCATCGGACGGCGGCGGTGAATATTACCGGAGATTATTTCGTTACCGGCAGTAAAATGCCGCCTCTAATTGCCGGCGGCATTATGCCGCCGGTAATTTTTTTGTAATTTAATTAATTATTATTATTATTATTTATTATTTATTTATTATTATTTATTATTATTATTATTATTATTTATTTATTTATTTATTTATTTATTTATAAGTTAGACGAACTTCCCAGTCGGTCACCCATCTTAGTTGTGCTCTAAGTCAAACACGCTTAACTTTGAAGTTCCTTTCGAATGGTCACCAGTACAGAACACTCGTATTATTGATATATATATATATAGTACCTATTAATTCATTTAAAGTCTAATTCAATATACAATATCATATATTCATAACCTTATACTCCCTCCGTCCCGCGAAGCATGACACGTTTGAGTTCGGCACGGGAATTAAGGAATTGTAGATTAGTGTTTTAAGTGTGTAATTAATAAAGTATAAAATTGATAAAGTAGGAGAGAGAAGGTAATAAAAGTGATAAAGTAGGTGAGAGAATATAAAAAAGGTGATAAAGTAGGAGAGAGAATGTAATAATTATTGACAAAAAAGGAAACGTGTCATGCTTCGTGGGACAACCCAAAATGGAAAGTGTGTCATGCTTCGCGGGACGGAGGGAGTAATATATCGAGATGGTATCGATGAGATGCTGTTAATTACGGATCGAACTCGTTTTTGTCTTTATTTTTATGTCGCAAAAGTATTTATTTATTAATTTATTATTATTATTATAATTTTTTTTAATCAATATAGTTTATACATCATAAGTATTTTATCATGATAATTGTATTTTGAATTTATTTCCATACGTCCTTATTTTTATAAAAAACAAGGAGATAATTTGTTATAAGATAAGTAATTTGAATTTATTTCCATTCGTCGTTATTTTGAATTTATTACTTTGTTACGAAGTAATTGTAATGTTGTTTGAAAACATGAAATTAATAGTTGCTTAACATAACATAAATGTAAAAAGAAAGTGCAAGTGTAATTTTGTTCCTAAACATAGTTCAAACAAATAGTTCCAAAACATGAATTAATTAAATAGTCCAAAACATGAAATTAATAGTTCCAAAACATGAAGTGCTGCTCAAGGTAGCTGACCCGACTAGGGATGGCAATCGGGTACAACGGGTACGGATAGTGACTATCCATACCCATACCCACGAACTAAATGGATAGTGGTTTTTACCCACGAAACTATCCATGGATATCAAATAGTATCCAAACCCGCTACCCGCGGATACCCGCTACTCGTCGGGTATTCACGAACCCGCTATCCGACGGGTATCCGTCACCCGCTATTCGCCGGATACCCACTATCCGCCGGATACCCGCCACCTACTATCCGTCAGATACTCACGAAACAAAATTTAAATATAAATTTACAACGAATTTAACAGAAAAAAAAATCAATATAAATAACATAGTTCAAATCCATATGTTGAAATCCACAAAGAACAATGTTTAAATTCAAATTCATCATCAACTAAAATATAAAATCCAACAAAATTCTATAATTGTTCAACAAAATTCAAATTTAAATTAGACTATTAGAATTTGGGCCTTAGTTCAGTTTCTGGTTGGACCTATTTTAAGATATAATATGATAGCTCATAATCTCAAAATATATATTCAAAGCCCATATTTTATGGAATTTTTTGTGGATATTTGACGGGTAATTGGCGGGTATTTTTCGCGGGTAAACGAGTTTCGCGGGTATGAATAGTAAGTATCTAAATCCATATCCACAAACTAAATGGATAGTGAATTGCAACCACGAAACTATCCGTGGATATCAAATGGTATCCAAACCCACCCTAATAGGTTCGGGTTTTCGCGGATATCCGTTGCCCACGGGTAGATTGCCATCCCTAGACCCGACCGCCTCATGAACTCCTCGAATTGAGCCATACGCTGCTCGAGGGCCTCACGTTCTGCTCGAGAAGCTTCTCGTTCGGCCTCACGTGCTGCTTGTTCGGCCTGAAGGCGCTCTTCCAGCGGGGAGATCCGTGTCTCATACAGCTGCTGAGACATCATGGAAGTGCCTATGCTTTGAGAAGACCCCCTACTAACCTGGCTCCTACCGGCACTTCCAGTGCCGTAGAGTCGGGACCTGTCAGGCCGTACGACCTCCAAGTAGATCTCAGGCAGCCGGTCCTCTCGCCCAGTCTCAACAGCAATGCGATGAATCTCCGCCTAATTCAGACATAACAATTGAAAATTGTATTAAAATAAATACATTTCACTATGAATTACTAATATTTGATTAAACTTAAACGCTTACATCTAGTCTCTCATCCCTCGGTGACAGAAAAGTTCCATCCTCGCGCATGTGGAGGCGGAGGAAGGTGCTATAGTTCTGTGCAGCCGGGGGGAGTCCAGTCTCCAAGCTCTGTCCATGCATATATAAGATAAATAAGTTATTATTGCGATATTATATATATATATATATATACATATATATATATATAACTTATGAATTTATTTGATAATTACTAACCAGACTCTGCTGCAGGATACGAGTGGACTGAGACCCTCCCACGTGCCTGCTGATCCCTGTACCGGGTCCATCGGGCTCAGACATCCGGTTCGCACGTGCTCGCTGGGAAACGGCCTGAACAGCCTCCTGACTCCAGTATGCCTGGAGTCCTGTCCAGAATTCGGCAGACATCCAGAGGGGTCTATCCATCTCCCGACCTTTATCGGTACTAGCCTTGAGCTTCCTCTTGTAGTCACTCATCATGTCACTGTACCTCTTGCTGGCTTTCTGTTCCCACATCGCCATGACCAATAGCTCGTCCTCAGGCGACCAAGCAAACTCTTTCTGTTGAAAGAAATAGTTAATTTAATATATAACATTTTACAATAGATAATGATAAATTTATATGCACTATAAATTCAATCATACCTGTAATTCAGCATAGTACGAATCCTTCACAGCCGGGGGAGTCAACCTCCAAGTGTACCCACCTGGGTTATCCACCCTCTTAAATGCTTTAGTGCAGGCTTTGGCCAGGCCCACTGGCTCCATCAAAGCACTGTGTAAAACTAATTTAAGGATTTGTTTGCTATATGAAAAATAATGATTTAAATTAAAATACTTACCCATTAGGCATCCTCTGAAAGACAATCCTCCCATGTGCTTTCTTAGTCGAGCTGTCCCTGATGGTGATGGCGGCAGCTGTAGGGCCTCTGGGCCGTCTAGCCCGTGAACTACTAGAGGCCTGGGGAGTCTCAGGAGTCGCAGAAATCCCTGTACCGGACCCATCAGATGTGTCATCAGTCGGCTGCTCATCCCGATCAGACCGACCAAATCGACCAAACGAAAATAAACTTCTACGCTGAGACATGTTACCTGTTTCAAATTGATTTAGATAAGCATTGACACACATAAAGTATCATGAATTACTTGAATCTAACGAAATTTCGACAGCATAACCTCCACTATCCATCAACCAAACAAACAAATACATTGTCAAATACTGGGTACAAACAAATACATTATCAAATACTGGGTACAAACAAATACATTATCAAATAACAGTTAGAAATACATGGTTACGGGGTAAGAACTTCCGATGATTGTCAAACCACGATTGTTTTCCACTCTTCGTTAGAGTGAAAGCTTCTGTATTCTCCATACAATGTGGACATGCCAATCTCCCAGCTGTACCCCACCCAGACAACTCCAACATTGTAAAATTAATCAAACTCCAACAAATTATTAATTAGATTGTAAAAACAAATTTAAAATTAATTTAACTAATTAAAATTAATCATACTTCACATATTATAATTTAATTAAAATTAATGAAATTAACATTAATTAGATTCTAACAAAATAATATTAAAAAACAAATTTAAACTTAATTAATCATACTTCAAATATTATAAATTAATTAAAATTAATTTTAATCTAACAAAATAATTAATAAATAAATCAAACAACGAAAACGAAAGCGTACGGTAGTGGTCGGCGGCGGAGCGGTGGCGATGGCGGTGTCGGCAGCGGCGCGGCGTCGTTCAACTGAAATGTTAAAGAAATAAATTAAATATATAAGATGTGAAAGTGAGAGATAAAGAGAAAGAGAGAGAAATAATACCTGCAGGGGGTGGCTGGCCGGCGGCGGTGGACTGACGGCGGCGGCGGTTGAGGTTCGGCGAGGCGGCGACTGGGGGGGGGGGGGGGGGGGGGGGTTTCAGGGCAAGTCTGCGTGAAAAGGGGATCTGGGCCGTATTTAATTTAACGATTAGCGGCGGCAAAATGTCGCCGCTAATTACCGACGACAATGCCGCCGGTAATATGCATTGTATTTTAATTTAAAGTTAAATTAAATTATTTTATAAATACCGGCGGCGAGACGCTGGTAATTAGCGGCGGCGACAATGCCGCCGGTAATACCGCCGGTAAACAAAAAAAAAACGATCCGCCTTGTTTTGCCGTCGTTGGGCCGCCGATAATTACTAGCGGGAATTTCGCCGCTGGTAATTTCGCCGGTATTCAGGCGTTTTTTTGTAGTGTGTATTGACTCAAATAATAAGTTAATAATTACTTCTTATCATATTTAATTAAAAATTATAATAAATAAACTTAGGATTATAAATAGAATCGCTCCTGAAAAGATATTATCCCCGAACTTGAAAGTTCAAATGCATCTTACTTATGGCTCTCCAAAGAAAGAAAGAAAAAAATGAGTCTTACATATACTTTTTCCGTCTAGTCTTAATTTTCTTTTTTTGGATATCCATAAAAAATAGTCATATTCTATTTATGGACACTACCTCACAATAGATTACCCTTCATATATTAGTTTATTTGCATATTTTATTATATGATCTCTCTCTCCACTCACAATATAATTAATTAATAATCATTATAAGGTGAGACATTTCTTCTATTCATAATATATTTAACAATTTTTATTAAAATTTGTGTATCTCCCTCCTAGAATTTACTTTTGCAGGACAAACGAAGTATTAGAGAGACTTATCATATAGGCCAACGAGCATCACAAAATATTTTATATTGCAATGGTTTTTTTCTTTTTTCTAGAGCTGAGAAAATGACAGTGATATCAGAAGAACTATCGCTATAGAAAAAATAACCGGGCAACCATGCAAAAAGCAAATTACTTTCATATAATAAGGCATTTAAAAAAAGAAAAAGAAAAAAAGGAATTTGAATGAGCAAGCAAATTCCATAATCTGTAGGAAGACAGAATTTCTTCTACTTCACTGGAGTACAAATTAGGGAAGAAATCTCATCTATCTTTGTAGCATCTGCAGATTTGTCTACATACTTGGCCTTGAGCACTACCATATCTTGTATAAGCTGCGTCATGTTTAGCTGCGACGAGCCTCCTTCCTCCACCGCCCTCTTGGCCGCCTCTCCGAGCTTCCGTGCCCTCTCTCTCCTCTCCGCCCCTTCCTCTCCTCCCTCCATCAACTCATCAATCGCCATCTTCACATCATCGCTCCTCACCTGCACCGCAGCACCATCGACAATCCCTAGCACCACCGGAATCTCCACGCCTACTCTCACCCCGGTTTTGATCACGTTCACGATGAACTTCTCGTTGCAGAACTGCTCCGCGAACATGGGCCACGTGATCATCGGCACGCCGGCGCTCACGCCCTCAAGAGTCGAGTTCCACCCGCAGTGCGTCAGAAACCCTCCCACCGACGGGTGGGACAGGATCAGCACCTGCGGCGCCCACCCCCGGATCAAGAGCCCCCTCCCTCCGATCCGCTGCTCGAATTTCTCCTCCGTCAGCCACGACACAAACTCGTCGGAGGCTTGCCTGATCACCCAAACGAAGGGGCGGTTGGAAGCTTCTAGGCCTAATCCCATCTCTATCAGCTGCGCGGCGGCCACGCGCGATATGCTCCCTAGGCAGACGTAGATGACAGAGCCGGGGGCGTGCGAGTCAAGCCATTTCAAGCAGTCGTGTCCGCCAATCGCCGCCGTGTTGCCTCTCTCCTCCTTGTCGGAATCCTCCACGTTGCAGAGCGAAACTGGTCCGATGCACCAGACCTTATTGCCTCGGAGATTAGCGTATTTCCGGACGTATTCAGTCTCCAGCTCTTGAAAAGTGTTGGCCACCGTTCCGGCCGCGCCGCCCTCGGAGTTGAAGAGCTGGTGCCGTATCTCAGCCCATTCCGGCGACAAATCTTCAACGGAGCCCCTGAGCTGAACTTTGGTGAGCTCGATCCGATGAGGCAAATCCGGCACAACGAAATACTCTGTATCAGTAGCTACATCTTCTAGAAGCTTGGAGTCCCACAACAGGTTCATGCACGCGAGAGAAAAGCAGCTGGTTCCATGAAACACGAGGCGAGGGATTCCCAGTTGGCGAGCCATTTCCGTAGCCCATGGAAAGCACATATCGGCTATCAAACAAGTAGGATTGAGTTGGAGGAGCAAAGCCAAGACCTGCTCCCGCAGCATGGCGGTTGCCTTGAAGAAGTTCAAGACGTAATGCATCGACGGAAGCATGTCGAAATGTTCGCAGCCCTCGGGCAGGCCAGCCTCGGCGCAGGGTAGCCTCAGGTGGAAGATGCGGATGCTCAATCCGGAGGCGATTGCGCGCTCCACCGTTTTATTTACTCTGCTGCCGTTCTTTGGAGTGACGAGAATGGAGACGGTGACTCCGCGCTTAGCCAGAAGCTTGGCCAAGTCCACCGCGGGAATCAGATGGCCTTGCGCCATGAACGGGAGCAGGACGAAATGAGGCGGTTTGGCATTGATCGCCATTGTACGCAGTTTATCTGTGAGAGAGATATGTCTTAGTTTGGTTTGTGCGAAGTGGAGGCGATAAATACTGGAAGCTTGGAAGTTTCTAAGTTGGAAGTGTGTGTGATGATGTAAGAGCATACACTAGCAGATTCGAGGATATTATCGGATATATTTAGGCTGTCACGCAATTTTTTTGTGGTCTCAACTGTGAAACTGATGTATGTGGATGAAACATTACCGGTTGTTCACGTGAAAGGTGAAGCAAACAATGCGCATGGATGTTGTAGAATGTGACAAACAAGTTATACCGACAAACTGATGCAGAGAAGCTTCGAGTTGATGCTGCAGGCACTGACGCGCTCGTTAACTCTTTGTCAAAATCAAGGATATAAGAGAATTCAGTTCGGACCTTGCTACTCATGAAAGCTTATCTCTCTCACCCAACACGAATTCTAGATGCATGTGGTCGACATTTGTGCAACATAACATGTTATTTCATGGCTACAGAAAATTGGAGTATCACACGTACAAAGATTTTAGTGATTCATAATATTTCATGTGGACAAAAAACTTATACAATAATACAATAGTATTGGTTCAGCAAATGAGATCTTCTATTCCAACTCGATGCTAGTATTTCAAAAAAAAAAAAAAACCCAATATTAATTCAAAGCAAAAGAATTAACTAATCCCAATTATAAAATAAAAAGGGATTTTAAAAAAATTGGACTGATCCTAAAGATATTAGCTGTGAGACTGCACCACGGTCTAACCGCCAAGATAAAATTAGTAAAAATCCATATTTTTTTCGCTCGCTCCTAATGGTTATTTCTAAGGGTGTGTAACATTAATTGTTATTTCGCTCGCTCCTAATTGGTATAGAGGGTCTAAAATACAATCAAACAGAAATTACCCAGGAGAGTTCTGGTTAAGCTCTTTAGTCGACAAGGTAATTGAAATCATGGACACATGGCGAGTCTGCTCCACACTGTAGACATAAATATCTGCATCAGAGACTCCAGTAGCAGAATATATCTATGCAGATAAGCATATAATTTATATGCAGATAAGCATATAATTTATCATTAAAAGAGACAGATTCTACAATGAGATGTGCGTCAGGACTAAAAAGCTGCAGTCGAAGGGCAAAAAACTTCAAACTCACATCTGAAGGCCCTCTTCAATGGGTTCAAATGTATCAGTTATGCTGACTGAGCTGATGGCAGTGTCCTGATGCAGTCGAGGAACTCTTCTCTATATCCAAAGGAAAGCACTGAGTCCTTCACATTGTGTAAGAGGGAGAAAGATAGAGTATCAGAGGAAATCGAATAGCAACCTTAATGATTTCTGCAATAGCCACAGTTTTGTTTATAGCCTGGCCCATTGCCTTTAAGACAATCTCTTTCACTTGTCTCTCCTGAGAAAAAAGGAAATTAACAGAATAATCATTAGCAGGCAATTTCAGCAGTATAGAGGAAAACAAACAATCCATAAAATAAACCGATGAAGTCATGCATGAGAAATTTCTCCTAAAGATATATAATCCCAATACAAACACCATTTGACTACGGGCTGTGGAATGACATGTATCCTCACAAAACGGTTGAATTTCATGTGCATTAAATCGGCAAGGGAGTAGCGTCGCGTTACATGGAGGGGAGCTTGGATGGTCTGGTGATGTTCGTCGGATTCAACCACTCGTTTGCGCTGCCAGCGTCCGAGTTGCAGCCGGATTCCATTTACTACACACATAACACCTTCAACTTACCGGATGAAATGTATAGCGGTCACGATCTTGGCATTTTTTATGAATTACTCGTAGCAAGACTTGGTCTCCTTGTTAATTATCCCTGCGACTTTCTAAGCTTCAAAAAGATTCATCCACCACCTATATGGTATACTCCCACCACCACCACCATTATATAATGCTCATTTATTTTTCATCAAATTTTCTTTATTAATATAATTAATGACATGTATATGATCGTGTTTTGAGTATCAATTCTAGTACTATGATGTTTTATAGTATTTTTATTTTTAATCTTCGAGGATTCATAATATTGTTACCATATAATATATATGATGACTCACACATGCATATATGGTATTTATTTTTGGGATTAAGGTGCAGATACATCCCTAAGGTAGAGAGTCATAGAGCGTATACCCCTCGCTCCATACTCGACATTGGATCAAATAGCCCCCGAAGTCCAAAAATTTAAGCAATTAAACCCACGGGATTAACGGCGTCTTCCGTCCGTTAGTTCTGGGTATTTAGTTGAAGCAAAAAAGGTGTTCGACGAAATGCCTGAGAGAAACTACTAGCGCAATTAGCATCGATATTTGAACTACAGGTTAGAACAACCATCAACAGCAAGAAAATAAACAAACGAAGGAAAGCAACAGGTTCCCATCAAGGCTACCATCAACTGCAACAAGAAAACATACCAAAACGAACAAGAACAAAGGGCCAGCCAAGGAGTACATGATTGCATACACAGGGGTCCACCGCCGCCAAACGCTCTACCAGAGGCTTCCCACCAACGAGATGCTCCCCAAAGACCTCTATCTCTCCTTGGTAAATGTAATTCTCAAAAACTTGTTCATCATCAAGTATGCAAGTTCATGTTGATCTATATATGTATATATAATTAATGTGGCAGGCGATTTGTGTGAATTTCTTTCGAGGGATCAGATTCTCGCTGGGGTGGTGGACGTACACGTTTCTGATGACCGGAGTTGCAATCGCCACCATCAGACACTCGAGCGCGGTGGAGCACGCAGTAACCAAGAGATTTGCGGTGATCCTGTGCTTTGTGGCGACGCTCATAGTGGCGGCGTTTCTAGTGATGATGGTGATTCACGCCTTCATACTGGGGGACCTGTTTCCCAACGACATCACCATTGCTATAAGCGAGAGGAAACCTAAATCATCCACCACGCGGAAATTCACCAACGCAACATGAACAAGTTTTCGAGAATTAAATTACCAAGGAGAGATAGAGGTCCTTGGGGAGCAGTCTCGTTGGTGGGAAGCCTCTGGTAGAGCGTTTGGCGGCGGCGAACCTCGCCGGAGATGCGGCGGACGAATCGACATTTTTCTCAGAGATTTCGTCGAACACCTTCCTCGCTTCAACCAGATACCCAAAACTAATGGACGGAAGGCGTCGTTAATCTCGTGGGTTTAATTGCTTAAATTTTTGGACTTCGGGGGGCTATTTGATCCAATGTCAAGTATGGGGGATATACGTTCTAGGGGCTTCTACCTTAGGGGTGCATCTGCACCTTAACCATTTAATTTTCTCATGTTTAGTGTATTCGACTCTCATTTCCTTTTTACACTAGTACGCCTGCAATGTACGAGTCATAATATATTTTATTTTTAGAAAAATTTAAAATTATGTAAAAATGTCATTATTTATGAGATAGATTAATTGATACAAAAAATGTTAATTTAAATATTACTAGTATTTAATTTAAAATTGTGTATAATAATATTAAATGTTAATGAATATTGTATAATATTCCCTCCGTCCCAAACAAAATGTCCTGTTTTCCCTTTTTGGCCGTCCCAAACGAATGTCATGTTTCCTTTTTTTGGCAATACACTCTCTCTCTATACTTAATATTTAAATAATTTCTACCAACCCACTTTATCTACTTTATACACATTTCTAAATCTCCGTGCCGAAAAGAAATAGCACATTTCGTTTGGGACGGAGGGAGTAATAATTAAATACGTAAAATAATAATTAAATTTATAGATTATAAAACAAATAATTAAAGTCAATCTCATTTTGAAAAAATAACACTAAATCATCAATATAACAAAATTAATAATCGTCGTTTAATATAATATACTCCCTTCATCCACGATTTAATGTCCCACTTTGGTGTGGGCACAGAGACTAATACAGCTGAAAAATGTGATGTGGATGAAATATAAGGGTAGTTGACTAAAGTGATAAAGATAGTTGACTAAAGTGATAAAGGTGATGTGAGTGGGTCCCCTAGTGATAAAGTGTAGCAAGCACTTTTTGAAAGAGAAAAGTTTTTCGAGACCTTTAAGAAAAATGATCTAGTTCAATTAGAACTTTAATCAGAAACAGAATCGTTCTTGCGAACAACCTGCTCTGATACCAATTGTTAGGTCCGAAGGGTCTCGAATAGGTGTATGGGGGGGAATACACCTATAGACTATTTTTCAAAAGCAGGATCTCAATACAGAGATCAAAATAAAACTTTAAACACAAACAAAAACACATGTTTATTGAAAAGATATTTGATTATTTAAAGTTGACTATTTAAAGTAAATTACAAACCCTAAATCTACCCAACCCCCCCAATTCACTTCGCCGCTCTATGCTCTATTTCTCTCTCATATGCGCAGCCCTCCTGTGGCTCCAACCCTAAATTGCGCCGTCCTCTACCGCCTCTCTTGCCGCCCTTAATCGCAGTGATGAAGCGTTCCTTCCCTTGGAAAGAGTATCTAAGCGACGAGTTCATCCCCGATACTGAAGATTCACTTGGCTTCATCGATGATCCGTTGCCTGTGTACTTCCCGTTCTCCATGTCGGAGGCGTTGACGACGGCCTCCCAGGAGTCGTAGCTCGGTGCATCTGAGGTTGAAGATGAAGGAGAGCTTAGGTGCGAGCAGAGTCCATCTCCTCCGCTCCGACCTCCGATCTATCGCAGCCCTTGTCCCGCGAGACTCAGAAAGTATGAAACCCCTTCCTTACCTCGCTCATTTACTCAATCCTCTGATTTAGGTCAACGTACTGATCTTCTCTGTTATGAATCATGGGCATCGGTTTTTCTGAGCAAGGAAAACCCCTAGATCCGATGCCAAATCGAAAGATTTAGCGGAAAAATCAGGGGTCAAATCGGATGAATTAGGGGCCAAAACGGAATAATTGGGAGGGAAATCCGACGAGTGGTGGCTCACGGCATCCGAAGGCCACCATAGGTCAAGAGGGTCTCGAATAGGTGTATGGGGGGGGGGAATACACCTATAGGCTATTTTTCAAAAGCAGGATCTCAATACAGAGATCAAAACGAAACTTTAAACACAAACACAAACACCTGTTTATTGAAAAAGAGATTTGATCAAAACAGGGTTGACGACTGATACTGAAAAACTCTTCCGCAAGGAGTTATCAGTTAAGTCACAAGAACTTAACTGATGCACGTAAAGCTTCAGTCGAGTTTGATAAACAGAGATGTTATAAATCTCACTGACTATCAGAAGATAGATCAGACTGATAACATACGCAGCGGAAATCTTTTGTTTCGCAATAGCCTTTTGGGTTGAGCACGTTGTTAGTCTTTAGTTTCTCTTTGCAATTAATCAGTTTTCAGTTTATGAAAGGTAAGGGCACAAGTTGGAAAGTAAGACTGAAAGCTGTAAATAACACAAAGATTTTTACGTGGTTTGGAAAACACTTCCTACATCCACGATCGGTTGATCAGACCAACAACTTCACTCTGCAAGTGCTTACGGGTGCACTACAAACCGATGCTGTAAATAACACAGAGACTGGAAAGTAAGACTGAAAGCTGTAAGCTGTAAATAACACGATCGGTTGGAAAGTAAGACTGAAAGCTGTAAATAACACAGAGATTTTTACGTGGTTCGGAAAACACTTCCTGCATCCACGATCGGTTGATCAGACCAACAACTTCACTCTGCAAGTGCTTACGGGTGCACTACAAACCGATGCTCGTGCTTACGGGTGCACAGAAAACCGAACCGTGTGCTTGCGGGTGCACACAATCGAAACAACTGAAGATCCATTCTTCAGGTACCAACACACCTTGTTGGATTTCTCACTCCTAGCACGAACTGATACTAGGATCTCACAGAGTCAGAGTACCTTCCTGAACTCCTTTGCAACTCAAACACTCGATTTTATCGGTCGAAGGGAGGTTTGAAATCTTGCCAACTAAACTTCAAAGAACAAGTTCTTTGGAGTTAGTTTGACCTAGGCTTTGGATAATCAAGGTTTGCCTAAGGTCTAAGAGAATTTATGTAATCAGCAGTGACTGATTTTTAGCTTTGGTATTCTCTTCTTCGATTCAAGCTTTTGGGAATTTGAGCTTTTGGCTGAGAAGCAATTTTGGCAGAGCTTCAGCTTATGTTGTTGAATCGGTGAAGATTGAAGTGATCCTAGAGCGCTATTTATAGGAGAGATCTTGAATAGCTCCGTTGGCGGAGAAGGTCTTCAAGATTTCTTCCGTTGGAGGTAATTTAAACTTGGGCTGAGGCTTCAATCTTCGAGGTTCCTTGTTTGGTGAGAATGGCTATGTTGAAGAGCAAGAGATGCGACGTCATTGGTAAAGTAGTCACCAAATAGGAATGACCTCTGCAAAGAAAGGACGATCCTGAGATCTCTGCATTTAATGCGGCTGTACTTCTGGAGTAAGTGACTTCCTTTGAACGTTGGAGGTTCAGTCCGAGGAAGAATGTTTAACTGATACTTGACTTTAGTATCAATCTGCTGATTCCATGTGGCTCGCATTAAGTAATCAGTTCAAGACTGATTCTTCGACTGATACTTCAGTCGGCAACTACAGTCTTCAGTCTTCAGTCCTTCGTTATTCAGTTTTCAGTCTTCAGAACAGTAACTAAACTAGAAAAAGAACTCTAACACTTGAGTTCGAACATTTCTAGTCTATTACAAACAAAGCCTATGGATTTTGGTATCATCAAAACAAGGATTAGGATATTCCATTAAGTTCCCAACAATATCCCCCTTTTTGATGATGCCAAAACCACATAACAGTTCTAGGCAAGAAAAAGACTGAACTCAGAGCACAAGTCCTAAAATAGGGTGAATACTACTCCCCCTTGACAATAGAACCTAAAAACTTGTACTTAGAGAAAGAACACAACAGTTCAAAAACAGAACGAGGAGAAGACAGAAAAACATTAATCAGAGCCTGGACAAAGAGTCATTGTCTTCAGGTTGAGATAAAAAAGAAGTCTTTTTCATTTAAAAGAAAGACTGATGAGACGTCAGTCGAGGTACAGAGCAAGACTTACAAGAGAGTAAAAACAACAAAACTAAATACATGGGAAACCCATGGACTCCAACAGTCTGCTTGGCTGCGCCTTGAACTTCTTGATCTTCTTCTTCAGTCTTCATGTTCCTAAGCTTGTTCCATTCACACTTGTTTTCCGTTGACTTGAGGTCTTTACTGAAACGTCATCCTTACAACTTCTGGTGATCCTTTTGCTTTACCATCTTCAGTCTTTCGAGAAGATACAGGGAATTACCTTCGAGAAGGTTTTTCTCTGACTTCCTACTTTCCCCCTTTTTGGCAACATCAAAAAGAGAGCTGATGATGGAAGCTATGATCGGATAGGACTCAACTTCGATTCTCAAGCACTTGTGGAAGGACTTGAGAAGAGGATGAGTCCAGAGATGCAGAAGAGGAAGACGCCAGTATAGGGAGAGAAGGGATGAGAAGGGAGACGGAGAAGTGAAGGAGACGGAGAGATGGAGAAGAGCGGTGTGAAGGAAAGGAAAGTATGCATAGCATTTTGGAGATATTCATGTAATGCGGCTATGCATACAAACCTTAAGGGATAGGGTGAGAGACAAGAGAAATGCATGGCGAGCCTTTGGTGAAAGAAGTAAGGCAAAAGGAGGCTCGTCATACATGTAGGGAATGGATGTGAGGATGAAAAATCGAATCAGTGATAGTCGTGAGGACTAACACTGTCGATATTGCGCCGGCTGACAACGAGCTCCTGCTCATTGCTGTTGCACCATATGGAAGCTTTACAAAAAGGTGTGAGGCTCGCCTGAGAACCAGGTGAAGTCTGTCTTCTTGAGACAGGTACTTCAAACCATATGGGCCGGGCATGAGGATGGAAGACACTCTCGTCGCTGGATATAAGTGAGAATGAAGCAAGCTTCGACGTCGGAGAGACGTTGAGATTCAGTGGAAGGGTCCGGTGAAGACCAAGTATGTGAGCGTCATTCTCCCACTCCATGACTTTGTAGTCATTGATTTTCTCCTTTGTCGGAACAAAATTTTCTCTGCACTTGTTGAAAGATTGAAAATTTTTCTCACAGTGAAGGCTGTGGAGAATTGTTAGTTGATGCAGAAAACAAGCGAAGACTTCAAGGTATAAATAGATAAATTTTACCAAGAAGGAAGATGAAAAAGTTTTTCGAAAACTATGCCTAAAATGTTTTTGAAGGAAAATTTCACGTCCGCCGTCACTGCAGAGGATGGAAGCTTCAAAAGGTGAGAAAGATCATTGCATTTTGTCAAATCAATGAGATTCTCAAGATTTTCATTTCAGAGGCAAAAGGTTGGAAAGATTTTTAAGAAATGATCAGGACAAGTTAAATCAAATACAGAGTTTCCCCTTTTAAAAGTACTTGTCCTTCTCGGATATTCCATTTTCCAACAATTAAATCAGTTAAAGATTTTGAAACAAACTGATCAGTTAGAGAAAACTTTTGAATACAGACTAGACTCATAATTGAAATAACTGATTTTAAATAGTAAGTTGAAAATACTTACTGATCGACTGATCATTGTAGCCAGTCGATACCATTGATCCTGGTTATCTTATCAGGATGAGTTTACTTGAGATGAAGACTTGTCTTCATTACTTTCCACGTCAGCAGTTGTGGAGCGCCAGTTGGTTGACCACCAGTCGTCAAGACTGTTTGAGGAGAACTCCAAACACAGCATCACTCTTCTGAGTTGATGAGGCCGATCCTTCCACAAAGATCGTTGAACCTTTCTTCAGGAAGAGCTTTGGTCAGCAAGTCTGCTCTCTGAACTACGGTCGGAATCCATTCAATAGAGATATCCTTCTTTTCGACGTGATCACGAATGAAGTGATGTCGAATAGCAATATGCTTGACTCTGGTGTGATGAACTGGATTCTGCGAGATTGCAATAGCACTGGACCTGTCGCAATAGATTGGGACTTCCTTCTCTTCGATCCCATAGTCCTTCAGTTGTTGGACTAACCATAGGAGTTGTGAACAGCAGCTTCCCGTAGCAACATATTCAGCTTCAGTTGTGGAGGTGGCGACTGAAGTCTGCTTATTTGAAAACCATGAGATGTCGCAGCCCGATATAGCCAGTGATAGCGTATACCAAGTATCGTACGACTAATAAAAGAAATAGTGAAAGAAATGGAATTTGCATCTTGTATTAGCGGAAGCATTTGCAATTTATACTCATTTCCAAGAAAGATTTTAAGACCAAAAATAATTACTCGCTTGGGTGAAACATAATAAGCAATTGAAACTTAGCAAGGGTTTGAGAAGTATTTTCCCTTATGGGATATTACAGGCATAAGCAAATTTAAATAAGAGTTTCATCAGAGTTAGGCAGCGAGATGCGTTACTATATGTGTGAAGACATATAGCAGGGAGTTCAAATTCTTATAGAGTCAAAGCATATAAAGATAAATATGAGACATAGGAAAGACATAGCCAACTGACAATTCCAACAGCCTTCACCCATCCTCGCGCCAAGCCAGACCTGCACATTTAGAAATACATGCAGGGCTGAGTACCAAAAAACACTTAGTGGACTCATGCCGGAAATAATTGAAATGTTGCTCCTAGAGCTATATGTCAATCTTGCCCTTTTCAATGCATCAACAGGATTTAAGTGAGATTAAAAATACCTGTTCATGTTTTTCTATCATAAACTCATTTGCATCATCATTAGTCTGCAGACATTATATTCAGGGTATGTGCCAACTATGAGAACTCATATAACATATATATACTAGGTGAAGAGAAGGAGGCCTCCTTCAAATCACCGTGACCGGCCGACTAGAGACGGCTCACGATCACCTCTGCGCACAAAACCTTTACTGTCATATAAATCAGTCAAAGGCCGATATCTTGCATCATGATCATAGTAATGTCTTTCATAGAGGCAACATACCACATCATATTCTCATCAATAATAAATATGGCAAGTTGATAATTTTCATAATACTCATCAATAATGCTTCAACATGCTTCATTTTCATAAGATTCATCAATAATACTTCAACATGCTTCATTTTCATAAGATTTTGCATTTGAACTCATTATCATGGTAGCTAGCCATAATAGAGTTAGAATAAAGCCCACCTGTCTCAGGGGTCGATGGCGTAACGCTCAGAGTCGTACTAACGCCGGCCGTCACTCGAACCTTTGGTGGCGCACGTGGTTTAGATTGCCATGTGACAAAATAAACTCTAGTTAGAATTTCATCTAACTAATATCTTAATACTTATGCTTTCATCATATGCTTAATCTCATCTTATAACTTCTCTACTATTTACCCAATTGGACCTCCCAATTTAATTGGATATCTTATCCAATTAAAAGACTCCCAATCCTAGGTAAATAACATTCCAAAAAAAATCACTTAGTCATTCATACTTCAAACTAATCACTCATTCCACATAATACATTTAGGAATTATCACAATAGTCAAATGACTTGAAAATAATCCTATGAACTTGAAATCTTTTTCCTTGTAATTAAATTCTCAAATATTCACGTAAGCTTTGGAAAATATATAAAATTTTATAGTAGCATTTTCATGCCATAACATGGTGTATTCTTCCACCAAAACTTAAAGAAAAGCCTTAAAACAAAATCAAGGTAGGATTTTCGGACACCTACAGTTTACCATTCTGTTCTGCCTCAACTTTAACGAATAAACTGTTTTAACTCAGAAATCTCCTGGATTCAATACTTATACCGATGAAAACCTCTTTGAGTCTAGTTTCGTTTAAACAAAAGTAGAGTGAAAAAATCCAAGTGGTTTAAGAGATATGGGTGTTTTCCCACAGTCTACCAGATTCGGCAGTTTTGCACGACTGGAAGCTAGGATTTTTGAAAACTAGTAAACATTGGCCAAATGAGTTGAACTGTTACATGTATCTGTATAACACATGTATCTTTCTGTCATAAAACTTTGGGAGGCTGAATGATTTTTGGAAGTCACTGAAAAGTGTGACTCAAATGACTGCTTTTCTAGATTTCCGGCGGAAATGTGCAGTAAAAGTTTTATATTTTAAAACGGTAGTAAACGAAGTCTAAATGACTTGAAATTTTACCAGAGCTTACAAGATACATATATCTACACACTGTAAAATGTTGAAGATTTTTGGACGAGAGAAACCTCGTCGACTGATCAGTCCAGAACGTAAGAAAACTTCTCAAAATGGTTGAAATAACAACATTTATACATATCACTTTAGATCTATAATTTCACCACCATGCTCATGCATTTTCTCACTAATAACTCATCATGCTTCAATTATCATAACATATAACCCCTTCAAGGGTTTTCAAGAAATATATCTTCCTTTCTCATGCATCTAACATGTAGAGGTGTATGAGCATATGAGGAGTAGTGGAAAGTTTTGAAGGAGTTCATATGCTTTCTTTCACCAACATTTTCGAAAATCATAAGAGTAGAGAGAAGGGATTATCATGATTCAATATGCTTCAATATACATGCTTATACATCATGAAAATATATACATAACATAAGAGGAGGATTGAGGTTGCTACCAACAAGATCAATGGAGGTGGAGTAGAAGATGATGCGTAGTATGCTTGGAGCTTGTGCTTGAAGATTGGAGCACACTTGATGGCTTTAGTGTGAAGGTAGAACACTTTTGGCTTCCTTAACTCTTTCCAAAAATGGTGAAACAAGGAGAGAAGTGTGGTGGAGTGAGGAGGGGCTGCCGAATTAAAGAAGAAGAAGAGAGGGAGAGAAAGCTTGGCATTGATGAGAATTGATGGTGTGATCTTCCCATTAATGCCCAATCTTGTAGTAAATGTGTGAGGATGTCATGAAGTGAGGGGAATAGAGAGTGAGAAGAGAGAAGATGAGGAGAGAGAAGAGTGAGGGACGAGAGGGAGGGAGATGAGAGAAAGATTTGCATGTGATTGTGAGGGCTTAAAAATGGGGATTATGTTGGCTAGATAGGTTAGACCTTAGATGGCTCATCATGCTTACATATGCCTCATTTAATGGTGGAGAAAGAGAAGAGTGAGAGAGAGGTAGAGACCGAGAGAGGGAGATAGAGCAAGGGGGGAGGGAGAGGTGTGAGCATGTGCATGTGTGAACTTAAGAAGGGGGATTGTGTTGGCTAGTTAGATTAGCCTTTTAGGGGCTCCTTAATGGTGCATGTGATCTCCATTTATGGGGGAAGAGAAGAGTAATGTGGGGGAGAGGGGAGGGAGTGCTGCGTGAGGGTGAGAGGGATTGAGAGAGATCGAGAGAGGAAGAGAGATCGAGAGAGAGTGAGAGAGGAAGAGATATCGAGAGGGAGTGAGAGAGGAAGAGAGATCGAGAGGGAGTGAGAGAGGAAGAGAGATCGAGAGATATATATATATATATAAATGCTTGGATAATTAACTCTTATTTAGTGTGTAGGAATATATCCCAAGAAAATATATATATTCATTTGAGGAAAATTTCTCTCAATTATGATATTACTAATATCATAATAACAATGCGTCAATAAATCATATGTGAACATTTTACCACGTAAAATATTAATATCACATAGACATTTCAACTAAAAATATAGGGCGAAGATAGGTTTCTCGAAAATAAATTTATAAGACCCGAGAAAATAATATCGCCTCCTAATAAACTCTCAAAATAATTCTTATCTCAATTATTCGCCCACGTGCATAAATCCTCTAGCTACTACTTAAATTCAATTTAAATCGAGCTAGGGCACAAATAGCTTCTCAAAATACGGGGTGTTACATGAGATGAGCTTGTTGCCTAGGATTTGACAAGTTCCCGAAGTTGATTTGCGATCAATTTTGCATCCTGCAAAATCTGAGTCTGAATATCTGGTGAGCTTGAAGTCATCGTCAGTTGGGTACCACAATCCTAAGTTGGGTGTGCCTTTGAGATATCGCAAAATTCATTTTGCAGCATCCATATGAGCTTCCTTTGGATCTGACTGATATCTTGCACAAACCCCGACTGCATACGCGATATCTGGTCTGCTCGCAGTCAAATACAGCAAAGATCCAATGATTTCTCTGTATTTGGTTGAAGATACAAATTTTCCTTCTGATCCTGGATCAACTTTCCAGTTTGTGTTCATTGGGATCTTGACTGATTTCATGTGCTGAATACCGAACTTGGCGATCAGTTCTTTGGCGTACTTTGACTGATTGATCGGTATTCCTTCGCTGGTCTGCTTGACTTGTAATACAAGAAAGAAGTTCATTTCTCCCACCATGGGCATCTGAAACTTGTTAGTCATGATATCAGCAAACTTCTTGCACATACGTTCGGATTTGGATCCTGGTGAAACTATAAACCAACACCTAATCTAAAGAGTAATAAACATGATTATACCTAGTGTAGATGATCGGAGAAAGCAAAGTAAACAATTGGAAAACCGGAGCTCAATAGAAAACTAGCTGTTGTATTTGAAAGTAAGAGATAGCGTAGTGTACAGGGGAGCACGCATGGCCTATTTATAGATTACATAGGAGGGCAAAATGGTAAAATCATCTGTGGTTCATGCTCTTGGCGTGATAGAGGGGCATGTCGGTAAATTTGCCTTCACGCGGGAAATCTCCCGCGTCTCTGGCGATTCCGCTGATGAAGGTAATTCCTCTGGCGAAGGCTGCTTCTCTGGCGAGGGCGACTTCTCTGGCGTGAATGATTTCTCTGGCGACAGTGACTTCTCTGGCGTGGATGACTTCCCTGGCGAAGGTGACTTCTCTGGCGAGGGTGACTCCTCTGGCGAAGGTGACTCCTCTGGCGAGGATGATTTCCTCTGACGAGTACGCTTCCTCTGCCACACTTATTCCGCTGGTGGAGTCGATTCCTCTGATTTGCATCATTTCCCTACTCTGCACATATCACTCCTCATCAACCACTCCCCCCTCTAGTCTGGTTGAACCGGGTATTCTTCGTGTTCAACCAGTGAAGTATTGTTAAAGCCAGCGTTGTGCTGTTTTCCTTCGTCCCTGCAAATCATGAAGACACGAGAATTCTAATTTTGTAAGAAAGTAAAGGTAAACCCTGTAAATTATTCTCTGGCGTTTTTGTTACTCCCTCCCCCGGTCTGACTAGTTCACTCTGGGACGATGCAACTAGTCAGAGGATTCGCCCGCGTGGATGACGTCACTAGCATTAAATGCCCACCCTTTCTACAGTGCTTTTTCCGTACCCCGAGGTTACTTTTTAGCCTTCGCGTCTTTTCGTCTCTCCGTAGAAATTCTTAGCCATTGATTAATTCACGTATGCCACGCGTCATTCATCCCGTATGGTGGTAGTTGCCCGCGTACGTTACTTAGTCAGTTTCGAAATTTTGCTTCCCTACTATTCATCTTCTCCACTTTTTCCCTAATTCCTTCATCTGCTGAATTCCGGCGATTCTCTTCCTGTTCCGGCATATTTTCCCGCGACCCCTCCGCTCCAGTTTTTACTGCTAATCTTTTCCTGACCTAGGTAACACGCGTATCCTCTTCTCCCGATATTTGTGATCAGTTGTAGTGTAGTGGTATATTTGTTGGTGCTCTGATTGAGCGTGCTAGAAACCCTAGGATTAAAATTTCTGATAATGGCTTCCACTTCCGCTCCCCAGCCCTCGCGTTCGCCCTCTCCTTCTCCCCGTGCTTCTTCATCTTCTTCTTCCCAGCCCCAAGGTCTCGAAAACCTTTCTTCCCCCTCTGCCTCTCACGATTCCCAAGCTACTCCGAGTCCTTCCAGACCTAAAAAGAAAACCAGAAAGACACCCCAACCCCCCAAGTCTATTCCTGAGTCCCGCCTTAGCGTTGCGGAGATGGAAAAGATGAAGGCCAAATGTCGTAACCCCGTAGACCTAAAGTTTGAACCTTTTTCTAAGGCCTCAACGCCCCCTGAGAAAATGCATAATCATAAAATGGTGGTCAGTTGGAAGGCCCAGATTGATGCTGGCCTAAGGCTTCCTCCCCCTGCTCTTTTGGCTGAGGTTTGCAACCATTACCATATCCCCTTTTATCAAGTCACCCCCTCTGCTATCCGTAGGTTATACGCCTTCCACATTCTGTGCCGAGCTCACGGTGTTGGAGACACCGCCAAATTATTTTTTCAAACTCAGTCGCTCCGTATGCAGGGCAGCCCTTTATACAGTTTCGCTGGCCTCCAGAAGTATCCCACCACCTTCCTTTCCTCCTTAAATTCTTCTGACAAAGATTTTTTGTTTCAATACTGTTACGTGCGCACTCTTGTTGGCTCCTGGCGCAATTACGGCGTTGCGGAGCTGGAATGGCATAACCCTCGTACCACCTATAAACCTGCTTCTCCGGGTTCCCCCTCCACATTTGACTTGGAGGTTATAACTCACCTCAATGCCCTGAACGCCGCCGAGCCCCTCCCTTGTAGATATCTTGCCGAGAACAATTCGGCTTTGGCATATAACGGCCTATTTCCCCTATATCCAAAGAAATCGATAGGTAAAAAATATGAGTTAGAAAATATATTGACTTTTGTTACCCTGATTCTAACGGTGTAGAATTTTTATTTGCAGACATGTCTTGGAGGAAACAATGTGGAACCAATTTGGCTGCCGTTGCTTCTCCCACCCGCAGCGGGGAACATGGCTCGGGGGGCTCTGCTTCCCGCACGGACCTTCCCGTTCAACCCACTGGGTCCGAGATGGTTATCACTCTCCCTGTGGCAGAGGTCGCGGAGAGAAATGTGGAAGCCTCACGCACATTTGATGCAGAGGAGGTCGATGCAGGCGGCCTTGTTCACGGGCGCAGACGCCCCAGTACTGGTGGAAAAGATGTCCAAATTGTGGACATTACTGACGAGGTTCCTTCTCCCAACTCTGCCCAGGACACCGCCACTCCCGATCTCTCGAAGAAGCGGAAGAGGGGCTCTCTGATCTCCGTAGGTGAGAAGGAGAGACAAGAAAGCCTGAAGAAGGCTGGCAAGTCTACGAATCCAGCCAAGAAGTCTACTGGTGGTTCAAAAGTCCCTCCTTCCGCTGGGGGAAAGGGCAAGGGCAAGGCTGTGGTCCCTGTTGTTGATGAATCAGAGGATATTGTCCCTGGCCCGATTTCAAGTTTGTCGGGGCAGGGGTTTATTGATGCCTTGTCTTCTCGTGTTCATTCGAAAGACCAGGAGAAAATGGAGAATTTGACACGAGGGGCTCTGGCAAGTCTGCTTGCCCAGACGGCTCTTCAGGTATTTTGCAGCTTGTACCCTTATCTAAAAATTTAAGTTACTAACCTTTTGACTGTTCTGGTGGAGCCCATTTTTCTGAAGAAAATCATTCCTTTGGTGAAGATTGTTTCTTTGTTCTGACCTAATCCATTCTATTTCCCTGCAGGTGGAATCTCGGCTCTGGGGAGCTATCCAGCGCATCCACGATTATGATGTGTTGGAGAAAGAGAGAGAGAAAGAGCAGGCAGACATCGCCAAGCGTGATGACGACGTCGTTGGGGTAGTGGAGCGCCTAAGTGGAGCTGAGGCAGAGATTGCTAAGTTGAAGGCCAAGCTGGCCCAAGTAGAGGTGGAAAAGTCGTCCCTGGCCTCCGAACTGACAAGGGTGATGAGGGAGAGTCATGAGAACCTTATGAGGTTCAAGGCGGGGTACGAAAAAGACTACAGGGAAGCCAGGCGTGAGTGGAGGAAGACACTTGTGGAAGCTCAGAACCGTGCTTACGTCCTGGGAGCACGAGACCAGCGTCTGGAGTACTTCTTATCTCCAAAAGGCCAGCACTTCCTGGAGGTGATGCTGGAAGATACATTGGCGGCTTTCAAACGAACTCCCGAGTATCTAGAAGAGTTCGGGCCCCTCTTTGCCTACGTGATACAGCAATCCGCCACGAAGGCGTTGGAGATGGCAGGAGCGTCCCCGGAACAGCTTGCCACCCTGAACCTGCTGGCCTTGATGGAGAACATCAAGGATGAAGATGTGAACAAACTGATGGGAATTCCTGCAAACTCCCCGCAGAAGCCAGTGTGGTGGTATCCAGTGCTGGAGAAGGCCCTTCCTTATTTTGCTTTTGGGGTCGGGTCTGACTCGTTGCCCTCTGCTCCCCTGTATATGTCTGCCTTCTCTCCTTCCCTAGTTGGCTTTGTGAACCGGCTACGGGATCCTACTGGCAAAAGCACCCGGAAGTTTTCTCAATACAGCATGGTGCCTCCCCTGCCCTCTAACTTGGCGGCCTCAGCTTTTGAAGACTCGGCTTCCTCTTCCTCCGCAGTGGATCAGCTTTTTAACCTGTACAGAGATGAGAAATCATACGTACAAGAAGCTGCGAAGCTGTTGGACGTGGATTCCCGTCTCCCGAAGATGAAGGAAACTGGCATGCTGCCGGTGTTTACAGAGGGAGCCTCTGCTAGCCAGGTCCCCGCAATTGCCACCTCTGCTCCGGTCTCCCCTGCCCCTGCTGAAGATTCATCTGTTCCTCCTCTGACGTTCAATGTATAGTTTGCCTCTTTGGCATTCTTTGTTTGAATGAGATTGCTTTGCTATTTGTCTTGCCTTTTAAGTTTCTGTGCTGCTTCTGCCTTCCTTTGTTCTTCGTGTTATTTTTGTTATCCGCTGATGTTGAGTTTGCGTTCCCGGATCTCCAACTGTGGTATATATTTTTGGTATTGGTGTTGATTTCTGTCTTTGTTGAAATCTGGATGGCCTCTCTGCTGATTTTGACTGGCTCCTCTGGCGAAGATTTTGAGGATTCCTCTGGCGAGAATTTTGATGACTCCTCTGGCGAGGATTCTGATGATTCCTCTGGCGAGGATTTTGATGACTCCTCTGGCGAGGATTCTGATGACTCCTCTCGCGAGGATTTTGATGACTCCTCTGGCGAGGATTTTGATGACTCCTCTGGTGAGGATTTTGCTGCTGCTTCCCGTTCAAGCCTTCCTTTGTTGCTTTCCATCCAATGCATTCCTTTGTTGCTTCCCATCCAAGCTTGAACACTCTGCGCGGAGCATGGAAGACCCGGAGGGGCGTAACCAACTTTCGCGGCTTACGATTAAATAGTAACCCTCTGCGCGGAGCATGGAGGGCCCGGATGGCCCAACCAACTTTCGCGGCTTACGATTAAATAGTAACCCTCTGCGCGGAGCATGGAGGGCCCGGATGGCACAACCAACTTTCGCGGCTTATGATTAAATAGTAACCCTCTGCGCGGAGCATGGAGGGCCCGGGGGGCGCAACCAACTTTCGCGGCTTACGATTAAATAGTAACCCTATGCGCGGAGCATGGAGGGCCCGGATGGCACAACCAACTTTCGCGGCTTACGATTAAATAGTAACCCTCTGCGCGGAGCATGGAGGGCCCGGATGGCACAACCAACTTTCGCGGCTTACGATTAAATAGTAACCCTCTGCGCGGAGCATGGAGGACCCGGGGGGCGTAACCAACTTTCGCGGCTTATGATTCAATAGTAACCCTCTGCGCGGAGCATGGAGGGCCTGGATGGCACAACCAACTTTCGCGGCTTACGATTAAATAGTAACCCTCTGTGCGGAGCATGGAGGACCCGGGGGGCGTAACCAACTTTCGCAGCTTACGATTAAATAGTAACCCTCTGCGCGGAGCATGGAGGGCCCGGATGGCACAACCAACTTTCGCGGCTTACGATTAAAAGAACCCCCTGCACGGAGCATGGAAGACCCGGAGGGTGCAACCAACTTTCGTGGCTTACAGTTAAATGCAACCTCTGCACGGAGCATGGAGGACCTGGGGGGTGCAACCAACTTTCGTGGCTTACGATTATGTGCAGTCTCTGCGCGGAGCATGGAGGGCCCGGATGGTACAACCAACTTTTGCAGCTTACGATAGCTTCCCTCCCTCTGCGCGGAGCATGGAAGGCCCGGGTGGCACAACCAACTTTCGCGGCTTACGAGCGCTTCCCTCTCTCTGCGCGGAGCATGGAAGGCCCGGGTGGCACAACCAACTTTCGCGGCTTATGAGCGCTTCCCTCTGCGCGGAGCATGGAGGGCCCGGGTGGCACAACCAACTTTCGCGGCTTACGAGCGCTTCCCTCCCTCTGCGCGGAGCATGGAAGGCCCGGGTGGCACAACCAACTTTCGCGGCTTACGAGCGCTTCCCTCCCTCTGCGCGGAGCATGGAAGGCTCGGGTGGCACAACCAACTTTCGCGGCTTACGAGCGCTTCCCTCCCTCTGCGCGGAGCATGGAAGGCCCGGGTGGCACAACCAACTTTTGCGGCTTACGAGCGCTTCCCTCCTTCTAATGACATCGTGATTCCTCTGCTTTTCCCTTGACTTGCTGAGGAGCAGTTTTTGGATTTTTGAATTTGAAAATTGGGGACTACGGGTATACACCCTACTCCCCCCCCTGGTGACATGTGCAATACTCTGTTATGAACATGTTGGCCCAATTACTCCTTATTCCATCTCCGGCCCATAAACTCGCGTGAGCCCGTTACCTCTTAGCCCTTTTCTTAAGCCCAAAACCATCTCTATATATACCCCTCCACCCTTCAGGACCTAGCTTAGAATCCTTTATCTTCTTTCCGCCGCCCCAATCTGATCTCCTCTCAAACCCTATATCTCCCGACCCCTTGTCTCTCGTATCATGTATCCCTTCCTATCTTGGTTGTAAAGCACTCAGTCGGGGGAGCGAGTCCTGTTAAGAAAGTGCACAATGTTGAAGACTGAAAAAACAGGACTCTCCCTCGCCTGAGAGTTCTATCTCCAGGGTTCCTGAAGAAAACTTCCTCGTCATCCCTAGTTTGGTTATAAAGCACCCAATTGCGGGAAGTCCTGTTCAGGGCACCCACATCTTTGAAGGCTCCGCCCTTCCCTTTGTGTTTCCGGGGTAGATCTCCGGTATTGTGGTTGCAAGGGAGCAGGCTTCCGGCAATCGGGAGCATTATCCTCGGCTTCCTGAGATCTGGATGTTGGTTGGTCTGTTCCTCTTCTGTACTCTTTCTTTTTGGCACTTTGACTTGTTTGTTTTTTCTTGGTGTTCTGCAGGCGTGGAGTAGATCTGGAGTAGATCTGAGAAGTGGGCATGTCTCAGCGGAGAAGAAGAGCTGGAAGAGAAGTCGTCAATCCCTGATGTTTGCTTTCCCTTTGACCTGCTAAGAAGCAGTTTTTGTACTTGTTTCTCCCTTGCCCTGCTAAGAAGCAGTTTGTATTTTGAATTTGTAAATTGTGGGTTAGGGGTATACACCCTACTCCCCCCTCTGGTGACATGTGCAATGCTCTGCATGAACATGTTAAGTAGCATGTGTGATGTAAGAAAGCGATAATTTAAAGTAAATAAAACAACACCAGGGAATTCCCTAGAACCACATATCTGTTTTATTGATATTATGGCCCCGGACCTCGTTAAAACCCCTGTGGGGAAAAAGAGTATCCGGTCTACATTGGCAATAGTCCTGCTAAGTAGCAGTTATACATAGAACTTTTTGAGATTGTTAATATTCCATGGTGTAGGAAGAGCTTTGCCGTCTGGATCCGACAATGTATAAGCTCCACCCCCTATGACCTCTGTGATGATAAACGGGCCTTCCCAATTAGCTTCGAACTTGCCCACTGCCTTCAATGCGTCAGCTCGCTTGAGAACCAGATCTCCCTTTGACAATTTCCGCGCTCTGACCCGCTTGTCATACCCTGCCTTGATAATGCCTTGGTATTTTGCTGCTCTGACCCGGGCTTCATCCCTCTGTGCCTCCACCAAATCTAGCTCTGCTCGACGAAGTTCAGCATTGTGCTCAGTGTCGTAGGTTGTTATCCGATATGATTCCAATCTTGCCTCCGCTGGTATTACCGCATTAGATCCATACAACAGCGTGAATGGTGCTTCACCCGTGGCTGTCTTTGGGCTAGTGCGGTAGGCCCAAAGTACAGTATCCAGCTCTTCAACCCATTTGCCTTTGCTCTGAGTCAGCCTCTTCTTGATCCCTTCACATATTGTCCTGTTGGCCAACTCCACTTGGCCATTTGCTTGCGGATGAGCTACCGAGACGAATCTTTGAGTGATGTCCATCCGATCACAGAAATCCGCGATTATCTGCCCTGTAAACTGGGTTCCGTTGTCAGAAACGATGATCCTGGGCACGCCAAATCTGCAGCATATATTCCGCCAAATGAAGCGCTCCACAGTCACCTCATCTATTTTCCCCACAGCTTCAGCCTCGACCCACTTACAGAAGTAGTCCACCGCTACAAGCAGAAAGCATTTGCCCCCTGGTGCCGTAGGCAGCTTCCCGACTATGTTGATACCCCACTTGTCGAATGGACATGCAGCGTACATAACGCCCATAGGCTTCCCTGGAACGTTGATTCTCCCAGCGTGTCTCTGGCAAGCCTCGCACTTGCGGACGAACTCTCTGGCATCTTTGTTGATGTTAGGCCAGTAGAACCCTGCCCGAATTATTTTGCGTACAAGGTCCCGGAATCCCGTGTGACCACCACAGCAACCTGCATGAACCTCATTTAAAGCAAAATTAGCTTCCTCTGGAGATAAGCACTTTAGTAAAGGTTGAGTAAAGGATCGTTTGTAGAGTTGGTCATTAAGCAAGCAGTAATTTTCGTATCGGGCCCTCTGATTAGATTCCTTGTTCAATCGATCCCCTGTCTTGAGAAAATGTATAATAGGAGCCCGCCAGTCATCTCTGATCTCTACGGAGAAGACCTGTGAAGTCCCCATCTCTCTGGTATCACAGAGTAAAATAATTTCATCACTCCAGGTTTGTTCCACTGCACTAGCCATTCGCGCCAGTAGGTCTGCTTTCGTATTGTCTTCCCGGGAAATCTGCTCGATTTTGAATTCCATAAACTTGTCCTTCATCTCGCTGAGCTTCCGGTGATATGCCTTCATCGTTCTTCTTTGACGCTATAACCCCCTGAGTATTGTTGAGCCACTAACTGGGAGTCTGTCTTGATGATGACACATTCGGCCTTGAGTTCTGACAAAATGTGCGCCCCTCTGACTACAGCTTCGTATTCCGCTTCATTGTTGGACAATCGGCAAGTGAATTTGATTGCAAACTGATATGTACCATATCCCGGTGATGTGATGTTTACCCCAATTCCGCATCCCTCTTTTGTCACTGATCCGTCCACAAAGGCAACCCAAAATTCCGGTACGGGACGGCGAGTTGTTTCTTGGATGAAATCTGCCAACGCTTGTGTTTTGATCGTTGTTCTTGGCTCATACTCCACATCATACTCCCCCAACTCCACCGCCCACTTCACCATTCTTCCCGACAAATCTGGGCGCCCCAGCACTTGTTTAAAAGGCAAGGCAGTGCGTACCACTACCCGATGTGATAAAAAATACGGCCTTAACTTTCTCGCCGTGACCATGACCGCCAGAGCAGCCTTCTCTATCTCTGTGTAGTTCAATTCAGGACCCTGGATGATTCGGCTGACGAAGTAGATAGGTTTCTGGTGACTTCCCTCCTCTCTGATAAGCACAGAGCTGATTGCATCTTCCCCCACTGGTATGTACAGATACAACGTTTCTCCCGGGACCGGCTTAGTTAGAGTCGGAAGCTTTGCTAGATATACCTTGAGATCCTCAAATGCCGCTCGGCATTCCTCTGTCCACAGAAATTTAGTGCCCTTCCTTAAGATTTTGAAAAACGGCATGCTGCGCTCTGCTGACCGTGATATAAACCTGCTCAGAGCAGTGATGCGCCCATTTAGAGTCTGCACCTCCTTAATCCCTCTGGGTGGTGTCATTTCCATGATGGCCTTGACCTTTTCTGCGTTAACCTCGATCCCTGCAGGGGTAACCTTGTAGCCCAAGAATTTGCCTGTTGTGACCCCGAAAGTACATTTTGCTGGATTCAACATAAGCCGATGCTTTCTAACTACAATGAAGATTTCCTCGAGATCAGAGACATGGTCCTCTGCCCTTATACTCCGCACAAGCATGTCATCCACATACACCGAGATATTCTTGGAGAGCTGTTCCTTGAAGACTTTCTCCATCATCCGCTGATACGTGGCCCCCGCGTTTTTCAAACCGAATGGCATACTCTTCCAGCCATAAACCCCGTAACAGACGGCAAAAGCCGTTTTAGCAATGTCTCCCTTGTTCATTTTAACCTGATGGTATCCCTGATACGCGTCCATCATGGATAATAAAGCACACCCCGAAGTGGAATCCACCAGCTGATCAATCCTCGGCAGAGGATAGTGGTCTTTTTGGGCAAGCGGCGTTCAGCCAACCCTCTGTCAATTCCCTTCAAATCGGCGGTACTGAATGCGAACACATCCGCATTTCTGCGCAAGCAAACAATGAGCTCGTCTCTGACTTGATCACTCATGTTAGACCCAATTTTAGTCTGAAAACCCTCTTTCCCCGGGAACAATTCGATCATGTTGCAAACGTCACTAGTAGACACCAGCGCGGTTTTTTCTGTACTGTCCCTGTCTTTCAATACGTCTGCCAATTCCTGGCGTTCCTCTGCCGAGGCATTCACTTCGCCCACCTTCCCCTTCTTCCGCGTATCCAATCCCTCTGTCACTCTTTCCCTTTTCTGCCCAGCTGAATGTGTAAGCATTTGTACATGGCAAGCTTTTGATGCTGTTTGATCACTACAAACTTCTCCCACTCTCCCTCCCTCGATGGGGAATTTCATTTTCAAATGAAACATAGAAATCACCGCCCTAAACGCCATCAATGCAGGCCGGCCAAGTATCACATTGTAGGAGGGCTTTGGCATGTCAACCACCAAGAACCGCACCATCCTAGTTTTGCTATTAGCAGCTGTAGTGCCGAGATTTAACGGTAACTCCACATAACCCAGAGGCATGACCATTTCTCCTCCGAACCCAAACAAAGGGGCATTCGTTGGCTCAATATGAACATCGATTCCCATGTTTTGAAGGCACTCCCAATATAAAATATTCACCGCGCTGCCCAAGTCTACGAAAACACGGTGAACGATACAGCCGGCGATATCCACCATAATAACCAATGCATCATCGTGCGGGTACATTAATGTACGTAGATCCTCTGCCCCAAAGGTGATCATCGGCTCTTCTGCCGCACTTGTAATTTCCATAACCTGCTTGTGGTAATATCCTGATTTCACTGCTCTGACCACTTGTTTCTTAGCCCTATTTGATGTGGGCATCCCATTCTCTCCACAAATCATATGAACTTCCCTCCGATACGGAGGAGGAGGTGCTTGTCTTTCTGGCCCTTCCCTACGATTATCCCGATTGTCATTTCTCTGATCCCTATTATTCCCCTGTTCTTGTCGCTGATCCCGGTTATTTCTCTGATCCCTCTGATCTATATGATCCCTCTGGTCCCTATGATCCCTCTGATCATTCCTCCTCTGGCCCTCATTTCCTCTGTCAATGAACTGGTCGAGATTTCCCTGGCACACCAGTAGCTCTAACTGATGCTTGAGATGTCCGCAATGTTTTGTGTAGTGTCCAAAAGAGTTGTGATACTCACACAGCTTATTATTGGGCCCCTCCTGTGGCGGCCCATCCCGATAGGTTCCCGGTGCCCGAAAAAATGGTTGATCCTTTACCAAATGAAAGATTTCCTCCTGTGGTTTATTCAAAGGCGTGTATTCAGTAAACCGCGTGACTTCGTTCACGGTACGTTGCTGCTGGGGCGGCATTCCTCCTTGGGGTGGCAGTACCCTCGGAGGTAATCCTCTGAATGGTGCTCTATCCTGGTGTCTCTGTCTCTCTGGGGCTTCCTCAGCTCTTTTAGCTTTATGTTTATCGTTTTCCGCTTTTCTCGCCATCTTGGCGTCTTCCAACTGTAGATAGCCTGGCAACCTTGCCATAATATCGTCGAAATCCCTTGCAGGCCGAATCTGTAGCTCGTCAAAGAAGAGCCCCGGCCTGAGCCCTCTGACGTAGGCACAATTTTTAATCTGAGATTCCGCCTCTGGCACCTCCAGAGCGGCTAAGTTAAATCTGGCAGTGTATTCTCTCAATGTTTCAGTTTGATCTTGTTTGATATCCATCAGCGACAGAGCTGACTTCCCTACCCTTCGCGAGCTTGCGAACTGACGTAAGAAGCGGGTCTGTAAATCCTCAAAGGAGTGAATAGAATTGGGGGCGAGCGTTCCGAACCATAGCTGGGCTGGTCCAGTGAGAGTAGTGGAGAAGATGCGGCACTTGATGCCCTCAGTATACATATGCAGTGTGACCAACCCCTCGAACCGATTGAGGTGGACCTCTGGATCCGTGGTGCCATCATAATCCAGAGAAATAGGTTTGTAGCTTCTGGGTAGGGTATCTGCCAGAATATTATCAGAGAAAGGACTACGGTTGCTGATGGGATGAAACCTTGAAGTCTTGGCCCTCTTGTCCTCCTTATACCTTCCTTGGTCCCTTCTGTCCCTTGACACGTCACGATCATGACGTTTGTGAGCACGATGCCCTGGCCTGCCAGAGGAAAACTCCAGCTCCCTTTCTTCTGCTCTTTCGGTGTACCGTGATTTCTCTGGGCGGTGGGACTTCTCTACTCTGTACGACCGCTCTGATCTCTGTTCCCTGTCATCCCTCCGGGACTTCTCCCTCAACGATTCTTCCAGATTCTCGAGTTGGTGTTTCAGCTGCGACACTTGCTTTTTCAACCGTGCCTTCTCCTTCGGTCTCTCTTCTTCAAACACAAGGGAGACGGATTGACTATCAGACTCGTCAACCCTCTCCTTCCTGACAACACTGCTGAGCCTAACCCGGCTCCCCTCTGGTCTAGCTATTTCTCTGTCAGCAGCGTCCCCTTGCATTTCCCCAGGCATCACAGCCTGTTTGTTGATTGCCAACATGTTTGCCTCCTGAGCAGCGGGAGGTGGGGCCTCAGTGCCCTGCGGGTTGGCCGCTCCAACCGGGGTAGCTACAGTGGGGATGACAGACATCATCGGAGTTCCCAGTGCCTGACGCATGTTAGCATAGCTGAGTAAAGCCATCATTTGCTCCGCCAGCCCGAAGTTAAGCGACCCTCCTCCAGACGTGGGGGCCAAGTTTGACAGATCAGAGCCCGGTGTTACCAGAGCAAACCTCTGGGTGTTGACGTTCAACCCTGTTGTCGGAGTGGCTGAGATGGCCTGAAAACCCGGTGGCACAGTGAAGGTGGGGTTACCCTGAAGGCCATTGAACATTGAGGTAGGTACCTCGGTAGTGACAGCAGCAGAATCGAACTCCTTCTCCAAGTTGCGGTGAGCATCAGAGGATCCCATAGTACCTACATATAAACAAAGTGAGAAGGAATCTAGATAACAAATGGATAGATCCTCCCCTACTGATTGAAAACCCGATATGAGAAATTCCAAGCACCGGCGCAGAGGCCGTTAATAAATTCCCCTTAAGATAACTCCATGTCCTGGGAAATAAACCTAGGGCATAGATTGGAACAATCAGAACCCGAACAACAGAAATTTCCCTTGTAAACTCTTATCAAGATCCGGCAGAAGAAACAGAGTGTCCAGAGATAGGCGCAAACAGAACAACCACCAAGAAGTTTGTTAGCATAAAACGTTAAGCATGATATATAGTAAGGAATTTGCAAGAAAACGAACATCATAACCCAGAACTACCACTATCGTGCGCTATATTAACCGCAAAAACCCAAAAACAACAGAGTTATCATGGCAATTAACTAGATTAATAGCATAATGCATTAAACAGGGCATAGAGCGAGGATTAGTTGAAGAAAGCATAGAGCACACCAATAATTATCACCCTCAGTCGAAACATAGCCGCAAATTAACAGTGCAAACCCAATCATCACAGAAACATATCATTACCCCATAATCCACCGATAGAAAACGAAGATTAGCCATAAAAACACGAAAAATACCGACAATTATTACCCTTAAATGAAAAACATTCATAAATCAGCAACACAAGCTCAATCGCAGCAAAAATGGAACGTTGACTAACATTCTACCGAAGTGAAACCCCATAAATCGTCAACCAAAACCCAATTCAAGTAGAAACAGAGCGATACTCCACAATTCACCGGTATAAACATCAGATCTACAAATAAAATCCCGATTCTACGAAGAAACTTTGTATTCACCCATAATTGAACCGATCAATCGGTAAGTAAAACATGTATCCCCCCAATTCATGATTTACGACGTTCGCCACCTTTTCCCATGCACCAAAAACATAATTAAACACAGATCGTAAAGAATTAAAAGCACATCAACCCGAGAAAATGTAAATAACAGCTCGCAATCATCTGGGTGTCTGAATTATCGGCTCAAACGGTACCGACGCACGCAAACCCGATTGGAATTTCAGATCTGCGTGCGCCGGCGTCCATAAACTCACATCCTAACTCAGTAGCCTTCCCACAGACGACGCCAGTTGGTGAAACTATAAACCAACACCTAATCTAAAGAGTAATAAGCATGATTATACCTAGTGTAGATGATCGGAGAAAGCAAAGTAAACAATTGGAAAACTGGAGCTCAAGAGAAAACTAGCTGTTGTATTTGAAAGTAAGAGATAGCGTAGTGTACAGTGGAGCGCGCATGGCCTATTTATAGATTACATAGGAGGGCAAAATGGTAAAATCATCTGTGGTTCATGCGCTTGGCGTGATAGAGGGGCATGTCGGTAAATTTTCCTTCACGCGGGAAATCTCCCGCGTCTCTGGCGATTCCGCTGATGAAGGTAATTCCTCTGGCGAAGGCTGCTTCTCTGGCGAGGGCGACTTCTCTGGCGTGAATGATTTCTCTGGCGACAGTGACTTCTCTGGCGTGGATGACTTCCCTGGCGAAGGTGACTTCTCTGGCGAGGGTGACTCCTCTGGCGAAGGTGACTCCTCTGGCGAGGATGATTTCCTCTGACGAGTACGCTTCCTCTGCCATGCTTATTCCGCTGGTGGAGTCGATTCCTCTGATTTGCATCATTTCCCTACTCTGCACATATCACTCCTCATCAGATCCGAAGATTATGTCATCGACATAAATCTGAACAAGTAGGAGATCTTCTCATTCTTTGAGAGTGAACAATGTTCTGTCCACAGATCCTTTCTTGAATCCTTGTTCAACAAGATACTCAGAGAGAGTGTCATACCATGCTCTTGGTGCTTGTTTCAAGCCATAGAGCGCTTTCTTCAGTTTGTACACTTTTTCTGGTCCTACAACCTCAAAACCTGGAGGTTGTTCCACGTAGACTTCATCGGTGAGCACTCCATTGAGAAATGCACACTTCACATCCATTTGGTGTACCTTGAATCCTTTGTGAGCTGCAAAGGCTAAGAAGAGCCTGACTGCTTCCAATCTGGCAACTGGGGCAAAAGTCTCATCGTAGTCGATTCCTTCTTCTTGACTGTAACCTTTTGCTACTAGCCTTGCTTTGTTTCTCACAATATTTCCTTCTTCGTCTTTCTTATTTATGAAAATCCATTTCAAACCAATCACCTTTGCATCGTCTGGTCGATCCACAAGCTCCCAAACTAAATTTCAATTGAACTCATTGAGTTCTTCTTGCATTGCGATGACCCATTGAGTGGACTTCAGAGCTTCTTCGACGTCCTTGGGCTCTGTAGATGATAATAACCAGCTGAAGTTCTTATCTTCGTTGATGCAGTTCTGGTTGATGTCAAAGACGAGATTGCACATTGATCTTCGAGTCTTTACACCGTCTGATGGTTCTCCAATGATGTTCTCCTTTGAATGGAGTTCAAACCATCTTCGATATTTCTTGATCTCTTCTGGTGATGGTGGAGGTTCTTTAGTCAGAATGGCTCTGAATTGTTGAGCATTTTCTTGAGCAGGGGAGAGTTGAACTGGAGCTTCTTCGGCAGATTCAACTTGTTCTTTGGCAACTGGAGTTCCCCCTTGACTGATGCCATCTGCTGTGGCTCCAGTCTGAGCTTCAGACCTTTGACTGATCTTCTGATACTGAAGCTTTTCAGTATCTTCTTCTTTTCCTGGTCCCCACACCAAGACTGTAGAAGGTTCGGTGTTGTTTATTTCAGTTCTGGAAACTTCAGTGTTCTCAACACTTCTTTCAGTTTCCTGTTTCCTGAAATCATCAGTAGACTCGTCAAAAATAACATGTGGTATTTCTTCAACACAAAGAGTTTGAGAATTAAACACTCGATAGGCTTTGCTGGATCGTTCTGTTCCAGAGTATCCAAGAAAGATTCCTGGATCAGCCTTGCTATCAAATGTGTTTAATTTCATCTTATCATTGTTGTGGATGAAACACCTAGAACCGAAAGCATGAAAATATGAGATTGAAGGCTTCATGTTCTTCCATTGCTCGTATGGAGTTTTTCCATGTCTTTGAGTAAGGAATGAGCGATTTTGCGTGTAGCATGCGTTGTTGACTGCTTCGGCCCAAAACTTCAAAGGGAGTTTTGATTCGGCTAGCATCGTCCTTGCTGCTTCCTTCAAAGACCTGTTTCTTCTTTCTGCTACTCTGTTTTGTTGAGGAGTCTTTGCTGGAGAAGTTTGATGACTGATTCCTTGTTCCTCACAATAGTCACGGATGATAGTATTGAGGAATTCAGTCCCTCGATCTGATCTGATGCTAATGATGTTGACTTCCTTTTCAACGCTTAGTCTTCTCAGCAGCTTTGGTAGTTCCAACAGTGTCTCTCTCTTGGTGTATAGAAAGATAACCCAAGTATATCGTGAATAATCATCTACGACAATTAAGGTATACTTCCTACCGTTGTAACTTCTGGGAAAGATCGGGCCAAACAGATCCATGTGAAGTAGTTGAAGAATTCTTTCAGAGGAGTGTCCTGTCTTTGACTTGAATGACGTCCTTGTTTGCTTTCCTCTTTGACATGCTTCATATTCTTGCTTATTCTGGAACACAATAGAATGTAAACCTTCTACCAGTTGATGCTTAGCAAGTTTGTTGATCGTTTTGAAGTTGAGGTTCCACAACCAGTTGAGCTCCGAGCTGCTTTTGCTGATGAGACATGTTTCTGGAGGGCTATCTTCCCATGAGACAACATAGAGACTTCCTTGTCTGATTCCTCTCAGAACCACCTTTCTTTGATTGTTTCTAACAGTGAATTCATCCTTTTTGATCTTCACTAGCGAAATCGTTGTCACAAAATTGACTTACAGACAACAAATTATGTTTTAGACCAGAAACAAAGCTAACATTACTGATACTAGCGTTACCCATGTCGAGGACACCATAGCCTTTTATTTCTCTGATTGAGTTGTCTCCGAATGCAACTTTTGATCCAGGTTTCTCAACATATTGAGTTAGATATTCTTTGTAGCCCGTCATGTGCTTCGCACAGCCGCTATCCAGATATCATGTTCTGATTGATGCTTTAATTTCTTCTTTTTTTTTGTTTCCTGTTTTTGACCTGCAAGGAAGAGTTAATTTAGGTACCCAATCAATGTTTGAGTCCTTCATTGTTAGCTCGTGTTCCTTTTGGAACCCATATCTGCTTCAGAACTGGTCTTAGTGCTGATCTCTTGCGCTTTGCTGGTTGTCTGACTGAAGTGGTTGGTGCTTCAGTTGGCACATGAGCAATCTTCTGTTGAGCTTTCCTTTTGAGAACCTCACTCTTGTAGAAGCTTTGTCTGATGAGTTGTTGAGGTCTTCTTTGCTCTACAGAGTATCTCCCTTAAGATACTTGAGTCATTCTAGACTGATGGAGACTTGATTGATGTTGTGGGACATGAGTCATATGATGTCCAGTTGCTTGTCGTCGTGATTGGCGTTTGGCTCGTCTGGACCTATCATGGCTTTGTCTCCATGGATGTTGTTCTCTTCGGAACTGAACTGATTTCAGTTTCTAACTGATGTTGTTGTTCTTCCTCCTGGACTGGTGAGGAAGATTCTTCTTGAGTCCTGATGTTCCTTGCCCAATCTTTGACTAAAATCTGCTTTCCAGTCTTCTCAGTAGGATGATCTGGTTGGGGGCCTCCTTGGCTCTTCTGTAGTTTTGTGGAGGAGGAACATTCGTTCTTGCCATCAGCTTGTGTTTTCGAATTTCATCCATATCATGATCTCTTAATTCTTCTGAAGTGACATCTGCTTCTTCGATCATGATATTCTTTCCTTTATTAGTTGGAGCAACCTTTCCTCCGATGCTTTCAACGAGGCCTTTTGAAGGAAAGTTGGTTATCATGGGAGACTTCATCATGCAGTCCTTGACTGTTTCTTCCAGTTTGTGATTGAGCCTCTTGATCTCATGAGATGCTCTGTCACACTCTGAATTAGAAACTCTGAGCTTCTCTTCCAGTCGACTGTTCTCCATGATCAGTTGATCAAGACAAGTTTCATCCGGAAAGTAGATGATTGTCTGATTCTTGGCTCATTCATCATTGATCTCCTTTTCCATTTTCTGATTCTGCTTGAGGAGATCTTCAAATATTTTCCTCAACTGACAGTGATCAGTCATGAGCTGATCGAACTCGTCAGTTTCATCGGCTGAGCTTTCTCCAGATTCTGAATGATCTCCTGAAAAGACTAGGGAGTTATCAGTATAAGGAGTTTTTGAGTGAGAGTTTACCTCTGGGCCGTTCATTCCGTTGTCGTAGCTATTGTCGGCCACGCTTTCGGTTTCGTTGGCCATAAGGGCTTGGCTCTCATCATCTGAACTGGTAGAATTGAAGTCGGATGATTCTGATGTTTCTTCGGAAGATCCTGCATCGTCAGCAACCATCACTTTCTTCTTCGCATATTTGCGATCTTTCTTAGCTTTCAGCTCCTTGCGCTCAGACTGCGTCAGTTCAGGGCATTCAGTTCGAAAAGTGTCATTTCGTTTTGCATCCAAAGCATTCCACATCTTTCAAGTAAAAAGCGGTTGATTTTCTTTCTCCGCTTCTGTCAGTGGAATATCTAGACTTGCTTTCTCTTTCCTTTCCTTTGTAGTGCTTCTTGTGGAACCTCCTGTACTTGCGGAATTTGGACTCCATTTTGTTGAATTTTTCAATCAACAAAGCATATTGACTGAAGAAATCTTCAGGCTTGAGTTCCGCTGGTTCCTTTGTGTGCTTCTTGCTTTCTTTTGCTGATGCTTTCAGTGCTGCTCCTTTTGAGGTTGATGGACCATCTTCGTTTGATCCTCCAGCCCTCTTGATTCTAAGATTTCTCTGGATGTCGAACTCATTTGCCAAGAGATCAGAGAAGAGCTTGTTTGTCGGGAGCTGACTGAATCCAGGCTTGTTCTGATGAGCAACTGAATAGATCTGCCAATCTCCTCGCGGAAGTGCTCGAAGAATCTCCAAGTTGATTTCTCGTTGAGTGTACTTATCCTTCGAGATGGATTGGACTTCGTTCAGGATTTGGTTGAATCTAAGTTCCATCTCGTCGACAGATTTATTTTTGAGCATGAGGAATGAGTCAAATTTCTGATAAGCTATGGACAGCTTGTTCTCCTTTATTTCCTCGGATCCGATGCACATTCTTTCAATAATGTCCCACATCTCCTTTGCAGTTTTGCACTTGATGATCTTGGTGACATGCTTGTCTGGAACTGTGCCGGAGATGATGCTTTTGGCGAGGTTGTCTAGCTCATCTTGCTTCCTTTCTTCTGTGGTGAAGTCTGCCTTCTGCTTGATCTGGACCTCATCGTATGGATCCCGAGCTGGGTCAATTGGAACTCTTTTGACAATTTCGGTGATGATGATTGGTCCGTTGGTGATGACTTCCCACATTCGACAATGTTGGGCGGTGAGGAAGCTTTCAAGCCGAAACTTTCATATGTCGTATTTTTCAATACTAAACATAGGTAGAGAGGATATTCTGTTGTGGTTAGTCTCTATCAAAAAAGAGAGAACAGATAACAACAGATAAGACAAATAGCAAGCACTTTTTGAAAGAGAAAAGTTTTTCGAGACCTTTAAGAAAAATAATCTAGTTCAATTAGAACTTTAATCAGAAACAGAATCGTTCTTGCGAACAACCTGCTCTGATACCAATTGTTAGGTCCGAAGGGTCTCGAATAGGTGTATGGGGGAGAATACACCTATAGGCTATTTTTCAAAAGCAGGATCTCAATACAGAGATCAAAATAAAACTTTAAACACAAACAAAAACACCTATTTATTGAAAAGATATTTGATTATTTAAAGTTGACTATTTAAAGTAAATTACAAACCCTAAATCTACCCAACCCCCCCCCCAATTCACTCCGCCGCTCTATGCTCTATTTCTCTCTCATATGCGCAGCCCTCCTGTGGCTGAAACCCTAAATTGCGCTGTCCTCTACCGCCTCTCTTGTCGCCCTTAATTGCAGTGATGAAGCGTTCCTTCCCTTGGAAAGAGTATCTAAGCGACGAGTTCATCCCCGATACTAAAGATTTGCTTGGCTTCATCAATGATCTGTCGCCTGTGTACTTCCCGTTCTCCATGTCGGAGGCGTTGACGACGGCCTCCCAGGAGTCGTAGCTCGGTGCATCTGAGGTTGAAGATGAAGGAGAGCTTAGGTGCGAGCAGAGTCCATCCCCTCCGCTCCGACCTCCGATCTATCGCAGCCCTTGTCCCGCGAGACTCAGAAAGTATGAAACCCCCTCCTTACCTCGCTCATTTACTCAGTCCTCTGATTTAGGTCAACGTACTGATCTTCTCTGTTATGAATCATGGGCATCGGTTTTTCTGAGCAAGGAAACCCCTAGATCTGATGCCAAATCGTAAGATTTAGCGGAAAAATCAGGGGTCAAATCGGAGGAATTAGGGGCCAAAACGAAAGAATTGGGAGGGAAATCCGACGAGTGAGTGGTGGCTCACGGCATCCGAAGGCCACCATAGGTCAAGAGGGTCTCGAATAGGTGTATGGGGGGGGGAATACACCTATAGGCTATTTTTCAAAAGCAGGATCTCAATACAGAGATCAAAATGAAACTTTAAACACAAACACAAACACAAACACCTGTTTATTGAAAAAGAGATTTGATCAAAACAGGGTTGACGACTGATACTGAAAAACTCTTCCGTAAGGAGTTATCAGTTAAGTCACAAGAACTTAACTGATGCACGTAAAGCTTCAGTCGAGTTTGATAAACAGAGATGTTATAAATCTCACTGACTATCAGAAGATAGATAAGTCAGACTGATAACATACGCAGCGAAAATCTTTTGTTTTGCAATAGCCTTTTGGGTTGAGGACGTTGTTAGTCTTTAGTTTCTCTTTGCAATTAATCAGTTTTCAGTTTATGACAGGTAAGGGCACAAGTTGGAAAGTAAGACTGAAAGCTGTAAATAACACAGAGATTTTTACGTGGTTCGGAAAACACTTCCTACATCCACGATCGGTTGATCAGACCAACAACTTCACTCTGCAAGTGCTTACGGGTGCACTACAAACCGATGTTCGTGCCTACGGGTGCACAGAAAACCGAATCGTGTGCTTGCGGGTGCACACAATCAAAACAACTGAAGATCCAATCTTCAGTACCAATACACCTTGTTGGATTTCTCACTCCTAGCACGAACTGGCACTAGGATCTCACAGAGTCAGAGTACCTTCCTGAACTTCTTTGCAACTCAAACACTCGATTCTATCGGTCGAAGGGAGGTTTGAAATCTTGCCAACTAAACTTCAAAGAACAAGTTCTTTGGAGTTAGTTTGACCTAGGCTTTGGATAATCAAGGTTTGCCTAAGGTCTAAGAGAATTTATGTAATCAGCAGTGACTGATTTTTGGCTTTGGTATTCTCTTTTTCGATTCAAGCTTTTAGGAATTTGAGCTTTTGGCTGAGAAGCAATTTTGGCAGAGTTTCAGCTTATGTTGTTGAATCGGTGAAGATTGAAGTGATCCTCGAGTGCTATTTATAGGAGAGATCTTGAATAGATCCGTTGGCGGAGAAGGTCTTCAAGATTTCTTCCGTTGGAGGAAATTTGAACTTGGGCTGAGGCTTCAATCTTCGAGGTTCCTTGTTTGGTGAGAACGACTATGTTGAAGAGCAGGAGATGCGACGTCTTTGGTAAAGTAGTCATCAAATAGGAATGACCTCTGCAGAGAAAGGACGATCCTGAGATCTCTGCATTTAATGCGGCTGTACTTCTAGAGTAAGTGACTTCCTTTGAACGTTGGAGGTTCAGTCCGAGGAAGAATGTTTAACTGATACTTGAGTTTAGTACCAGTCCGCTGATTCCACGTGGCTCGCATTAAGTAATCAGTTCAAGACTGATTCTTCGACTGATACTTTAGTCGACAACTACAGTCTTCAGTCTTCAGTCCTTCGTTCTTCAGTCTTCAGAACAACAAACTAAACTAGAAAAAGAACTCTAACACTTGAGTTCGAACAGTTCTAGTCTATTACAACCAAAGCCTATGAATTTTGGTATCATCAAAACAAGGATTAGGATATTCCATTAAGTTCCCAACAAATTTATTAAAATTTGTGTCTCTCCCTCCTAGAATTTACTTTTGCAAGACAAACGAAGTATTAGAGAGACTTATCATATAGGCCAACGAGCATCACAAAAAATTGCAGTGGTTTTTTTCTTTTTTCTATAGCTGAGAAAATGACAGTGATATCAGAAGAACTATCGCTATAGAAAAAATAACCGGGCAACCATGTAAAAAGCAAATTACTTTCATATAATAAGGCATTTAAAAAAAGAAAAAGAAAAAAAGGAATTTGAATGAGCAAGCAAATTCCATAATCAGTAGGAAGACAGAATTTCTTCTACTTCACTGGAGTACAAATTAGAGAAGAAATCTCATCTATCTTTGCAGCATCTGCAGATTTGTCTACATACTTGGCCTTGAGCACTACCATATCTTGTATAAGTTGCGTCATGTTTAGCTGCGACGAGCCTCCTTCCTCCACCGCCCTCTTGGCCGCCTCTCCGAGCTTCCGTGCCCTCTCTCTCCTCTCCGCCCCTTCCTCTCCTCCCTCCATCAACTCATCAATCGCCATCTTCACATCATCGCTCCTCACCTGCACCGCAGCACCATCGTCCAACCCTAGCACCACCGGAATCTCCACGCCTACTCTCACCCCGGTTTTGATCACGTTCACGATGAACTTCTCGTTGCAGAACTGCTCCGCGAACATGGGCCACGTGATCATCGGCACGCCGGCGCTCACGCCCTCGAGAGTCGAGTTCCACCCGCAGTGCGTCAGAAACCCTCCCACCGATGGGTGGGACAGGATCAGCACCTGCGGCGCCCACCCCCGGATCAAGAGCCCCCTCCCTCCGATCCGCTGCTCGAATTTCTCCTCCGTCAGCCACAACACGAACTCGTCAGAGGCTTGCCTGATCACCCAAACGAAGGGGCGGTTGGAAGCTTCTAGGCCTAATCCCATCTCTATCAGCTGCGCGGCGGCCACGCGCGATATGCTCCCTAGGCAGACGTAGATGACAGAGCCGGGGGCGTGCGAGTCAAGCCATTTCAAGCAGTCGTGTCCGCCAATCGCCGCCGTGTTGCCTCTCTCCTCCTTGTCGGAATCCTCCACGTTGCAGAGCGAAACTGGTCCGATGCACCAGACCTTATTGCCTCGGAGATTAGCGTATTTCCGGACGTATTCAGTCTCCAGCTCTTGAAAAGTGTTGGCCACCGTTCCGGCGGAGCCGACCTCGGAGTTGAAGAGCTCGTGCCGCATCTCAGCCCATTCCGGCGACAAATCTTCAACGGAGCCCGTGATCTGAACTTTGGTGAGCTCGATCCGATGAGGCAAATCCGGCACAACGAAATACTCTGTAGCACTAGCTACATCTTCTAGAAGCTTGGAGTCCCACAACAGGTGCATGCACGCGAGAGAAAAGCAGCTGGTTCCATGAAACACGAGCCGAGGGATTCCCAGTTGGCGAGCCATTTCCGTAGCCCATGGAAAGCACATATCGGCTATCAAACTAGTAGGATTGAGTTGGAGGAGCAAAGCCTCGACCTGCTCCCGCAGCATGGCGGTTGCCTTGAAGAAGTTCAAGACGTAATGCATCGACGGAAGCATGTCGAAATGTTCGCAGCCCTCGGGCAGGCCAGCCTCGGCGCAGGGCAGCCTCAGGTGGAAGATGCGGATGCTCAATCCGGAGGCGATTGCGCGCTCCACCGTTTTATTTACTCTGCTGCCGTTCTTTGGAGTGACGAGAATGGAGACGGCGACTCCGCGCTTAGCCAGAAGCTTAGCCAAGTCCACCGCGGGAATCAGATGGCCTTGCGCCATGAACGGGAGCAGGACGAAATGAGGCGGTTTGCCATTGATCGCCATTGTACGTAGTTTATCTGTGAGAGAGATATGGCTTAGTTTGGTTTGTGCGAAGTGGAGGAGATAAATACTAGAAGCTAGGAAGTTTCTAAGTTGGAAGTGTGTGTGATGATGTAAGAGCATACACTAGCAGATTCGAGGATATATATTATGGGATATATTTAGGCTGTCACGCAATTTTTTTGTGGTCTCAACTGTGAAACTGATGTATGTGGATGAAACATTACCGGTTGTTCACGTGAAAGGTGAAGCAAACGACAATAGGTTAATGCATGTTGTAGAATGTGACAAACTGATGCAGAGAAGCTTCGAGTTGATGCTGCTGGTACGTACCGACGTGCTCGTTAACTCTTTGTCAAAATCAAGGATAAGAGAATTCAGTTCGGACCTTGCTACTCATGAAAGCTTATCTCTCTCACCCAACACGAATTCTAGATGCATGCGTGGTCGACATTTGTGCAACATAACACGTTATTTCATGGCTACAGAAAATTGGAGTATCACAAAAAGATTTTATTGTCACATACGATACGAGATTTAACAAGTGAACACAAATAAATTCATAATATTTCATGTGGACAAAAAACATATACAATAATACAATAATATTGGTTCAGCGAATGAGATCTTCTATTCCAACTTGATGCTAGTATTTCAAAAAAAAAAGGAAACCCAATATTAATTCAAAGCAAAAGAATCGTCGCACGCTGGCTAGCTCTGTTCCTTTTTCCTCTCGAATCCCCTCTTGGGCCGCCGTATGGGCCTTCCCCCCCCCCCCGCCCGACTGGAATAGATATTTCGCTGCTCCTAGCAAGGTGATCGTCTGGTCCTTTCCCGACGACGAAGACTGCCGCGCCTTGATGATGTCTGGCCCAAGTGATAGCCTGTCCTTCTGCTGTCCCGCTGCAGCTGCGCATGGACTCCTATCGGCAGCTATTATGCCACGAAAACGATTTATGTGCGTGCTGGATGATCAAATATATGATTCCGACGATGGGGAGGACTTGGAGTGCTGAAATGTTGTAGAAGAACCAACCATGGACTGGAAGGGCGCCGAGTCGTTGGATTTTGAGTTTATAAGCAAACAAGCGACGTTAGTTGCCACAAGACCGTGAGCCACGTGGTAGCCGCTGGCCCGCTGCCGCATCTACCTCGTGACGAGCTTTTTCAACTTAAAAATGGGGGTGCCGCCGTACACCACGGGATTTGACTACGGGCTGTGGAATGACATGCACCCTCACAAAACGGTTGAATTTCATGTGCATAAAATCGGCAAGGGAGTAGCGTCGCGTTACATGGAGGGAAGCTTGGATGGTCTGGTGATGTTCGTCGGATTCAACCACTCGTTTGCGCTGCCGGCGTCCGAGTTGCAGCCGGATTCCATTTACCACACACATATAACACCTTCAACTTGCCGGATGAAATGTATGGCGGTCACGATATCTTGGCATTTTTTATTAATTACTCGTAGCAAGATCCCTGCGACTTTCTAAGCTTCAAAAAGATTCATCCACCACCTATATGGTATACTCCCACCACCACCACCACTATATAATGCTCATTTAATTTTCATCAAATTTTCTTTATTAATATAACTAATGACATATATATGATCATGTTTTGAGTATCAATTCTAGTACTATGATGTTTTATAGTATTTTTTTTTAATCTTCGAGGATTCATAATATTGTTACCATATATATGATGACTGACACATGCATATATGGTATTTATTTTTGGGTTAAGGTGCACATACACCCCTAAGGTAGGTAGAGGCCCATAGAGCGTATACCCCTCGCTCCATACTCGACATTGGATCAAATAGCCCCCGAAGCCCAAAAATTTAAGCAATTAAGCCCACGGGATTAACGGCGTCTTCCGTCCGTTAGTTCTGGGTATCTAGTTGAAGAGAAAAAGGTGTTCGACGAAATGCCTGAGAGTAGCATCGATATTTGAACTACAGGTTAGAACAACCATCAACAGCAAGAAAATAAACAAACGAAGGAGAGCAACAGGTTCCCATCAAGGCTACCATCAACTGAAACAAGAAAACATACCAAAATGAACAAGAACAAAGGGCCAGCTAAGGAGTACATGATCGCATACACAAGGGTCCACCGCCGCTAAACGCTCTACCAGAGGCTTCCCACCAACGAGATGCTCCCCAAGGACCTCTATCTCTCCTTGGTAAATGTAATTCTCAAAAACTTGTTCATCATCAAGTATGCAAGTTCATGTTGATCTATATATGTATATATAATTAATGTGGCAAGCGATTTGTGTGAATTTCTTTCGACGGATCAGATTCTCGCTGGCGTGGTGGACGTACACGTTTCCGATGATCGGAGCTGCAATCGCCACCATCAGATACTCGAGCGCGGTGGAGCACGCAGTAACCAAGAAATTTGCGGTGATCCCGTGCATTGTGGCGACGCTCATAGTGGCGGCGTTTCTAGTGATGATGGTGATTCACGCCTTCATACTGGGGGACCTGTTTCCCAACGACATCACCATTGCTATAAGCGAGAGGAGACCCAAATCATCCACCACGCGGAAATTCACCAACGCAACATGAACAAGTTTTCGAGAATTAAATTACCAAGGAGAGATAGAGGTCCTTGGGGCTCGTTGGTGGGAAGCCTCTGGTAGAGCGTTTGGCAGCGGTGAACCTCGTCGGAGATGTGGTGGACGAATTGGCATATTTCTCAGGCATTTCGTTGAACACCTTCCTCGCTTCAACCAGATACCCAAAACTAATAGACGGTAATCTCGTGGGTTTAATTGCTTAAATTTTTGGACTTCGGGGGGCTATTTGATCCAATGTCAAGTATGGGGGATATACGTTCTAGGGGCTTCTACCTTAGGGGTGCATCTGCACTTTAACCCTTTAGTTTTCTCATGTTTAGTGTATTCGACTCTCATTTCCTTTTTACACTAGTACGCCTACAATGTACGAGTCATAATATATTTTATTTATAAAAAAAATTAAAATTATGTAAAAATGTCATTATTTATGAGATAGATTAATTGATACAAAAAATGTTAATTTAAATATTACTAGTATTTAATTTAAAATTGTGTATAATAATTGTTAAGTGTGTTGTTACAACAATTGATCTCAGCCGTTCATTGTGAGGTTAAGATCAATGCTTACGTGGAGCCTGTTTACTGGATCATTAGTATGTAGTAAGTTACTTAGAGTAATCTGGGGATTAGAGTGAAATCTGTAACAGCTTGTGTGCTGCGTGGTGAGAGTTTTGTGAGTTGGGGGTAGTTTTCTCTCATTCTTCTTTTACTCTTCTTTGTAAATGGTGGATTCATGTTCTTGTGAAATCAATAATATCTCTCGTTGACCCTTCCGTGGATGTACAATCGGAAACGATTGGAACCACGTAAATCTTCTTGTTGCTGCGATTTAATCTCGTTTTCATTATTGTGTGAATCAAAATCGAGTGATAGTATTTTGATTCACATTTGGCGCCGTCTGTGGAAACCGGTGAATCCACGGCGAGTTTCGAATCTTGATCGCGATCGGTGGTTTTCCGGTGAGATCTGGATTTGTGAGATTGCGGCGAATATTTACAGAAGTTCTCTGCAATGGCGACAACAAGATATGAAGCTGAAAAGTACAATGGGAAAAACGATTTTGCAATTTGACAAATCAAGATGAGAGCCTTGCTCGTGCAACAAGGTCTCGTAAGTTTCTTGAATGAAGCTGACCCTAAAGATTCAAAGGCAGATGTCACAGATCCTAAGAAAGCAGAGCTTCAAGAGAAAGCTCATAGCGCCATTATTCTCAACCTAAGTGACAAAGTGTTGCGAGAAGTTTCGAAAGAAAAGTCCGCTGCTGCTGTGTGGAAGAAGCTAGAGTCTTTGTACATGGAGAAATCTTTAGCCAACAGGTTATACTTCAAACAAAGATTATATTCTTATCGAATAACAGATGATAAGAATATACTGGAGCAGCTTGATGAATTCAATAAGGCTGTGGATGATTTGGAGAATATTGAGGTTGTTCTCGGTGATGAAGATAAGGCAATAGTGCTACTGAATGCACTTCCGAAGTCTTATGAACATTTGAAGAACGCCATGTTGTATGGCCGAGAGAAGACCATCACCTTGAATGAAGTGAAGTCTGCAATCAAAGCCAAAGAGTTGCAAAAGACAGCAGCAGGGGCAAAATCTGAAGGGCCGGCTGAAGGGCTAAATGTGAAAGAAAAATTCAAAAAGGATAAGAAAGCAAAGAAGCCACATGATGGCAATAAAAGGGAATTCAAGAAACCTAAGAAAGGTGGAGAGAATAAGGAGGAAAGAAAGTGTTTCTACTGCAGCAAACCAGGCCATATTCTCAAGAATTGTTACTCTTGGAAGAAGAAGCAATCTGAGCAACAAAAAGAGTCCAATTCGGCTGATGTGGTTGAAGAATGTGAGAAAGCTGAGATGCTCAACATCATGAGTACCAACATTGGTGAAAAATGGATTATGGACAGTGGTTGTACATTCCATATGTGTCACATAAAGGAATGGTTTAGTGACATAGAGTATGGGAACAAAGGATCAGTGATGCTAGGAAATGATGAATCATGTCCAGTAAAAGGCATTGGGAGCATCACAATAAAGAACCATGAAGGACAGCTAAAAGTACTGCAGGAGGTCAGGTATATCCCTAAACTAAAAAGAAACCTGATATCATTGGGGATGTTAGAGAAAAGGGGATTTAATTTTCTGTCAAATGATGGTTATTTGTATGTGATGAAGGAAAGCAGTGCAGTGTTAAAGGGAATAAGAAACAACAGTCTATATCATTTAATAGGTTCTACTGTTGTTGGTAATGTGGAGATGAACACTGCATGTGAATCTGAATTGTGGCATAGAAGGTTAGCTCACGTTGGTGAAAAGGGAATCAAAGAGTTACAGAAGCAAAACTTACTCAAGATTTCCACTACTGTTAAACTGAAAACGTGTGAAGACTGTATTCTAGGGAAAAGTAAGAAAGCTCATTTCCTTAGTGGAAAGAAAATGTCACAAAAACCTCTGGAATATATTCACAGTGATCTATGTGGGCCAGCAAGGGTTAGTACACCTGGTGGAGGAAAATACCATCTTTCACTCATAGATGATTACAGCAGAAAGCTCTGGGTCTACATTATAAAACACAAATCCGATACTTTCTCATAGTTTGAGGAATGGAGTGCAAAAGTTGAGAATGAGACAGGACTTAAGGTGAAATATCTGAGAACAGATAATGGGTTGGAGTTCTTGTCAGAAGAATTTGAAGTTTTCTGTAAAAGAAATGGAATTCAAAGACATAAAATTGTTCCTGCAAATCCTCAACAAAATGGAATAGTTTAGAGGATGAATAGGACTATCCTAGAAAGGGTGAGGTGCATGCTGACAAGTTCTGGACTACCAGCCAAGTTCTAGGGAGAAGCAGTTCACACAGCTTGTTATCTTATTAACAAGTGTCCATCAGCAGCTCTGAATTTTAAAGTACCAAATGAAGTGTGGAGTGGAAGAGTTTGCAACTACGATTACTTGAGAGTGTTTGGATGTCAGGCTTTTGCACATATCAGACAAGATAAGTTGCAACCTAGAGCTCTAAAGTGTGTAATGATTGGTTATCCCAAAGGTGTTAAAGGTTACAAGCTCTGGTGTATAGATCCCGGTAACCAAAAGTGTATTATTAGCAGGGATGTAACATTCATTGAAGACAAAATGCCATTTCTTGAAAATTTGGACAGAAATACTGGTAAAAGAGAAGAAACTCAGTTTGAGGTGGAGTTACCAGGAGAAAGACAGACTGCTGATCAGTATGATAATGAGGGAGCTGCGTCTCTGATGAAGAAACAGCAAATATTGATGAAGAATTAACTGATAATCTAAATGACTATCAGTTAACAAGGGATGGAGACAATCACATGCACCAGATATGGTCATGCTGACATGATCTCTTATGCTCTCAACATAGCTGAAGAAATAAGCTATGAGGAACCAAAATGCTATAAGGATGCAATGAACAGTAGTGAGAAAGATCATTGGATAAAGGCCATGGAGGAAGAACTAGAATCCTTGCTAAAGAATCAAACCTGGATTTTGGTTGATAAACCTAAAGGGCATAAATGCATTGGATGTAAATGGGTGTACAAGAAGAAGGTGGAGTTAATTGATGGAAAAGAAAAGGTTAGATACAAGGCTAGGCTTGTAGCAAAAGGTCTCACACAGAGGGAAGGGATTGATTTCAATGAAGTTTTCTCCCCGGTTGTGAAGCACACCTCAATTAGAATTCTGCTATCTATCGTTACCCAACAAAATTTGGAGTTAAAGCAGTTGGATGTGAAAACTGCATTCCTCAATGGTGATTTGGAAGAAAGCATTTATATGGTTCAACCTGAGGGTTTTACACTAGCTGGAGATGGAGAGAAAGTGTGCTTACTAAATAAATCCATATATGGTCTTAAGCAAAGCTCAAGACAGTGGTACTTGAAGTTCGATGAACATATGATGGCAATGGGTTTTAGAAGATCTCTATTTGACAGTTGTGTTTACTTCAGATCTTCACAAGGTAATATCATGACCTATCTTTTATTATATGTCGATGATATGCTTCTTGCAAGCAGTAGCAAACAAGAAGTCAAACAAGTTAAAATGGATTTGAAGTCCTGCTTTGAGATGAAAGATTTGGGGCAAGCTAGTAGAATACTAGGAATGGATATCTCAAGAGACGGGAGCTGTGGTAAACTCTAGTTATATCAGAATGAATATATCAAGAAAGTACTGAAAAGATTCAGTATGAGTGAGGCAAAGGAAGTACAAGTGCCCCTTGGTCAACATTTTAAGCTTAGTTCAGAACAGAAGCCTAAAACCAAAGAAGAAGTGAGGTTCATGGCTAACATACCATACTCAAATATAGTTGGTAGTATCATGTATTGCATGATTTGCACCAGACCTGATTTGTCACATGCAATAAGTGTTACGAGCAGATATATGAGTGAACCTGGGAAGACTCATTGGGAAGCATTGAAATGGATTCTGAGATACATGAGAAAAACTTCTGATTTTGGAATCCTATTTGAGCAGACTAATGAAAGTCAAAAGTCAGTACTAATTGGTTATGTTGATTCGGATTATGCAGCAAATGTTGACACCAGAAAGTCACAAACGAGTTACATCTTTACTCTTCATGGTGCAGCTATGAGTTGGAAGTCTGTTCTTCAATCTGTGGTGGCTCTCTCCACCACAGAAGCAGAATGCATGGCACTAACTGAAGCAGTGAAGGAAGCTTTGTGGCTCAAAGGGATTCTAAATGAGTTTGGAATTAGACAAGAAAGTGTGGAGATTAGATGTGATAGTCAGTCTGCTATACATCTAGTCAAGCATCAAGTGTTTCATGAGAGAAGTAAACACATTGATGTTAGATATCATTTCATAAGAGATGTGGTTGCAGAAGAAAAAGTGAAGGTGGCTAAGGTTGGCACTGAAGACAATGCATCGGATATGTTAACAAAAGCACTACATTCATCCAAGTTTCTGCATTGCCTGGATCTTGTGAAAGTGCTCAATAAGCAGCATTGATGCTGCTGCTAAAGCATTTTACTGAGGTCTGGTTGGTATGCTCTGTGATGGAGCTAAGTGGAAGGGAAGCCTGAGCTCTGTGTTGTTTTCAACAATGTGGAGAATGTTAAGTGTGTTGATACAACAATTGATCTCAGCCGTTCATTGTGAGGTTATGATCAATGCTTACGTGGAGCATGTTTACTGGATCATTAGCTGCATATAAAATGTGTTAGTTATGTAGTTAGTTACTTAGAGTAATCTGGGGATTAGAGTGAAATCTGTAACAGCTTGTGTGCTGCGTGGTGAGAGTTTTGTGAGTTGGGGGTAGTTTTCTCTCATTCTTCTTTTACTCTTCTTTGTAAATGGTGGATTCTTGTTCTTGTGAAATCAATAATATCTCTCGTTGACCCTCCCGTGGATGTACAATCGGAAACGATTGGAACCACGTAAATCTTCTTGTTGCTGCTATTTAATCTCGTTTTCATTATTGTGTGAATCAAAATCGAGTGATAGTATTTTGATTCACAATAATATTAAATGTTAATGAATATTGTATAATAACAATTAAATACGTAAAATAATAATTAAATTTATAGATTGTAAAACAAATAATTGAAGTCGATCTCATTTTGAAAAAATAACACTAAATCATCAATATAACAAAATTAATAACCGTCGTTTAATATAATATACTCCCTCCGTCCACGATTTAATGTCCCACTTTGGTGTGGGCACGGAGACTAATACAGCTGAAAAATGTGATGTGGATGAAATATAAGGGTAGTTGACTAAAGTGATAAAGATAGTTGACTAAAGTGATAAAGGTGTTGTGAGTGGATCCACTAGTGATAAAGTGTAGTAAATATAGAATATAAAAATGATAAAGGTGTTTTAAGGTGGGTCCATTAGTGGCAAATGGTAGTAAATATAGGAAAATAAGAAGAGTAAAAAAGGTACAAAAAGCATAATAGGGCATTAAATTGTGGACAGATTTTTAAAGGCAAGTAGGGCATTAAATTGTGGACGGATGGAGTATAATTTTGGGCTCTTAAAATTGGGAAAAGGTGCAGATTGGCCCCCGAAGTAGTAGCCCCTATAGCGTATAACCCCTCTTACTCACTGTGTGTGCAACTAAACCCCTGAACTCCGAGAAAAGGCTGCAAATTCCCCCCTCTGACCTAACGCCGTTAAGTGTCCGTTAATGTTTGCGTTTAATGCACACTCTACTTCAGGGGTGGATTTGCACCTTAATTTTTTTTATTTTTTTTTATAATTTCGGCAACCCACCTCCGGCATCAACTTAACCGCCCCCTGTACTGATCGGCTCCAACTTACACTTTGTCAGCTCGCACGCGCTCAATCTCTTGATCGTCGACTACTTACTGTCGACATACAGCAGCATCACCAACTCCAGATGTGGACCTGGATCGAATCATGCTTGGTCCAAATCCATATCTGTATTTTTTTACTTAGATCAGGATCCGGTCCAAATCCATTAGGTCCAAAAAAATGAGATTCATGTCCAGATCCATTAGATTCACAGGGTCTCAAGTCCTGACCCGGATCCATTCTTTTTTCTCTTTTAAAATAAATTTACAAATATTAAATTAACCAAAAAAAAATCATAATTATTATCTAGAGTTTTAATAATTATTCAAAAATAAATAAATAAAATTTAAATATATATTATATAGATAAATATATACACAATTAATATTAGGGCTGGGAATCGGGTCGGGTTCGGGTACCCTACCCGAAAAAATCGGGCACCCGAACCCGAAAATACCCTAAACCCACTACCCGAACCCGACCCCGAATTTGAAATCGGGTACCCTAATACCCGACTCGAGTACCCGAGTCGGGTATTCGGGTACCCGAAATTACCCGGTCAAAATGAGCTCGAACATGGCGGAGTCGAGCTGCCGGGCCGCCGTCACCATTTTCTTCAAGCTCTCCACCTCCATCGCCACCTCACTACCTTCTTCCATCACCCTCATCTGTTGCTGTTGCTGCACTGGTTTGTTTCCTTTCACACCAACATTCTACATTCCAAAACCACCTCTCAACATTTGTTCCACATTCAATTGATTATACATGTATGTGTGTGCTTATATACCTCGGATAAATTCGAAACGGATTTGAGGGCGCTGGCATCAATCTGTGCCGAGATTGCATCTCCTCTGCAGAGCTTCAAGGGAGAAAGAGGCGAGAATGAGAGAGAGAGTCGAGCAGACTGGGCGAGGTCGCGGCTGGGGCTGGGGCTGGGGCGAGGTCGCGGCTGGGGCGGCTGGAGTGGGGGCGGCGGCGGCAGGAAGGGGGAGGGGGGGTTACAGCTAGGGCTGGGATTGGGGATTAAGTGGGCTGGGGGTTACTTTGAAATGGGAACGGGCCGGCAGTGGGCTGGGATTGGGGATTAAGTGGGCTGGGGGTTAATTTAAAATATATTAATTAAAAAATCGGGTAATTCGGGTATACCCGATACCCGATTTTTTCACACCCTAAATACCCGACCCCGACCCCGATCCCGAATTTTTCGGGTATAGGGTACCCGATACCCGATTTTTTCGGGTCGGGTATCGGGTACCCGATTACCCAATCCCGAAATTCCCACCCCTAATTAATATCATAAGATAAGCCTAAAAGGTTAAGGTGTTGGAGGAGATGCTGTTGTGCGGGGCGGTGAAGAAGCTGGTGGCGTTGCTGCATGTAAGCGGTGGGCAGTCGACAACCAAGAGATTGGGCGCGTGCGAGCTGACAAAGTGCAAGTCAGAATCGATGAGTACGGAGACGGTTAAGTTGATGCCGGAGGTGGGTTGCTGAAATTATAAAAAAACAAAAAAAAAATTAAGGTGCAGATCCACCCCCGAAGTAGAGGGTGCAATTAAACCCAAACGTTAACGGACACTTAACGGCGTTAGGTCAAAGGGGGGGATTTGCACCCTTTTCTCGGAGTTCAGAGGTTTAGTTGCACACACAGTGAGCAAGAGGGGTTATACGCTATTGGGGCTACTACTTCGGGGGTCAATCTGCACCTTTTCCCCTTAAAATTTTAAACTATATTATTATTAATAGTTCATATTTAAATAGCTTAAAACTAATTAAAAATCAGATAAAATACGAATAATATAAAAAGGAAAATGTAACAACAAATATATGTTTATATAAATGAAGATGAAATCCTCAAATCTACCAGTGAGCAGGGGCGGATCTAGGGGGCTGGGGGGGAGAGGCTGAAGCCCCCTCCCAAATTTTTAGTTTTATATTTTATGTTATTAAATATATATATATATATATATATATATATATATAGGGAAGGGCTACTGTGAGAGCACCTCTTATAATAAGAAATACTCCCTCCGTCCCATTATTCATAGCTCGTACGTATTCCTTTTTTAGCCGTCCCAAGCTACTTAGCTCGTTTCCTTTTTGAGCCATAATTAGGGAACTATTAACTTAATTAAGTTGACTATTTAAAGTAAATTACAAACCCTAAATCTACCCAACCCCCCCCCCCCAATTCACTCCGCCGCTCTATGCTCTCTTTCTCTCTCATATGCGCAGCCCTCATGTGGCTGAAACCCTAAATTGTGCCGCCCTCTACCGCCTCTCTTGCTGCCCTTAATCGCAATGATGAAGCGTTCCTTCCCTTGGAAGGAGTATCTAAGCGATGAGTTCATCCCCGATACTGAAGATTCACTTGGCTTCATTGACGATCCGTCGCCTGTGTACTTCATGTTCTCCATGTCGGAGGCATTGACGGCGGCCTCCCAGGAGTAGTAGCTCGGTGCATCTGAGGTTGAAGATGAAGGAGAGCTTAGGTGCGAGCAGAGTCCATCCCCTCCGCTCCGACCTCCGATCTATCGCCGCCGTTGTCCTGCAAGGCTCAGAAAGTATGAAACCCCCTCCTTACCTCTCTCATTTACTCAGTCCTCTGATTTAGGTCAACATACTGATATTCTCTGTTACGAATCATGGGCATCGGTTTTTCTGAGCAAGGAATCCGATGCCAAGTTGAAAGATTTAGAGGCAAAATCAGGGGTCAAATCGGAGGAATCAGGGGCCAAAACGGAAGAATTAGGAGGGAAATCCGACGAGTGGTGGCTCACGGCATCCAAAGGCCACCATAGACTACTCGCCATACTGCTTCCTGCCTTGTTTTGGGTGAGATCTTCTATGTTTTTGGTGAATGTGTGCTGATTTGAAACTGTAATCTTGTGGCTGTATGCAAGAGACCTAGGGTTTAATAGGTGATTTCATTGCTGAAATGATAAGAACATGCTCATATTTAAAAAAAAAATCATCATAAATGCAGAATTCATACACTAAGGATTCTGTTCCGGCCATACCTGCTTGATGAAACACTCTTTCATTACTTGTTTTGTTATGCTCTCGATTGGCTTTTGCTCAAGTGTCCATGCTTCCCTATTCTTACTTGACCTCTTTGATGGTACCATTTCTGTTAAAGGGAAGATTCATATCTTCCCATAAAAAAGAACACTCCCATCATCACCAAATATTGCTCGACACACAGCACACACGAACATCACCTTTTTTATGAACTTTTTACTCTTGAAACTTTTATGTGGCTCAGCCTCTGCTGGAGTTAAATAGAATCTGTGAGAAGCTTTGGTGATGTAGAACCACTTTTCATCGATATGATAGTGTTGTGCATGCTCTTGAACTTCAATTTATCTAGCAGCCTATCATACTCAATATTCTCTAAGCAAAACCTCAACCGTAATAGCTTATTTGGGGCTGTAAGGTCAGGTTTTATAGCACTTGTATGAGCCTTGATCAGCCCCTGATCTATCCACCTCCCTACGGTACTCTTGCTGCAGTTTATGTCACTAGCCAATCTTCGTATGGTTGATCTTTTAGATAACTCAATGCTTGCAATTAACTATAGATCAATTTGTACTCTTTTTCTCCTTGGTCTACATATTTTCCTACTTTGTGAACTTATAAAATGATCTTGAATCTGTTTTTGCTTTGCATCAGCCCAAAGACGACAAACGGTTCGCCGAGAGACGCCGAACTTGAGTTCGGCAACCTTCATTTTACCTCGTCGTGGCTTACCATTCTTGCTGTCGATGATCAAGAACTGAATAAGAGCAGCCCTTTCTTCAATTGTCAAATCTTTCCTCCTCATTTTTTTTTTTTTGGATGTAATGGTAGTATGTAGAATGACTCTCTATTTAAAGAGAAAGTTGTTGTCTGAAATTGTAGAGGGAAATGAATTTGGTGTACTGCCGCCTTTTTTGGCTCATATATGAAATTTGGTTGCATTAAGATTGTTGTGTTCTGCCGCCTTTTTTTAATTCTGTTTAGCCGCCAACTTTTCATTTCAGTTTAATCGGCCTTTTAGTATGAATTTCAGTTTTCCATGTTTATTTTATTGATTACATCACTTTATTAAGGAAGTGGGTTAAGGATTAAAATAGTAGAAAGAAATAGCTTAATCTTGTGGTCCCTACTACTTTTACAACTACTTTAACTCTCCTAAATACTCGTGCCGAAAAGTTTTGAGCCATGAATAATAGGACGGAGGGAGTAAGAATTAGGAAAAATGTATGAATTTAATTATGTAGAACACGTATGAATTTGCTGTATAAATGTATGAATTGCGAAAAATAAATTTTTGCTACCTTTGAGATTCAAACTCAAGACCATGAATTCATCCAACAGGATGATGAATCAACCGTAGATCTTGATGATCTAAGGACTGAAAATTATTTTTATTTTATATCTTAAGAAATGTACTTATTTTAGCCATCCCCTATATATATATATATATATATATATATATATATATATATATATATATATATTCCTAATTATAAAAGAGTCTTGTTTTACAAAAATTGATTTGCTTGTTATATTCCCTCATATAGATTTAATTTAAGGTTAATTGTGTTATTCAAAATTATATAATTTATGAAAATGTTGTTTATTATTATTATTATTGTGCTTGTCTTTTAATAAAAAAAATGCCTAAAATATACGAAATGTCCTAAAAAAATTTGTAATGTATTGAAATTATATAATCTATGAAAATGTTGTTCTTTATTATTACTCTTATGCTTCTATTTTGATAAAAAGAAATATCTAAAATGTATGGAATGTCTAAAAAAACAGGGGCTATCGCCCCCGAACCCCATAAAAATTCAATCCCCCGAACAAAATTCCTAGCTTCGCCACTGCTAGTAAGTCATTCCATTTTGTACTAAGGCAGCAAGACTACTTTTCATGTCAACGAAGAAAATGATTGAGAAACTAACAGACTTATTACATTCAATAAATAAGGATCCAACAAAAGAGAAAATAAAAGTACAAAAATCTATATTAAAACAATAAGTTTGTACAAAAACCTAACGAAAATATGCATAGGTGTAATAAGAACGTATAAATGTGTTTTGCCAAAAAGAAACTAGTGAAAGAATATTTGTCCTTTCAAAGTTGTGCATTATATAGTACATAAACTATATTCCTCCTAGAGGCAACATCCTATTTTAACCAAAACTATAGAGTAAAAAGAAATTATATCCATATAAATAAAATTACGAAAATAATACTCCCTCCGTCCCAGCTTTTTGTATCCACTTTTAGTAGTAAATACTATTAAAAGTGGATACAAAAAGCTGGGACGGAGGGAGTATATAGTTATTGTGACCAATTGTATTGTGTATTTATACACACTTTTCGCTACTATACAAAATCAAAATGGTGTAACAATGTATTTTTTCAAAATTAAATTTTACATGATTTTCACAAAATCCTAAAAATAGTTACAAAATTTGAGAGGCGGCGATGACGCTAGAGAAAAAAAACAAAATGCGGCGGCGTTGCTGATCCGAGCAAATGGGATCCTCTGTCCCAAAATATAGTGTGTACCACGTGTACCACTCTTCATTTCTTTAAATTTTTAAATTATTTTTTATTCAATTTTAATTTATTATGCTTTTATATAATATAAAGATAATTAACAAGGGTTCACTCATCCATTTAGGGTTTATAATTATTTTTATATATTTATTTGAATTAATAATAGATTATTTGGGTTTATTAATTCAAAGTTAGGGTATATAATTTTTTAAATTTTAATTTTTCAATGATAAATACTAATTAGAGTTTATAATATAATAATAATTTTTATTTTTATAAAACAAAGAAATGAAGAGTGATATACATGGTACACACAATATTATGGGACAGAGGATCCCATCTGTGATCCGAGATAGAGGCAGTGGAGAATCGAGAAAAAGACAAAAATGTGAATAAAGAATATAGTAGTAAAATCATAATTTATATATATTACTATAAAACAACTAAAGTAATTAATAATAGGGTAAATATCACTTTATGTCCCATCGTTTGGCCGAATTATCGATTATGTCTCAACTTATCGATAATATCTAATCGGTACCCAACCTAACAACATTTTTTCAATTGTGTCCCCTAAAAATTTTCCGGCGCCCGGAAGATGATGTGGAACGCCGGAAACTGTGACGTGGATTTATTAAAACAGTTGGATTTGCCAGCTATAATAAACTTTAAAAAAAAGTATATATGTGGCACTAAAACAAAACTAACGAGTTTGAGAAATCACCTCATTTATCCTGAGCGCGGCGGCGCCCAAACCTAATTTCTGCAATATCTCGCCCTCGCTGATCGACAGCGAAGCAGCACCGAACGCGTTCCCAAAATATCCATCCGGCAAAGACGACACCCTCGCTCTTGCGCCAATGAGGATTATCGAAGCGCGAGTAGTTGGATCGTTGTTAGCTGCTTGAGAGCGCATCGTGCTCCGCCATAGATGCGCCATGAGTGCTTGAAGAGTAGATATTTTGTCAGTGCCGGCTTCGGAATTGGCTTTAGCCTTCAATTGACTTAACTCTTCTTTGTTGAAGTGGAATACCGTCCACGGCGACGTGGTTAGCGGCGCAGCCGATGAAGATGCCGTCGTCGAGCTCCGTGACTTGCACCGCCAACAGAGGCTTTGAGATTCCTTCGTAACTGTGGACGCCGGTGTTGATCGGGAACAACGAAGACTCGATATTCATGTAGCTCGGCCCGAGGAGGCCGGAGACGGTGACGGAAGCGGCGACTGCATGAGTGAACTCGGCTCCTGCGTTGTTGCCACATAAGTATTTGTATTTTTGTTTTTAAAAAGTTTAATAATGTTTGAAATTCCAACTGTTTTAATAAATCCACGTCACAGTTTCCGGCGTTCCACATCATCTTCTGGGCGCCGGAAAATTTTTAGGGGACACAATTGAAAAAATGTTGTTAGGTTGGGTATCGATTAGATATTATCGATAAGTTGGGACATAATCGATAATTCGGCCAAACGATGGGACATAAAGTGATATTTACTCTTAATAATATTCACAAGGCATTTAAAAAAAGAGAAAATAAAATAAAATAAAGGAATTTGAATGAACAAGCAAATTCCAGAATTTGTAGGAAGGACAGCATTTCTTCTACTTCACTGGACTTCAAATTGGAGAAGAAATCTCATCTATCTTTGTAGCATCTGCAGATTTGTCTACATACTTGGCCTTGAGCACTACCATATCTTGTATAAGCTGCGTCATGTTTAGCTGCGACGAGCCTCCTTCCTCCACCGCCCTCTTGGCCGCCTCTCCAAGCTTCCGTGCCCTCTCTCTCCTCTCCGCCCCTTCCTCTCCTCCCTCCATCAACTCATCAATCGCCATCTTCACATCATCGCTCCTCACCTGCACCGCAGCACCATCGTCCATCCCTAGCACCACCGGAATCTCCACGCCTACTCTCACCCCAGTTTTGATCACGTTCACGATGAACTTCTCGTTGCAGAACTGCTCCGCGAACACGGGCCACGTGATCATCGGCACGCCGGCGCTCACGCCCTCGAGAGTCGAGTTCCACCCGCAGTGCGTTAGAAACCCTCCCACCGATGGGTGGGACAGGATCAGCACCTGCGGCGCCCACCCCCGGATCAAGAGCCCCCTCCCTCCGATCCGCTGCTCGAATTTCTCCTCCGTCAGCCACGACACGAACTCGTCGGAGGCTTGCCTGATCACCCAAACGAAGGGGCGGTTGGAAGCTTCTAGGCCTAATCCCATCTCTATCAGCTGCGCGGCGGCCACGCGCGATATGCTCCCTAGGCAGACGTAGATGACAGAGCCGGGGGCGTGCGAGTCAAGCCATTTCAAGCAGTCGTGTCCGCCAATCGCCGCCGTGTTGCCTCTCTCCTCCTTGTCGGAATCCTCCACGTTGCAGAGCGAAACTGGTCCGATGCACCAGACCTTATTGCCTCGGAGATTAGCGTATTTCCGGACATATTCAGTCTCCAGCTCTTGAAAAGTGTTGGCCACCGTTCCGGCCGAGCCGCCCTCGGAGTTGATGAGCTGGCGCCGGAACTCAACCAATTCCGGCGACAAATCTTCAACGGAGCCCCTGAGCTGAACTTTGGTGAGCTCGATACGATGAGGCAAATCCGGCACAACGAAATACTCTGTATCAGTAGCTACATCTTCTAGAAGCTTGGAGGCCCGCAAGACGTTCATGCACGTGAGAGAAAAGCAGCAGGTGCCGTGAAACTCGAGGCGAGGGATTCCCAGTTGGCGAGCCATTTCCGTGGCCCATGGAAAACTCATATCGGCTATCAAACAAGTAGGATTGAGTTGGACGAGCAA